>NC_053389.1:710855127-711175582 GCF_905171765.1 Bufo bufo | reverse complement strand
ATATTTAGCTGTAACAGAAGGACTGCAGATGTACATTAATGAGCGTCACCAGGTAACAATGAAGCATGGTGGACGTTCCTTGCAAAGATGGGGCTGCATTTCAGCAAATGCAATTGGGGATTTGGTCAAGATTAATGCTGTCCTCAATGCTGAGAAATACAGTCAGATACTTATCTAACATGCAATATCATCAGCGAGGCGTCTAATTGCCTCCAAATTAAAGAGGAACCTGTCATCTCTCCAGTTATGTCTGTTGTAGTAACTACTTGCATTCCCCATGTAATAACAATTCTGGAGCATCTATTCTTATGACTCGGTGTTGTTCCATTCCTCTAGAAGTTTATGAATGAATTGTCAGCTGCTTGCAGTATTGGTACAGAAGGGTGTTACCAGTTGGGAGTGTGTGCCTGCACAGTCTGACACCAGCAGCATGGATTGGACAGAGTCAGACACACCTGCTGCTGGTAACAACCATCAGTACCTTTATTGCATACTGCCATCATGTTTTTTGCTAACTTCTAGCAAGAATAATACAGGAATGTCTCAGCACAGAGTCATAAAAGTAGATGCTCCACAATTCTTATTACATGGAGAATGCAAGTAGTTACTAAGACAGACATGCCAGGAGAGGTGATAGGTCCTCTTTAATTCTGCAGCAGGACAATGACCCCAAACATACAGCAATGTTATTAAGAACTATCTCCAGCATAGAGAAGATCAAGGAGTCCTGGAATTGATGATATGGCCCCCACAGAGCCCTGATCTCAACATCATCCAGTCTGCCTGGGAAACGGAAGGAATTTGAGCAAGCCTACATCCACAGAAGATCTGTGGTTAGTTCCCCAAGATGTTTAGAACAACCCCCTTGCCGAGTTCCTTCAAAAGCTGTGTAACTGTACCTAGAAGAACTGATGTTGTTTAAAAGGTAAAGCCTGGTTACACCAAATATTGATTTCATTTAGATTTTTCTTCCTTCACGTCTATTTTTGAAAACATTGTTAGTTTGCAGCATTTTTTTCACACTTGCCTAAAATTCAGTAAATTTTGTAAATACACTGAATTTGGGCTAAATGCCATATCCCTGAAGCTTCCTGCTTGTGTTTTCTCACACTTCCCAAACAAATGCTTTGAAGAATGTGGATTAAGCATCATTTATTTACTTTTCTAATTAAGAAAAAAAACTACTACTCTGCTCTTGGCTTTTCACAAATTTCCCCAATCTCTTTAAATTAAAATCTTTTCCTTAAGTATTGAAAATTGTTGAGATTAATCCTCCAGTCATATGACATTAGACATTTATCATGTTGTACCTGATGACGTTGGCAGACTGAGAGCCACCAGCACAGCTAAGCCATATCGTGCCCCCTGGATGGGTAAGGGAAGATTCCTGGCATTAGTCTTCTGATGACAGCGATTTCCTGCCTGGATGCTTTCATGTTTATATCTGAGATTTTCCAACATCCTTTCTGTATTCTGGGCAGTTGTAAGATCTCCTGTTTCACAAAATAAAATATCCTGTTTAATTTCTGATGTGATAAAACTATGGTAGAGGGACGTGTCCCTGCAACACTTAATTAAAGAGATTCTGTCACCGCGCGGTCTTCTCTCCCTGTGCTGGCTAAATCATTGATGGCAGTAACACAAGTATATTAAAACATGCTGAAGGAGACCTAACTGCACATACAGTATCTCACAAAAGTGAGTGCACCCCTCACATTTTTGTAAATATGTTATCATATCTTTTCATGGGACCACACTGAAGATATGACACTTTGATACAATGTACAGTAGTCGGTGTACAGCTTGTATAACAGTGTAAATTTGGTGTGACCTCAAAATAACTCAACACACAGCCATCAATGTCTAAACTGCTGGCAACAAAAGTGAGTACACCCCTAAGTCAAAATGGCCAAATTGTGCCCAAAGTGTCAATATCTTGTGTGGCCACCATTATTTTCCAGCACTGCTATAACTCTCTGGGGCATGGAGTTCACTAGAGCTTCACAGGTTGCCACTGGAATCCTCTTCCTCTCCTCCATGATGAAATCATGGAGCTGGTGGATGTTAGAGACCTTGTGCTCCTCCACCTTCCGTTTGAGGATGCCCCACAGATGCTGAATAGGGTTTAGGTCTGGAGACAGATGCTGAATAGGGTTTAGGTCTTGGCCAGTCCAGCACCTTTACCCTCAAGGTTTCTTTATCAAGGCAGTGCTTGAGTTATTTTGAGGGCACTCCAAACTTACACTGTTATACAAGCTGTACATTGACTACTTTACATCGTATCAAAGTGTCATATCTTCAGTGTGGTCTCATTAAAAGATATAATATTTACAAAAATGTGAGGGTGTACTCACTTTTGTGAGATATTGTATGAACGCCTCTATAGGCATAATCCTTGTGACAGAATCCCTTTAAGTGGCTAAAGGTACGAGGACACTAAGCATATGCACAAGTTGGGGTTATGGATCTGTTATATACATTGAAATATCACAGCAAATTCCTACATCCATTATAACAAAATGCAAAAAACTATTTTGCCAAAGCCACCACCACTTGGTCCCACCTGGCATCTTCCATTCTATTGCAACAGGGACTGGAATTGATACAGGTATGTGGTATTGGCCAAATGGTTATTATAATTTGGAAATTAATATTTATTACAATGGAAAACTATGTTGCAAAAGTTTACAACTTCTTTAATTTATGGCACAAGTACAGGTGAAACTCGAAAAATTTGAATATCGTGCAAAAGTCCATTTATTTTAGTAATGCAAATTAAAAGGAATTGCATTAATGCAGCTTAAAATTAGAATTTTGTGAAAAGGTTCAATATTCTAAGCTCAAAGTGTCACACTCTAGTCAGCTAATTAATCCATACCCCCTGAGCAAAGGGTACCTCAAAATTGTGACTTTGGGGTTTCATAAGCTATAATCATCCAAATTATTACAAATAAAGGCTTGGAATATCTTGCTTTGCATGTAATGAGTCTATCTCATATGTTAGTTTCCCCTTTAACCTGTTTAGGACATAGGGCGTACCAGTACGCCCTGATTTCCCGGTCTTTAAGGACAAAGGGTGTACGGGTACGTCCTATGTATTTCCGATCACCGCCGCTCGGCGGGCGGTGATCGGAACAAGGTGCCTGCTCAAATCACTTTGGCTAAATGCGAGGGGGGGGGGGTCCCGTGACTCCCCCTGCGGTTTGCGGTTTTACCTTATGCGGCGGTGCCATCGGGTCCCCAATGCGGCTGTAGGGGGGACCCGATGGCATGGAAGACAGCGCAATGCCTTCCTGAGGCATCTGCGCTGCCTTCCGGTGACGAGCCTGTGGATCCAGCCCCCTGGATCTCACAGGCCGGAAGCTGTATGAGTAATACACACTGTATACAGCCAATGCATTCCAATACAGAAGTATTGGAATGCATTGTAAAAGGGATTAGACCCCCAAAAGTTGAAGTCCCAAAGTGGGGCAAAAAATAAAGTTAAAAAAAAGTTTGAAAAATAAAGTTTTCCCCCCAAAAAATTTAGTTTCAAGTGAAAATTAACAAAAACGTAATTTTCCCCAAATAAAGTTAAAAAAAATTGGTAAAAAATAGGGAAAAATAAAAAAGTAGACCAGCTCTATAAACATATCACATGACCTAACCCCTCAAAGGAACACCGTAAAAAATAAAAACTGTCCTAAATAAACCATTTTTTTTGTCACCTTACATCACAAAAAGTACAACAGTAAGCGATCAAAAAGGCGTATGCCCACCAAAATAGTACCAATCTAACGTCACCTCATCCCGCAAAAAATTAGCCCCTACCTGAGAAAATCGTCCCAAAAAATTAAATAACTACGGCTCAGAATATAGATACACTAAAACATAATTTTTTTTTTGTTTTAAAAAAGCTGTTATTGTGTAAAACTTAAATAAATTTAAAAAAGTATACATACTGTATTAGGTATTACCGCATCTGTATCGACCGGCTCTATAAAAATATCACATGACCTAATCCCTCAGACGAACACCGTAAAAAAAAAGTGTAAAAAAAAAGCAATTTTTTGTCATCTTACATCACAAAAAGTGTAATAGCAAGCGTTCAAAAAGTCATATGCACCCCAAAATAGTGCCAATCGAGCCGTCATCTCATCCCGCCAAAAAATTAGACCCTACCTAAGATAATCGCCCAAAAACTGAAAAAAAACTATGGCTCTCAGACTATGGAGACACTAAAACATGATTTTTTTTTGTTTCAAAAATGAAATCATTGTGTAAAACTTACATAAATAAAAAAAGTATACATATTAGGTATCGCCGCGTCCGTGACAACCTGCTCTATAAAAATACCACATGATCTAACCTGTCAGATGAATGTTGTAAATAAAATAAAAAAAAGTGTCAAAACAGCTATTTCTTGTTACCTTGCCTCACAAAAAGTGTAATATAGAGCAACCAATAAGTACCCTAAACTAGTACCAACAAAACTTCCACCCTATCCCGTAGTTTCTAAAATGGGGTCACTTTTTTGGAGTTTCTACTCTAGGGGTGTATCAGGGGGGCTTCAAATGGGACATGGTGTCAAAAAACCAGTCCAGCAAAATCTGCCTTACAAAAACCTTATGGCATTCCTTTCCTTCTGTGCCCTGCCGTGTGCCCGTACAGCAGTTTACGACCACATATGGGGTGTTTCTGTAAACTACAGAATCAGGGCCATAAATAATGAGTTTTGTTTGGCTGTTAACCCTTGCTTTGTAACGGGAAAAAAAATATTAAAATGGAAAATCTGCCAAAAATGTGAAATTTTGAAATTGTATCTCTATTTTCCATTATTTCTTGTGGAACACCTAAAGGGTTAACGACGTTTGTAAAAATCAGTTTTGAATACCTTGAGGGGTGTAGTTTCTAGAATGGGGTCATTTTTGGGTGGTTTCTATTATATAAGCCTCACAAAGTGACTTCAGAACTGGTCCTTAAAAAGTTGGTTTTTGAAAATTTCTGAGAAATTTCAAGATTTACTTCTAAACTTCTAAGCCTTGTAACGTCCCCCAAAAATAAAATGTCATTCCCAAAATGATCCTAACATGAAGTAGACATATGGGGAATGTAAAGTAATAACTATTTTTGTAGGTATTACTATGTATTATAGAAGTAGAGAAATTGAAACTTGGAAATTTGCAAGTTTTTCCAACTTTTTGGCAAATTTGGTATTTTTTATAAATAAAAATGATTTTTTTTTACTCCATTTTACCAGTGTCATGAAGTACAATATGTGACGAAAAAACTATCTCAGAATGGCCTGGAGAAGTCAAAACGTTTTAAAGTTATCACCACTTAAAGTGACACTGGTCAGATTTGCAAAAAAATGGCCTGATCCTTAAGGTGACATAAGGCTGTGTCCTTAAGGAGTTAAGTTGCATTACTTAAATAAATGAACTTTGCACCATATTCAAATTTTTCGAGTTTCACCTATATACTGTGCATTGGTCCACCAACCATACACTAATAATAATAATAATAATAATAATGCTATAGTAGTGAAGTAACATAGAAACATAGAAACATAGAATGTGTCGGCAGATAAGAACCATTTGGCCCATCTAGTCTGCCCAATATATCTGAATACTATGGATAGCCCCTGGCCCTATCTTATATGAAGGATAGCCATATGCCTATCCCATGCACGCTTAAACCCCTTCACTGTATTTGCAGCTACCACTTCTGCAGGAAGGCTATTCCATGCATCCACTACTCTCTCAGTAAAGTAATACTTCCTTATATTACTTTTAAACCTTTGCCCCTCTAATTTAAAACTGTGTCCTCTTGTGGTAGTTTTTCTTCTTTTAAATATGCTCTCCTCCTTTACCGAGTTGATTCCCTTTATGTATTTAAAAGTTTCTATCATATCCCCTCTGTCTCTTCTTTCTTCCAAGCTATACATGTTAAGGTCCTTTAACCTTTCCTGGTAAGTTTTATCCTGCAATCCATGTACTAGTTTAGTAGCTCTTCTCTGAACTCTCTCTAGAGTATCTATATCCTTCTGGAGATATGGCCTCCAGTACTGCGCACAATACTCCAAGTGAGGTCTCACCAGTGTTCTGTACAGCGGCATAAGCACTTTACTCTTGCTACTGCTTATACCTCTCCCTATACATCCAAGCATTCTGCTGGCATTTCGTGCTGCCCTATTACATTGTCTTCCCACCTTTAAGTCTTCTGAAATAATTACTCCTAAATCCCTTTCCTCAGATACTGAGGTCAGGACTGTGTCAAATATTCTATATTCTGCCCTTGGGTTTTTACGCCCTAGGTGCATTATCTTGCACTTATCCACATTAAATTTCAGTTGCCAGAGTTCTGACCATTCTTCTAGTTTTCCTAAATCCTTTTCCATTTGGCGTTTCCCTCCAGGAACATCAACCCTGTTACATATCTTTGTGTCATCAGCAAAAAGACACACCTTCCCATCGAGGCCTTTTGCAATATCACTTATGAAGAT
The DNA here is from genome assembly GCF_905171765.1 of Bufo bufo. Lineage (NCBI taxonomy): Eukaryota > Metazoa > Chordata > Amphibia > Anura > Bufonidae > Bufo > Bufo bufo. The sequence goes on along the minus strand of NC_053389.1, from coordinate 711,169,098 downwards.
ATTAAACAAAATTGGTCCCAGTACAGATCCCTGTGGAACCCCACTGGTAACATGACCTTGTTTTGAATGTTCTCCATTGACTACAACCCTCTGTTGTCTGTCACTCAGCCACTGCCTAATCCACTCAACAATATGGGAGTCCATGCTCAATGACTGCAGTTTATTGATAAGTCTTCTATGTGGGACAGTGTCACCGTCTATTATTTTAGTCACCCAGTCAAAAAAATCTATAAGATTTGTTTGACATGATCTCCCTGAAGTAAACCCATGTTGTTTTTCATCTTGCAATCCATGGGATTTTAGATGTTCCACAATCCTATCCTTTAATAGGGTTTCCATTAATTTGCCTACTATTGATGTCAGACTCACTGGTCTATAGTTGCTCGATTCCTCCCTACTACCTTTCTTGTGAATGGGCACGACATTTGCCAATTTCCAATCTTCCGGGACGACTCCTGTTACTAATGATTGGTTAAATAAATCTGTTAGCGGTTTTGCCAGCTCACCACTAAGCTCTTTTAATCATTTTGGGTGTATCTCATCAGGCCCCTGTGACTTATTTGTCTTCACCTTAGACAGCAAACTTAGAACATCTTCCTCTGTAAAGATACATGCATCAAATAATTTATTAGTCATCCTTTCTAGTGGAGGTCCTTCTCCTTTTTCTTTTGTAAAAACTGAACAGAAGTATTCATTCATCGGCTAGCCCTTTATTCTCTTCTACATACCTTCCGTCCTTTGTTTTTAATTTAGTTATTCCTTGTTTTAATTTCCTTTTTTCATTTATATATCTGAAGAATGTCTTATCCCCTTTTTTCATAGACTGAGCTAGTTTTTCTTCTGCCTGCGCTTTAGAAGTTCTTATAACTTGCTTGGCCTCTCTCTGCCTAATCTTGTAGATTTCCTTATCTTCATTGCTCTGTTTTTTTTTATAATTACAAAATGCTAGCTTTTTATTTTTAATGATTTGGGCCACTTCTGCTGAGTACCACAGTGGTCTCTTCCTTTTTTTGCTTTTACTGACAAGTCTAATGCAATTTTCTGTTGCCTTCAATAATGCACCTTTTAAGTAGTCCCATTTCTCCTGGACTCCATGTAATCCGTTCCAGTCTGATAAGGACTCATTTATGACTAATTTCATTTTTGAAAAGTCTGTTTTTCTAAAATCTAAAACTTTTGTTTTTGTGTGGTGGGACTCTTTCACAGTTCTTATATTAAACCACACTGTGTGGTGATCACTAGATCCCAAGGTTTCGCCTACAATGACATCATATACCGAATCCCCATTTGTGAATACCAAATCCAAAATGGCCTCCCTCCGGGTTGGCTCCTCAACCACTTGTTGTAGAGATAACCCCAGTAGGGAATTTAGAATATCTGTACTCCTGGTAGAACTTGCTATTTTGGTTTTCCGGTTTATATCTGGAAGATTGAAATCTCCCATAATGATAACTTCTCCTTTCATTGTCATTTTAGCTATTTCTTCAACTAGTAGATCATCTAGTTCTTTAACTTGACCAGGTGGTCTATATATCACACCTACACGAGTTACTGCATGGTTAGCAAACTGCAACGTAACCCAAACTGACTCTATGTTGGCCTCACCAACTTGTATTAGGTTAGATTTAATGCTATCTTTCACATACAGGGCCACTCCTCCTCCTTTCTTGCCTTCTCTGTCTCTTCTGTATAAAGAGTACCCTGGTATGGTTATGTCCCAGTCATTTCTTTCATTAAACCATGTCTCCGTAACAGCCACTAAATCTACATTCTCAGATGCCATTATTGACCCAAGTTCATAGATTTTTTTACCTAAACTGCGAGCATTTGTAGACAGGACTCTGAGCTTATCATTTCTTAACCTCTGTGCTTCTGACCTGTTCTGGCATTGTTTCGGGGGGCAATTGGACTCTTTTATTTTCACTCTTTTGCCCCCCCTTCCTAGTTTAAATACTCTTCCGCAAATTCTTGGAGTTGTTCACTAAGTACATTTGTTCCTTTGAGAGAAAGATGCAAACCATCTTTTTTGTACAGTTCCTTTCTATTCCAAGTAGAGCTATCATGAGAAACAAAGCCAAATCCTTGCTCTTGACACCATTTACCAAGCCATATGTTGAACTCCTTTATGCGCCTCTGCCTATAATTCTGAACATTATGCACAGGCAGAACTTCAGAAAATGAAATGGTGGATGCAAAATCCTGTACGTCATTACCAAGTGTGATAAAAGATTTTTTCACCTCTGACACTTCATTGCAAGCCAGGTCATTTGTCCCTAGATGGACAAGAACATCCACGTCCCCTTCCTGCTTTGCTTGCTTAACAATATTAATAATACGTCTTCTATCTCTTCTAGCAGTAGCCCCAGGGAGACATCTCACAAAACCATTTTCTTTAAGCTCCACACTTCTTATGATTGAATCACCCAGCAACAGCTGCTTCCTTTGAGACTTCACTTTATCTTTTTTGTTGCATACATTAGACATAGGAGTCGATGGTTTCTCACCCTCTGTGCTTGAGTCCATATCCATGTTGTCCTTACATTCTGAGAGTGCTGCAAATGAATTATGGAGAACCACCGACTGTGGGACATGTCTTCTATTCACCACTCTAAGTCTTCCAGAACCTACATTAACCCATCTGCCATTTCTGGGGGTCCTCTGTGGCAGTGGCATTGCAGCAGTCCTAGCTGGAGTTTGTTTAACAGATAATTTAAATATTTCAGATTTCAAAAATGCAATTTCCTGCTGCAGTAAGGAGAACTGTCTACAGATCTGACAGCATCCGAATCTCCAAAGAGTGGAACATGAAATAAATGCACAACAATTCCTGCACTGAACCAAGTCTGCCATTTTAAAGAGGAGGAAAAAATAAATAAAAAAAATGTAAATTTAAATCAAACAAATGTTACTTTTTTTTTGTATTGTTTCCACCTTCCAGCCTACCTCCTGACTATCTCCTGCAATATCTCTTTACTGTACTTAATGTAGTACTTGCAGCTAATGAATTAGGCCAGCTAATGAGTCTGTCTCTATATATACACACACTCCTTCCCAAACTCCTCCCCCAGCAACAAATGTAACACCTTAGTGAGCTAGGCTTATTAGCAAACGCACAATAGCAAACAGCTGACCAAATTCCTTACCTCTTTTCAAGCAATGGTCAGAAAAAAACAACACAGATGAGCCAGATGCAGACTCTAAGCCAATCTCTTCCAGTATGTCTTCAATCTCTTCAGTCTCCTGCAATATCTCTTTACTGTACTTAATGTAGTACTTGAAGGTAGTACTTGCAGCTAATGAATTAGGCCAGCTAATGAGTCTGTCTCTATATATACACACACTGCTTCCCAAACTCCTCCCCCAGCAACAAATGTAACACCTTAGTGAGCTAGGCTCATTAGCAAACGCACAATAGCAAACAGCTGACCAAATTCCTTACCTCTTTTCAAGCAATGGTCAGAAAAAAACAACACAGATGAGCCAGATGCAGACTCTAAGCCAATCTCTTGCAGTATGTCTTCAATCTCTTCAGTCTCCTGCAATATCTCTTTTCTGTACTTAATGTAGTACTTGAAGGTAGTACTTGCAGCTAATGAATTAGGCCAGCTAATGAGTCTGTCTCTATATATACACACACTGCTTCCCAAACTCCTCCCCCAGCAACAAATGTAACACCTTAGTGAGCTAGGCTCATTAGCAAACGCACAATAGCAAACAGCTGACCAAATTCCTTACCTCTTTTCAAGCAATGGTCAGAAAAAAACAACACAGATGAGCCAGATGCAGACTCTAAGCCAATCTCTTGCAGTATGTCTTCAATCTCTTCAGTCTCCTGCAGTATCTCTTCACTGTACTTAATGTAGTACTTGAAGGTAGTACTTGCAGCTAATCAGTTATCTGTATATTGAAGTATCACTGTCCGATGAGATTACATACATCATTGTCTAATAAGCGTAAGAACGATTTGCTCATCTGCTTTTGTGTTGTTTTCTTATGGTGCATATGTGTAGCCAGTGATGGACTGGGGTTCATTAGGCCCATCAGCGGAAATTATTCCGAATCCTCAATGAAGTCTAGTGGCAAGTGATTGGCTCCAAAGGCTGCTTTTCTTTTTTTCTGGACCTTTGGGGCCCACTATGGTATCAGAGCTTGGGCCCACTGGAGGATCCTCTGTCCAACCCTGTGTGTAGCTGTTTGCACTGCAAGGAGGTAGCGGCCAAAAAAAGATATATTTGGCACACCACACCATTGTTTTGTTTGTTGCACATCCTTTGATGTCTTTCAAAGTGACTACCCTCTTGAATATGCAGGTGGAGGCGTCAGAATTTCTTTGTTAGTAAATGGAGATCTACCTGGTATAGATACTACTTATTGGAGGTAATCCTTATTTTACATGTAGAGAAAAGAAGGAACAATTTATCCAAGCTGGAATCATGATTATACACAAATATATTTTTTCAAACTCCATAACCTATCTTGGGTGGTGAGGTTGCTCCAGTCTCTCACTGAAAGTCTGGTCAATGAGCAGCGTCTGGTTTTTGAAGAGGTGTTAATTCTAGCCCCTGGGAATTATCAGTTCCAGCAAGATGCATTGAGCCAAAACCTCTGCAGCTGAATGATTGAACAGCGCTGGAGAAGACAGCTTTCTCAACTCACGAAGTCACGATATGGCATTACTTGCAGCTGTAGACTAATGTATGGAGTAGATGGGTAGAACAAGTAGAGACATATGAGAATACAAGATATACATGCCGTGCTAATAGGTTAGGTAAGGTTACAGCTTTGTCAGACTTTACAAATACTGTAAGAGTCTCATTAATACAAACGTGTGCAATATGGCTCATAGTGTGAGGCATAAACCTAACCTATTTATACTGCATGTGTACATATCTTCTATTCTCATATGCCTGTATGGTGCACTATATTGTGGTCTCTTATATGAGCAATCTTCAGTTTCACAGATCATTTTAACTTCTAGAACAGGGATCAGCAACCTCCGGCACTCCAGATGTTCTGAAACTACAACTCCCAGAGTGCTCCATTCACTTCTATGGGAGTTGTGAGAACAGCCGAGCATGTTTGCATGCTGGGAGTTGTAGTTTCACAGCAGCTGGAGTGCCGAAGGTTGCTGATCCCTGTTCTAGAAGCACTCAATATAGCGTGTAATGGAGCACGCTGCCTTTTTAATTTTTTTTTTTGCAATTTACCCTCATGATGTCATGCAAATCTCCACTGAAATATAATGATCAGGATCTGTGTGATACGGGTTTCCGAATATGCTTAGGTGCAAGAGGCCTGACTTTGGCGTTGCATTGAGATGTAAAGTGCAACTACACACATGCAGAGAAACAAGAGAATTGATTGGCCTGCAGTGGTGACATGCATGTAGAAGGCATTTCATAGTTCTGGTCCAGCAAGGACCAGAAACTGCGGAAAAGGAAGCTCAGCACTGGACTCAGAGTTCTCATATCAGGGGTGTCTTTGGAGTCCTGGAGAACTCCTTTAAAAGAGTATTCCCAGCCTAAATATTATCCACAAAATATGCTATAAATGACAAGTAAGGGTCCCATCTCTGGAACCCTCTACTAATGGGGAAACAAGGCTCCTATGACTCCTTTTTGATAATGTATTCGATTAGCCATATTATTTAAGCCTCTGTATGAAACGGAAGCCATGTGAACAGGGGTGGAACTGGGGCCTGCAGTAGTGTGTGTGTGTGTGTGCGTGGGGGGGGGGGGGGGGGGGGGGGTCTGGGCCATAATGGATGTCTGTCATCCATTACAGGCCTGGTGCTCTCCCCAGCAGGCGAGATGCAGTGACATCATCTCACCTACTGTGCTGAGTAGAAGACTGCACGGCTGAGGATCATTCCCTGTCTGTGTGTTCTCCTACACAGCAGGAGCAATGACATCACTGCATCACTCCTGCTGGGGAGAGCAGGATGTGCTCTGTTCATTGGGGGAACAGGGTTAGAGGAGTATTAATGTTTTTTATTTTATCAACACCATAGAGGCTTCACTAATGAAGGGGCCATACTACTTTGAAGGGGCATTAATGAGGCATAACTATTGTGAAGGCGGCACTAAGGGGGGTATGCTACTGTAAAGAGTGTGTAAATACTGTGAATCGGGCACCAAAGGGGCATAACTGCAGCATGGGAGCACTAAGAGGACAAACTACTGAGAGGGGGGCACTTTTATAACTACTGTGTGCGGGCCCTAAGAGGGCATAAGCTATGTGGGGGGGGGGGGGCAATAAGGGGGCATTCTGTATGGGAGAGGGCATACATACTGTTTGGGGGGCCTTCTGTACAGGGGAACAAAGGGCACATAACTACTGTGTGGAGACACTAAGGGGGTAAAACTGCAGTGGGGGGCACTAAGGGGGCATAACTACTGTGTAAGGGGCACTAACAGGAGATTTTACTGTATGACTGTATTTACTGCATAACTACTGTGTGGAGCACTAAGGGAGCATTCTACTATGTGGGTGTACTAAGGGAGAACTCTACTTTTTGGGAGCACTAAGAGGACCTAACTACTGAGTGGGCGGCAGATTGTATGGCGAGTGTAGGTGGTCTTATGGGGTGTTCCCAGTATGCAGTGGTTAGGCAAGCACCTTCCAAAAGTGGTCATAGAAAGGACTACTGGTGAACTGGCCACAAGGTTATGGACGTCCAAGGCTTATTAATGCACATAGGGAGTAAAGGCCACACTACTTGGTCCCATCCTAAAGAAGAACTACTGTAGCACAGTGTGGTGAGAAAGTTATTGGTGGTTATGACAGAAAGGTGTCAGAACACACAGTGCATCAAAGCTTGTTGTGTGTGGGCTTCATAGCTGCAGACCGGTCAGAGTACCCACGCTAACCCCTGTCCACAACCAAACGCTCTTACAGTGGACACTTGAGAATTGGAACTTGACCATGGATCAATAGAAGAGGGTGACCTGGTCTGATAAATCACATACTCTCTTACATTACGCTGTGTGAAAAGAGATGGCACCAGAATGCACAATGCAAAGAAGGCAGATGAATAGGACAATCTGGCAAAGTAGAATGTACCCTTAGCTTTGCAGCAATTGTGTTTGTCAGGGATCACTTTTTGGTAACATAGTAACATAGTACATAAGGCCGAAAAAAGACATTTGTCCATCCAGTTCGGCCTGTCATCCTACAAGTTGATCCAGAGGAAGGCAAAAAAAAAAAAACCCTGTGAGGTAGAAGCCAATTTTCCTCACTTTAAGGGAATAAAAAATTCCTTCCCGACTCCAATCAGGCAATCAGAATAACTCCCTGGATCAACGACCCCTCTCTAGTAGCTATAGCCTGTAATATTATTACACTCCAGAAATACATCCAGGCCCCTCTTGAATTCCTTTATTGTACTCACCATCACCACCTCCTCAGGCAGAGAGTTCCATAGTCTCACTGCTCTTACCGTAAAGAACCCTTTTCTATGTTTGTGTACAAACCTTCTTTCCTCCAAACGCAGAGGATGTCCCCTCGTCACAGTCACAGTCCTGGGGATAAATAGATGATGGGATAGATCTCTGTACTGCCCCCTGATATATTTATACATAGTAATTAGATCTCCCCTCAGTCGTCTTTTTTCTAACGTGAATAACCCTAATTTTGATAATCTTTCAGGGTACTGTAGTTGCCCCATTCCAGTTATTACTTTAGTTGCCCTCCTCTGGACCCTCTCCAGCTCTGCTATGTCTGCCTTGTTTACAGGAGCCCAGAACTGTACACAGTACTCCATGTGTGGTCTGACCAGTGATTTGTAAAGTAGTAGGAATATGTTCTCATCACGGGCATCTATGCCCCTTTTGATGCAACCCATTATCTTATTGGCCTTGGCAGCCGCTGCCTGACACTGTTTTTTGCAGCTTAGTTTGCTGTTTATTAAAATTCCTAGATCCTTTTCCATGTCAGTGTTACCGAGTGTTTTACCATTTAGTATGTACGGGTGACTTGCATTATTCCTTCCCATGTGCATAACTTTACATTTCTCAGTGTTAAACCTCATCTGCCACTTATCTGCCCAAGCCTCCAATCTATCCAGATCCCTCTGTAGTAGTATACTGTCCTCTTCAGTGTTAATTACTTTACACAGTTTAGTGTCATCTGCGAAAATTGATATTTTACTATGCAAGCCTTCTACAAGATCGTTAATAAATATATTGAAGAGAATAGGGCCCAATACTGACCCCTGAGGTACTCCACTAGTGACAGTGACCCAATCTGAGTATGTACCGTTAATAACCACCCTCTGCTTTCTATCATTGAGCCAGTTACTTACCCACTTACAGACGTTTTCTCCGAGTCCGAGCATTCTCATTTTATATACTAACCTTTTATGAGGTACAGTGTCAAATGCTTTGGAGAAGTCCAGATACACGACATCCATTGATTTGCCGCTGTCAAGTCTAGTACTTACCTCCTCATAGAAACTGATTAAATTAGTTTGACATGACCGATCCCTCACGAAGCCATGCTGATATGGCGTTATTTGCTTATTTCCCATAAGATGCTCTAACATAGCATCTCTCAGAAAACCTTCAAACAGTTTACCCACAACAGATGTTAAACTTACCGGCCTATAGTTTCCAGGCTCTGTTTTTGGACCCTTTTTGAATATTGGCACCACATTTGCCATGCGCCAATCCTGTGGGACATTCCCTGTTAGTACAGAGTCCGCAAATATCAGAAATAAGGGTCTGGCTATGACATTACTTAATTCCCTTAGGATACGGGGGTGTATGCCATCCGGTCCTGGCGATTTGTCTATTTTGATTTTTTTAAGTCGCTGTTGTACTTCTTCCTGGGTCAGACAGGACACTTTTAATGGCGAATTTATTTCAGCATTCAGCATTTCATCTGACAGTTTATTTTCCTCAGTGAATACATTGGAGAAAAAAATATTTAACAGCTTTGCTTTCTCCTCGTCGCTCTCTGCGACTCCCCCCTCATTACTCTTTAAAGGGCCGACACCTTCAGATTTATACTTTTTAACATTTATATAATTGAAGAACATTTTAGGGTTAGTTTTACTCTGTTTGGCAATTAATCTCTCGGTCTCTAGTTTGGCCGCTTTTATTTGTTTTTTACATGTTCTGTTTTTTTCCTTATAGTTTTTCAGTGCTTCCGTGCTACCCTCCTGTTTTAGGGTTTTATATGCTTTCTTTTTGTCATTTATTGCTTTCTTTACAGTTCTGTTTATCCACATTGGTTTCTTTTTGTTCCTTAACCTTTTATTACCATACGGTATGTACCTCTCACAATGAGATTTTAGGATGTTTTTAAAGATATCCCATTTTTTGGCTGTATTTTTATTTTTGAGGACTTTGTCCCAGTTAGTTAGGCCTATGGCCTCTCTTAGTTGGCTAAATTTAGCTTTTTTGAAGTTTGGTATTTTTGTTTCTCCCTGTAGAAACGCTCTTTTGAATGATAATTGGAAGGTTATTACTTTATGGTCACTATTTCCCAGGTGTCCCCCAACCTGCACGTCTGTTGTTCTGTCAGGTCTATTGGTTAATATTAAGTCCAGTATGGCCGTCCCTCTAGTCGGGTCCTGAACCAGTTGGGAGAGATAATGGTCTTTGGTTATTGCCAAGAATCTGTTTCCTTTATGAGATATACAAGTTTCAGTTTCCCAGTCTATATCTGGGTAGTTGAAGTCCCCCATAATAACCACCTCATTATGATTTGCCGCCTTGTCTATCTCGTTTAGTAGTAGATTTTCTGTGGACTCTGGTATATTAGGTGGTTTATAGTAGACTCCTATTAGTAATTTATTGGTAGCTAACATAATTATGTGTAAATGTTCCTTGTCTGCTGGGGCAAAGTTGCTTACATTACTAATTGCTCTAAAGTTGTAGTAGTAACTTTAAATGGGTATTCCCATCACATACAATGGGGGCATATCACTTGGATATGCCCCCATTGTCTGATAGGACACCTACAAGGAGAACAGAGCGGGGACAGTGGTGGCTGGAGGACTCCGGGTTTCCCGGGGTCCGTCCACCACCAATCGCTACTCCCCGCTGCTTCCATACAATCCATACAAGTGAATGGGAGCGCACCGCGTACGCGTGGCCACTGGTCCCATTCATTTCTAGGGGGCAGACGAAAATAGCCGAGCCAGCGCTCGGCTATTTTCGGCGGCCCCATTGAAATAAATGGAGGGTGGCTGCTCATGCGCAGTGCTCCCTCCATTCATTTCCCTACTTCGTTTTCGTTGTAGAAGTAGGGACAATAAGGGACAATAAGATGGAAAACCCCTTTAATGTTCATAGATATCCTTTCATGTGCCTTCCACTGTTAAAGAGGACCTGTCACGTTGAATATGGTGTTTGAGCTGCAGGCAGCATGTTATAGAGCAGGGGGAGCTCAGGAGACTGATATGTAGTTTTATGGGAAAAGATTCAGTATAACCTGTATTTCATTCATTTACATTTTTGCTTATTCTGATTATTCAGATCACCCGAGCATGCATGTTTATTGCCAAAGGGCAATGAGATCGCTGTGAATTACAGTATTTTTTTAGTTTATGACTTTATTTTCTTTTATCCCTTGTAGGAAAAAGAAAGAAGCCAAATAAGAGTGGAGAAGGAGGTGATTGGCGAGAGCGGAGGAACGCAATTAGACTTGCTGATGGGCACACTGTAGAGACCCTGGTGGTGGCCGATGCTGACATGGTGCAATATCATGGACCTGAGGCTGCACAGAGATTTATTCTTACTGTCATGAACATGGTTTGTATGACTCAGCGTTTTTGTGGGACACACCACTACGAGCCCCTCTGGAGCATTGCACAGCTGCACCCACCATTATTGATAGGACACTCTCAATTAATGGTGGCCCATTCTTGGAAAAATTCCCATAAACTTTTGGTTGTTCCTTGTTGTAGATTCACTTGTGTTCCATGACTGTAGTAAGCTTGGAATTATTATATTTGATATGAGGGACATTGCTTACTATAAATCAGTAACTAAATGCATACACAAGGGTATGGCAGATGTGAAAGCTGAAGACTTGCCATTTCATTAAGTTGTTGGTAGGATCTGGCCATTATTATTTTGTACAAAAGAATGAAGAAGTATATTAGAATTGTTTCGCTAAGTTTGGCACATTTATAGTACACGTGCCATTGTCAGACACAGATTTATTTTAAGTTGATTGCGGAGAAAAATGTGGATTGAATTACCAACATGGCAAGCAAACGATACAGATTAGACCCAATGACGCATTGATTACAGCACAGCTGGGCAGACAAGAGAAGAGAACTGGATAACGCACAGTTAACACTGAACACTAAGACGATATGTCCCATGCAGTCAGATGTGTCATTTAAGGAGGACCTGTCACCCCTCCTCATATGTCTGTTTAGAGAGTAATTGCGTTCCTCATAAAATATCAGTCCTGGAGCATCTTATAACGCTGTGTATAAGTCCTCTGTTATCGACACCTGGGCGTTAGACTGAGTTCACCGTACAGTTATTTTGAGCCAAAACCAGGTGCGAGTGAAAAACACAGAATAGATGCAAATCAAATCACTACACCTGATCTCTGAGTAGGCTTCACTACTGATATTGGATCACAATAAGGCCTCCTGCCCGTACCCGTTCTGCAGACCACAAATTGCGGTCCATAATGCATGGGCACCAACCATGGGCCAGCCACATGCGATCTGTCCGTTCCGCTAAAAGATAGAGCAAGTTCTATCTTTTTGCGGTGCGGAGGCATGGAACGTAACCCATGGAAGCACTCCGTAGGGTTCCGTTCCGCATCTCCGGATTTGCGGACCCATTTAAGTCAATGGGTCCGCATCCGTGATGCGGAATACACACGGAACACTGCCCGTGTATTGCGGATCTGCATATGCCGTCCGCAATACGGCAACAGGATAACTGAGCAAATAACTGAAGTGTGAACTCAGCCTTACTAGTTTGGAATATGTCCCTACACACGTACACTGTCCAATCAGTGCTCACAGTGTCTGTGTAGGGACAAACACTCTTTTGACAAGGTCATGGTAATACCTAGTTGTCAGTTTATTCATAAATTTCAGAATAACAGTGGAACGACACAACATAGTTTTAAGATGCTGCAGAATTGTTATTTCACGGACAATGGGGGCATATTGCTAGGATATGCCCCCATTGTCTTATAGGTGCGGGTTCCACCGCTTGGACCTGCACCTATATCGGGAATGGAGCCCCACAAGATGATCGCTGGAGAACTCCGGTCGGGCCACCACCAAGCGCGCTCCCCATAGAAGTGAATGGGAGCGCACTGCGCATGACCAGCCACAGCTTCCATTCACTTCTATGAGCCCGACGGAAATAGCCGAATCAACGCTCGCCTATTTTCGGCGGCCCCATAGAAAATGAATGGAGGGTGGCTGCGCCCTCCAACACTTTCTGGGCTCCGTTCTCGGTATAGGTGCGGGTCCCAGCAGGGGGACCCGCACCTATAAGACAAAGGGGGCATATCCTAGCGATATGCCCCCATTGTCTGTGGTGAGACAACCCATTTAACATACTACCATATACATCACTTATAGGCCAAAGCAGTTGATTGTCTAAAAGGAAAAACTGTCTTTGTTGCCCATAGCGAGCAATGACAGCGCAGCAACTGTAGTAGTGTAGAAGTGCACGGCGAGAATGGCAGTTGCACAGTCTTTTCCATGCATTTATCATGTTCAAAATTATCTGAAATATTGCTGGATGCATGATATTCTGTATTGGTTCCTTCTCCCCCATGCCACCAGATCTAAGAATACATATATGCAGATTGCAGGGCTGCTTTGTCATTCATGGTTGTGTAATATTCATTTACACTTGCACATATCCATAACATAAGATGACTGTTCTATTTAAACTCCATAGCAGCTGTATAGATATGTCCGCAGAATACAGTCTCCGGCTGGAATGTCTGTGAAGTTGGTGGCTTTTTCATGGGCCGGCATGATGTAATCTAGGCCACGTAAATAACATCTAGCCTATAAACACTTAGGACAGTTTTGCATGACCATAAATGAAAAGGCCTTGGGTATTTCGGACCTTCCTAAGGATTCGTAAGTGTCATTTGATTCATGGGGTCTTCTCTTTCATGGTGTACGATTTCCTTCATCCTGGAGCATGCCACATATTTAGAATCTGCAGTTTTATTCTCCGTGTGTGGAAACATTTCTGATTTAGATAACGAGGGTCAAGTAGAAGAAATAGATTTCACTTTCCATTTTTAATATGACGAGTAGTGTCATATTTCTTGTGTTGAGCAACGGACTGATCTCACCTCACGGTTTCGTATACCAGATGGCCCCATAATCTTTGAGAATAGTTTGGCAGGTGGGTCTTGGGGATGCTCTATTTCATATTGCAGGAAACTGCACAAGATGGGTTCCAAAAGCTAGGTAACCAATGTGTCTAAAATTTTTAGTTGGTTTTGGTTGTTTTCTAGTGATTTCAAAAGTTTTGAAATGTTACTTTAGTAAAATGATTTTTTATTTTTTTTCAAATCATTTTTAATGATTTTCTTGGTTTTATACATAAACAAGAAATAAATAAAGACAGTAGCACATTGTCATTTGTAAAGATAAATATATACCCAGTTGGGTACAGCAATTGTCAAAGACAGAACTTATTCAATAAGCTAACCCAAACCCCCCCTCCCTCCCCTGAACCGCACCATACCACACCCATACCATCTCCCCTACTTTTCCGACCTGCAATAACATACAGCCTGCCACAGTTAAGTCCCACATTCCAACCAAGCTAGAATATCACCATCTTATCTTTACCTACTAGTAAACCCCCCCCCCCTTCCTATTCGATAGGAAAGAAGGCGTCTGGATGGCAGTCCAGGTACCAGCAACCACGGTCCCCATTTGGAGTCAAACTTTTTAACAGTATACTCCTCTCTCTATCCCTATTATCACATTCATACGTGCTATGAACTCCTCTTTGGTTGGTACGGTGTTACTAATCCAATATTTGCCTATTAATTTCCTAACCTGATATAGTAGTCTACCTATGCCAATGCTAGGTCCCTCTGAGGAATCATATTGTAGTAGGCGCCCAGTATACATATTAACGGTTCAGCCGAGAGTCTTATTTTATATACCTCAAAAATAACATCCAGTACTGCACTCCAGAAAATGCCCAGGGCAGTACATTCCCAAAACATATGCATTATATGCGCCTCAGAAATACCACATTTAGGGCAGTTAGATGTGTCACATATACCCAACCTATGAAGGAACATGGGCATCTTATAGACTCTATGTATCAATAATAGTTATGATAGTCTGTGCGTCTCACACAATGATAACGAGGGGCTCATAAATAGCACCTCCGACCACTGTGAATCAGTTAAGAGACGCAGATCTCGAGACCACTTCTCCCGTACTGATAATGGGAAACGTTCCTGGTGAAATGACAGCAGTAATTTATAAAAAAACTGAGATCATCCCTTTAGTTTCTCCCCCTCTTCTAATTTGTTCTGCCAACATAGAAGTATGTATGGTAAGGTCAATTACCTTACTCTGTGTTGTTAAGGCATGTCGAAGTTGTAGGTATTGGTAGAAAACTGAGTTTGGGAGATCAAACTTAGCTTTTATTTGCTCAAAACTTGTAATTGCCCCATTAATGTACAACTGTGACATCCAATATATTCCTTTTTTCTCCCAAGTACCAAAACCAGTTAATCCCTTTAATTCTAATAAGTTTTGAATATTCCAGAGTGGAGTAAGGGCATGATATCCCTAAAGTTTCGTGATTTTTTCAATTTCTGCCAAACTTTGCAGATGAGATGTATACTTGGGATATTGTCTGGAGGACGTATTACCGAGCCAATTTCTAGTATATATCCAGGTGGCCTCCCTCCCATAAAATAAGACACTGTCCAGTTGACCCCTAGTTTTACACTGTTGGGCTTGTACCGCTAGAAAGTACAACCATGAGTTAGGAATCGCTAACCCCCCATTGTTCTTTATCTCTTTGTAGAGTTTCTAAACGGATTCTCTGAGATTTTTTGTTCCATATCAGGGATCTAAACAGACGCTAAATTTTATTAAAATGGCGCATAGGTCTCCACACTGGACTATTATGCAGTATGTAGAGGAACTGTGGAATCAGCACCAGCTTAACTAAGTTTGCTCGTCCTATGACTGAGAGCGGCAGTTTACACCAACTGGCTACTTTCTTAGTGCTTCTGTCAAGTAATGGAAGCTAGTTCATATTAATATAATCTTGCGGTCTAGACAATACCTGCACCCCTAAATATTTAAAGGTTGTATCTATTTGTAAGGGGGCTATCTCCTCTTTAAAGGATTCAGTTACAGGGTCTAAAGGTAGCATCACTGATTTGTCCCAATTTATGTTTAAGCCAGAATAAGTATTATAAACCTTAATTTGTTTCATTACATGTGGCAGTGATTGTTTTACATTACCTAAGAATAGCAACAATCAGGACATGGCCCCATTGAAGTCTATGGGTCAGCAAAAAAACGGAATTCAATTTGCGGACATGCGGAACCGTCCGCAAAAAAACGGTTCCGCATTTTTGCGGACAGCATACGGCCGTCTGAATGAGCCCTAATAGGAGAGTGGTCAGAGATACTTCTTGGTAAATACTCAATTGTTTGCACCAGTCTCAATACCTGCTGGTTGCCTACTGCTAGGTCAATTCAGGACAGTGTGTTATGGGAACTAGAATAGCACGAGAATTGTCTGACTTTAGGATTACGCATCCTCCATATGTCACTGAGCTCTGCTTCCATGAGTATTTTTGCCATGCTTGATAACAGCACCTCTTCCGTGTTTGTAACCTCCCGGTTTCTATCCAAGTTGCAATCAAACACCATGTTAAAATCTCCAACAATAAGTGTAGGGGCACCCGGAGACGCAGCCATAAATGCTATCACTTGTTTTAACACCACTCCTGTGTATGGGGGAGGGATGTATATCGCCACAATTAAAAGTTTTGTCTGAAATATCGTACATTACAGGCATACGTACCTACCATAAGGGTCTATACTTGTCTTAGAACACTGAAATGGAAGCTGTTTCTGTATAAGCACAGTGACCCCCCTGGCATGGGTAGAATGTCCTATCCATGAACGGTTTACAGTGCCCATGGATTCCTTTGTCATATGTGTTTCTGATAAGCATACAATGGCAGGTTGGAATTGCCGCATCAAATTAAGTACAGCATAACTCTTGGATGCGTCCCCGGGACCCCTCACATTCCAGGCTAACACATTAACCGCCATTATCAAAACCTAGAAATACATTTTCCTTAACGCTCCCCCTATCTCCCATATCCTTCTGTTTTGGCACATAACTATAGAACATTCCCGTAGCACAAGAATAGATACTGGTGTGGTCATGATGTGGTTCCCCATAACATACAAACAGAATATAATCAAAGAAGCACATTTCCCTTTCAACGTGGAGATTAGGGCTAACAAACTAGAGTATGCCCAACAACCGTGGGCAACTTGAGCTTATATAAGACCTATAATGGAGAAATAAAAGGGGAAAAAACAATCTCACGCTATTCCTCTTCCATTTCACTCTTCTCCCGGATTTCTTTTATTAGGTAGCATATATGCATCCTATTCTATATAAAATAGTGCAATATCATATAACATAACGCTTTTTTACTGTATTTTCTCCCCCCCCCTTCACTATGTGGACTCCTAGTACTGGCACTGCAGAATCAAAGTCCCAGACCTCCTAACCACTCTCTATATTAAAGACACATTCTCCCTGAGTTACTTAGCATCTGATGTAGCGGTATCCCCAACAGCAGATTCAGTCCCGCTCATTCTCCAGGTATCAGGAGATCATCCAGAAGATGGCGCAGAATCCGGCAGCGAGATTGTTGACTCTACCACGACCCTCAGCTTAAATGGGTACTGCATCGAGTATGGTAGCTGGCGTTCCTTCAGACGACGTTTCACTTCTACATATTTTGCTTTTTCCTTTGCACCTCTGCTGAGAAATCTGGGAAGATGAATACTTTTCTGCCATCTATTAATAAATCCGTGTGATCCCTTGCTTTACGCAGAATGGTGTCTCTGTCTTTGAAATGCAGCAGCTTGATCAGGATCGGTCTTGGAGGAGCCCCTGGTGGTGGTGACCGGAAGGGCACTCTGTCTAATATGTTTGCTATTGAAAGAGCTCACAGAGAGTCTTTTCCAAACTTCACTGTCAGCCACTGCTCACAAAAGACTACAGCGTTTGTTCCCTCCACTTTTTCTGGTATACCCACAAGGCGCAGATTATTCCTGCAGAGTCTGTTTTCTAGATCATCAGCTTTGCTTAGCAGATATGAGACATCATGGGCGACTTTTCCTAGGTCTTTTCTTAGAGGAGGTACTGCATCTTCCAAGCAGCTGACCTGTTCTTCTACTTCTTTAATTCTCTCAGAGACCTCCCTTAAGTCGTGTCTAATGAAAGACATATTCTCTTGTAAGTTCCCCAATTGAGTATTGAGGGAAACAAGCGCAGCACCGCGTTGCTGACAGCTTTGAAGACATCTGCAATTGTGGGTTGAGTTATTTCTTGTGCTGGTACTGCACTATTGGCTCCCCATATTTATTGTGGCCTCTTCATCTGCCACCTGGCCCCCTGTACTTTCTGGACTGTTATTGCAGTTGGTAAGAGGGGAAGCACCAAAAGTCCAGTGTCTCCCCTCTGTGATTTATCAGGGACACTTGGGGCATCTGCAGGAGCCAATCTAGCAAACTGCTCCAGTCGCGCTGCCACCTCCGCTGCCCTTATCCCCGCTCCAGCGCCATCTTGCCTCACCCGCAGGTACTCTCTCCCTCCAATCCTTCTTACTCTGGCACGTCATACTGCTCGTTACTGGCTACTCCGGTCTCCCATACTCAATATCGTCGTTCAGAGGACTTGTTCTGTACGATGTTGTGTGGATGCAGGAGGATTTGCAGGATTCTCGTCCGGGAGCGCGAGTATCAGCGTCCTCTTACATGCCATGCCAGGCCACGCCCCCCCACCCCGTAAAATTACTTCTAAGCTTCTAAAATCATGGGCTTAGTAAGATTGTTACAATCTCCCTCTAATCCAATGGTAGTAATAATAGTAATTACAATCTCCCTACTATTCAGCTTCCACACCCACTCTCTATGTATATATCCTTTCTCTTTCTTCTTGTCTGTACCTACCTAATGTTACCCCCAACCAACTGAAGTGACATTACAACCTCTCACCCGGAATGATGAACCTTCGTGACTTAAAAGGGTTTTCCCGGGTAAACAGTATCTGATCGGTGTGAGCACTGGCGCTTTCAGTAGCTCAGCCTTCTCCGTGATCACCAATCACAGCACCACACATTGTATAGCGGCTATGCTTGGTATCGCAGCTCAGCCCATTCACTTCAATAGGGCAAAGCTGCGCCTAGGCCAGGGATGGCGAACCTTTTAGAGACCCACTTATTTATCGTAAAGTGCCAACACGGCAATTTAACCTGAATACTACAGTCCAATATAGTATATCTACCATGTATTTTATCATTTAGCTATAAATGCCTGCCTATATTCAATGCGCTGCCTGTGCCCTTCATAGCTCGCCCTGCGCTGATGAATGGCAGGAAAAGTCTAAGGCTTATTGGTATGCCATTGACTTTTTCCAGGGTGCGGGTGTCCACCCGTGCTATACGTTCGCCACCACTGGCCTGGGCCATGTGACCAATGAAGATGACATTACATGACCTAGGGAGAGCTGCAAAAAGGCCGCTGCACTACTGCGAGCACCGGTGCCTTTTCAAATAGCTGATCTGTGGGGGTCCCGGATGTCGGACTCCCAGCGATCAGACATCGATGACCTATACAGAGGATGGGTCATCATTAAAAATATATCGGAAAACCTCTTTAACTCCAGGAGCATATTGTGTGAGGCATAACAGTAGTCATATTTGTTGTCAGCTGTGTGAACACTGTACCCCTTATTTGATTGTTTTATTTGTTACACTGAACAAAAATTCTGTAAATATGAGAAAAATCGACTAGGCGATCCATTGAGAAGTCATCAACGAAATAAAGGAAGTTCTTGACTTCTACATCCTATTCATTTGATGTTTTGCCCATGACTTGTGTTTACAGACATCCCCATAGGAGATGTAAAAGGGAAAAAAAGTCCAGTTAGTTTTGTTTTTAGCTTTTCTTTGCAGCTATATTTTAATAAATTGAACATCTGTGGGATGATTGCTTTAACATTTCTACAACATACAGTGGAATGTTGTATCATTGCTAAGACAAATGATGAGCATTTTTACACAATTTTTCTTTACCTTTTATGATGAAACTTTGGTTTATTTTGATTGTCCAGGTCTACAATATGTTCCAACACCAGAGCCTTGGAATTAAAGTTGTCATCCGTGTCACCAAGCTGGTTTTACTTCACAGCCGACCGGTAAGCTTTGAAAGCCAATAACTTTCTAAAATGTTTTTGGTACAAAAGCATGTCATGGAGCTAGGGGGGGACAACTGTGACTATATCTTTCCATGTTGTAGACCAAGCTTTCTATAGGGCATCATGGAGAAAGGTCTTTGGAGAGTTTTTGCCACTGGCAAAATGAAGAGTACGGAGGACCTAAGTACTTGGGAAACAATTATGTGCCAGGAGCCAAAGATGATGTGCCTGTTGATGTAGCTGTGTTTGTGACCAGGTATGGAGAAAATCCCTGATTCACTTGTGTTCTGCTCTTTGATGAGTTTTGATCTTTCTTTTGAAGTTCAATACAAAATTGATGCAGAAAATGTAATGAGGTGTGTTGGAAATAATCCTTCCATCCAGTGTTATTGATGGAATATGTATTCTTTTTTTAGAACTGATTTTTGTGTCCATAAGGATGAACCCTGTGATACTGTAGGTAAGTACAAGATTAAACCTCCTTTACATTTGGTATCATCGTTTTGGCTATGATTGTTCACTCGTGGATGGCTCTTGAGTCTTGAGACTTCTTGATACAACTTGAGATGATAAAATGTGCTACATGTATGTAGTGGAGGTGTTTTACATAGCATGGAAAAAGCTTTTGTTGAGCCTTGTATCTTGCCTTTTATGAATTATGTATTGCACAGTGCTAAATATGTACGGTTATGTCTACACTAGCTTTGCATAGGACAGCAGGTACTCATACTTGGGGAGTTTCATCACGAGGGTAATTTTTTTTGTCACTTTTGCAGGTCTATGCATTTCCCTAATTTGCCAAATTTATCAAATGCTGCACAGTGTTTGTAAAATTTGTTTGAAAAATGTGGTACATCTTTTAGTCTAATAATTCTGTCTTAGGATATTACTCCATTTTCTACATCTGTGAAGGTTCTCATTCATCCAGATCATTATATATCAAGATAGTAATAAGTCAGAGCAATTGGACTTGTTGTAATTTCTCTTGAAAAACGTTTTACAAGTGATCCAACTTCTCAATTAGAATAACTTGTATGAGAATTCTCCCACATTACACACTGGTAATTTGTGCTTTAGTCATGGAGGTAAGGTTTTGATTGCATTTGAATGACTGAAAATATTAGGTGTAGGTAAACTGTCTCGGGAGAGGTGTTAAAACAACATTGTAAGTGGCAGACAATAGATGTTGCACCCCTCTACCTCTTTTCAAGCTTGGCTTCTCCAACTTAACAAAAATAACTTTGTTGATACTTAGAAACATAGAATGTGTCGGCAGATAAGAACCATTTGGCCCATCTAGTCTGCCCAATATATCTGAATCCTATTAATAGCCCCTGGCCCTATCTTATTTGAAGGATGGCCTTATGCCTATCCCATGCATGCTTAAACTCCTTCACTGTATTTGCAGCTACCACTTCTGCAGGAAGGCTATTCCATGCATCCACTACTCTCTCAGTAAAGTAATACTTCCTGATATTACTTTTAAACCTTTGCCCCTCTAATTTAAACCTATGTCCTCTTGTAGCAGTTTTTCTTCTTTTAAATATTCTCTCCTCTTTTACCTTGTTGATTCCCTTTATGTATTTAAAAGTTTCTATCATATCCCCTCTGTCTCGTCTTTCTTCCAAGCTATACATGTTAAGGTCCTTTAATCTTTCCTGGTTCTTTTGAACCAGTCCTCCTCTGCAATTCCCAAAAAGGTGTTTAGGGCTTAACGTTTGACCTCCTCCATGTACAGGTTAGCTACAATGGGGAAACTGGTGAATCCATGTTTCTAATTGAGAAAGCCAGACTGGTGACTAGTGAAGCGTCTTCAAGAATAAATACAAGTCCAGTTGCTCTTACTTATTACTATTGATACTCCACTTTCTTATTTTTTTTTTTTCAGTTGATAAATGTGGCTTACATCAGCTTGACAGGCTAACCATGATCACTTTCCTACCCATTTAAAAAAAAAACTGGAGTGAAAAATCAGTGACAAATCCACATGTACAATAACTCGTGGATTTTGCTGTGTATTCATCTCAAATTTTTTCATGGAATTGTGGCAAAATCCACACTGATTTTTTACAGTAAGTTTACATCTTATGTTTGTTTCCAAATGTTTTTCTCACATTTACATTTTATGGCATATCAGTTTGACACTGCGTCTATGGGTTGACTTGGCTGTCCCAATATCTCAGTTAGAAATTTAGGGAGAACTGAAACATACATCTAGCCAAGACTTCTCCAAGAATGAAGGACTAAACACTCCTGTACTCCAGATAAGTGCGATCTCAGTGGTTAGAACTCCACACATTGGATATTTATGGTTTATCAAAATGATGTGCCATAAGCACAAAACCCTTTTAATCTCTGTGCATATATAATGACATTGATGTTGAACATATTTATTGGACTTGGGAATCTGCCATAGTTCATTCTCTTTTATGAATTTCAATTTGTCACTTTCCTGTCCCTGTTACTAACATCTCTATGTTAAAATACTTGTCTCATAAAATAAACCCCATTTTAGAATTAAATGTCCCATAATTAACTGAAGTGAGCCAGGCTGCTTTTCTAACCGTCACCAATGAGCTCATATGGTAGTCACTGATTTCAAATGAATAGGCGACCTAATGTAATGTAAGAGTTAGAGTCTTTCCGAAGCCTCTCTTTTCTGGTGAGAAATGATGTAATAATGCTGAGTATTTTATTTGCACATTGTCACAGGACATCTTGTTCTATGCTGATTATAAGTCTGTGAGTAATAAATACTGAAATTTATTGCATTCAATTAACAGTATAACTCAGCACCATGTTCCTTTTTATTATCCTTTTTGTTCCTTTTTAGAATAACATTGCAGTAATACAGTGACGTTGTCAAATAACAAGCAACCTAGTTGCCAAATTGTTGGTAAATTCAATAAGCAAGCCTAATTGTGGGGAAATGGTTAGTGGTTCTGCCTTAAAGTACGTACACACGTGGCAGATTTGTTGCAGAAATTCCTTACGCCGTTCCATACATCTAAATGTCGAAATCCACACAAATCTGCTACTTGTGTATATACCCTAAGGGTACGGCCACACGTTCAGGTTTCCTAATGCAGTTTTGGAAGCTAAAACTAGGAGTGAATTCATAAAAAAGAGGGCAAGTATCTGTCCTGTATAGTTTCTCTCCTTTTATGATCCACTCATGATTCTGGCTTCCAAAACGGACGTGTGGCCGTACAATAATAGTACTTTGACCATGGATTCAGTTCTGCACATAGGTAGAGTATGCATGTTCTCCACATACTTGGAGGTCTTTTGGGCCCAATCTCAATACATACCGTTTAGTAGTTTCTACAGCAATGACCTTGGTCTGCATGTTAGTGTATCCAAAAATATACATATCATAGCCCCCTTTGCCATTGCTGGTCTAAATCCTTCCCCACCAACTGCAAGCCATAAATGGTCCCACTGCATCTTCTGTATTGGGTCTCTATTACTTGGAAGGTTGGCAAGATAGAGAAAAGTCAGAAGTCTCAACAGACTGAACGTTTTTGGCCAGCAAATTTTCTGACATTTGTGTATATTATGGTTTGTATTATGGTTTGGGATAATTATGATATGGAACATTTTTAGTTAAGTTATAATAAATCTATACCCCAATAGGCAATTGATATGACTGCATGTGGTGTGAATGCAATGGATTGTCTTTGCAACAAATTCCACACAAACCTTGGCATACAGTGAGGATTTTGTGTCGCAGAAAACTGTCGTGGCTTTCACCGATTTTCACTATAACATCCGCATCATTTGGTTGCACATTCACTGAGGATTTTCCACTGAGTGGACCCACCACACATGGCTGTGCCCTGACACAATGATGTACGCACTCACACATTAAGCTACTTTCAGTACCGGTAAAGATTTCTCCATTATAGGAGCATAACAACAAAATAATGCAAGTGCGGAGTCCGGCACATAACTGAAACTAATGGCAGCAGATGGATCCTATTGACTTTGATTAGTTCCACTGTGTTTATTTTAGGGAGTTCATCATTTTACTAGAGGAAATAGTTCCACTTCCGGGACTTTTTTGTCCAATATTTTTGACAGAATGTGTGATGGGGATCCCAAATGGTACTTCCGACCCAAATGTAAACTCAGCCTTATTAGCGGCAATGTTTTCTGAGAACTTGTTTGGTGTGAAGATATCATACAAAATTCTTTTTCTAAAACCATGGTTACATACTTCTTTTTTAGCTAAGCAGGCAGTATCCATTATGTAGCAAATGTGAACTGCATCCATTTTGTGGATCTCCAGCTTTGAAACAATTTTTGGCAGCCCTCGTCCCCTTCGGACCTGTGGAGGGAAGCATACTTTCCTGCTCCCCGCTGCTAGGTTTCGGCTTTTTTCATTTCCACACCCAGTTCCCTGCTTGTCACCTTCCAATGTAAAGGGAGGTCACATATGCTGCTGCAGCAGAGAAGTGCCCTCAAGAGGAAGGTAACTGAGACACCTGCCGCTAGAGGAGCACGTTATCACTGCAACCAGTCATTGGAAGTTTACAAGCAGGGAACCGAAGCGCAGCAACCAAAGTAGCTGGGAGCGGCGGGGAGCAAGTAAGGCTACTTTCACACTAGCGTTCGGGTGTCCGCTCGTGCGCACCGTTTGAAGGGGCTCACGAGCGGCCCCGAACGCATCCGTCTGGCCCCAATGCATTCTCAGTGGAGACGGATCCACTGAGAATGCATCCGCCTGCCAGCGTTCAGCCTCCGCTCCGCTCAGTGAGCGGACACCTGAACGCTGCTTGCAGCGTTCGGGTGTCCGCCTGGCCGTGCGGAGGCGAGCGGATCCGTCCAGACTTACAATGTAAGTCAATGGGGACGGATCCGCTTGAAGATGACACAATATGGCTCAATCTTCAAGCGGATCCGTTCCCCATTGACTTTCAATGTAAAGTCTGAACGGATCCGCTCAGACAACTTTCACACTTAGAAAATTTTCTAAGTTTTAATGCAGACGGATCCGTTCTGAACGGATGCGAACGTCTGCATTATCGGAGCGGATCCGTCTGATGAAACATCAGACGGATCCGCTCCGAACGCTAGTGTGAAAGTAGCCTAAGCATGCGTCCCTCCACAGGTCTGGCTGAGAGGGTGGTGGTGGGGGGTACATGTTTGAACAACCACCATGAAATATGCTTAAAACCTGGTTATTCTAATGTAGAGGTCTGCAAACAAGTCTGATCAGGTTCTTTTTGGCCAGATTCACCGTTTACCAGTGTGACATCTTTTTAATATTTCAAAGACTGTTCTTGACACCAAGTAAATATTTTTTTCATGTCCTCTGCACTTCTCTTTCATGCATCTTATGATGTAATTTTCATTGCCTAAAGCTCACAGATATAATGACTTGTCCAAAGTCACAAGGATTTGATACAAGGATCAAACCTTGTTTCAAAGATGGGCAACACCTTTAAGCTCTGACTAGCTGAGGATTTGTGGCCCCCTGCAACAGTCACAAAAAAAGACAACCATGCCTCTTTTTACAGTAGTCAGATTTTACATAATAGGATTTTACAGAAACCCAAGCTGTTACACAGTGGTTGTGTCAACCAACAGATTCTAATGATCTATTATCACATGTCTCAGAGTGGCAAAAGCATATGAACCTTAGTTTTCAGTATCTGGTGTGACCTCCTTGTGCCCCAGTAACTGCAACCAAATATTTCCTGTAATTGTTGATTCCTGCACAGCAGGTTGGAGGAATTTTAGCCCATTCCTCCATACAAAAGAGTTTCAACTCTGTTATGTTGGTGGGTCTTCCCCAATGAACTACTCGCTTCAGGTCCTTTCACAACATTAAAGGGGTTTTACCATCACATACAATGCACAGCCGCCCTTCAATCATGTCAATGGGGCCGCCGAAAATAGCCGAGCCCCATAGAAATGAATAGGAGCAGGGGCCGTGCGTGCATGGTGCGCTCCCATTCACTTGTATGGGAGCAGCGGGGATCAGCACTTGGTGGTGGACGGACTCCGGGAAACCCGGGGTCCTCCAGCCAGAGCTCTCCCTGCTCCGTTCTCCTTGTAGGTGCGGGTCCCAGAGGTGGGACCAGCACCTATCAGACAATGGGGGGCATATCCTAGCGATATGCCCCCATTGTATGTGATAGGAATACCCCTTTAATATTGGATTAAGGTCAGGACTTTGACTTGGCCATCCTGTCTTCTTTAACCATTCTTTGGTAGAACGACTTGTGTGGTTAGGGTCGTTGTCTTGCTTCATGACCCATGTTCTCTTGAGATTCAGCTGACAGACAGATGTCCTGACATTTTCCTTTAGAATTTGCTGGTGTAATGCAGCAAAACAAGCCCAAACCATGATACTACTACCATTATGTTTCACAGATGGGATGAGGTTTTTATGCTGGAATGAAGCGTTTTCCTTCCTCCAAACATAAAACTTTTATGTTCTATTTTGGTCCTATTTTGATTGCACCTGCTCCTAGAGGCTCCGTTCGCCCACCGCTTTCTTTTTTTAATCAAACCTAATTTTTATTGTAATATATTTTGTAAAAGATACAACAAATAAGAGGTGTCTCCTTTTTTCCCTTAAGTTCCCATACATCATACAATATTTGACATATATTGAATCAGCAGCAAAGTCAGATCATAAACAGGTTATAAATATAGTCAACATCTTATGACAACAATTAATGAATTGAAATCCGCTCCTCGGACACCTCCTAACATAACAATTAAAACCCCCCACCCTTATCCCAACTGCATCCCTTAGTGGTGACACTTCATATACTCCAGCTCTATACCACCTAGATCTCTTCACGTATGAGAGCAGATATTGCATGAACTGTTAGGGTAGTTTATTGTATGGTCACTAGTTCTATTCCTCGCTCAATCCTAAAATAGGGACGTCAACCGGTCTCTCAGACAATCTCTCAGTAGCGCTGCAGACGCCATGCCAGGGGTATCTAGCCAATCCTGCCATATCGTAACAAATTTTGTAAGACATTTCCTTTTCATATAAATTCCCCTTTCAAATTGTATCACAGTATTCATCCTGTTTATATATTCTCGTACAGAGGGGGGGCACGCCTGTATCCAATGCTTAGCAATCAGTACTCTTGCGTGAAAAAGCATCCTCTGGACACACAGGGCAGTTATACCTGCTGAATCCAATATGCCCAATACACAGAACCTAGGGTCCCTGGGAACCTGAATTCGAGTTGTTTTGGTTATCGTTTGTCTTATCCCCGTCCAGAAGTCTCCCAATTTTGAGCACTCCCAAATCTCGGACAGGATGAATCGGAACGGAGTCCAATTTGAAATAGGAATTTAGGGGTTCTGTACACCCTGTGAATCAAATAATGTTGAGACAGTCTTTGAGACTCGCTAAGTGTGAGAGCAGGGGACAAGGCTAGGAAATCATCCCATTATGCATGGGAGATCACACCCAAGTCCCGTTCCCAATTATTTTTGACTGGCAGGGGGTCTGGAGAGGTGAATTTGTCAAGTAGGGTTTTATACAATAAAGATATTAGTCCCATAGCGGTCCCTCCCTGTAACAGTTGCTTTCGCCCACCTCCTTCCACGTCCTTGTACACTGGATCGACAGGGCCATGCCAGCGTTGGTCTCTTCTTACCTGCCGTCTGCTGGCGAAATCTCGCGCCTGCGCCATCCCGTTCAGTATTTGGCACAGGCGCAGTGAATGAAGCACGCTCGCCGACTGCCGGCTTCCTCACTGCGCCTACACTGAATACGTCACAGTGCTCCCGGAAGAGAAGACAGCTAGCATCGCAGAGAGGAGAGAGCTGTGACGTCACTGGATCCTCCTATGTGGTAAGTATTTGCCTAATTGGTCAGCGCTTTATTCCCACTGATACCACCAATGATCAAGAGGGCATTAGAAGAATAAATATTTTATATAAAAAATATTCTACCAATAATAATTTATATTTATGACCACTATATCACCAACAAAATTATTTGGCCACTAGATAATATATACAGTCAGGTCCATAAATATTGGGACATGGACACAATTCTAAGATTTTTGGCTCTATACACCACCACAATGGATTTGAAATGAAATGAACAAGATGTGCTTTAACTGCAGACTGTCAGATTTAATTTGAGGGTATTTACATTCAAATCAGGTGAACAGTGTAGGAATTACAACAGTTTGCATATGTGCCGCCCACTTGTTAAGGAACCAAAAGTAATGGGACAATTGGCTTCTCAGCTGTTCCATGGCCTCATTATCCCAATTACAATGAGCAGATAAAAGGTCCAGAGTTCATTTCAAGCGTGCTATTTGCATTTGGAATCTGTTGCTGTCAACTCTCAAGATAAGATCCAAAGAGCTGTCACTATCAGTAAAGCAAGCCATCATTAGGCTGAAAAAAAAACAACAAAAAACATCAGAGAGATAGCAAAAACATTAGGCGTGGCCAAAACAACTGTTTGGAACATTCTTATAAAGAAGGAACGCACCGGTGAGCTCAGCAACACCAAAAAACCCAGAAGACCATGGAAAAAAAAACTGTGGTGGATGAACGAAGAATTCTTTCCCTGGTGAAGAAAACAACCTTCACAACAGTTGTCCAGATCAAGAACACTCTCCAGGAGGTAGGTGTATGTGTGTCAAAGTCAACAATCAAGAGAAGACTTCACCAGAGTGAATACAGAGGGTTCACCACAAGATGGAAACCATTGGTGAGCCTCAAAAACAGGAAGGCCAGATTAGAGTTTGCCAAACGACATCTAAAAAAGCCTTCACAGTTCTGGAACAACATCCTATAGACAGATGAGACCAAGATCAACTTGTACCAGAGTGATGGGAAGAGAAGAGTATGGAGAAGGAAAGGAACTGCTCATGATCCTAAGCATACCACCTCATCAGTGAAGCATGGTGGTGGTAGTGTCATGGCGTGGGCATGTATGGCTGCCAATGGAACTGTTTCTCTTGTATTTATTGAGGATGTGACTGCTGACAAAAGTAGCAGGATGAATTCTGAAGTGTTTTGGGCAATATTATCTGCTCATATTCAGCCAAATGCTTCAGAACTCATTGGACGGCGCTTCACAGTGCAGATGGACAATGACCCCAATCATACTGCAAAAGCAACCAAAGAGTTTTTTAAGGGAAAGAAGTGGAATGTTATGCAATGGCCAAGTCAATCACCTGACCTGAATCAGATTGAGCATGCATTTCACTTGCTGAAGACAAATCTGAAGGGAAAATGCCCCAAGAACAAGCAGGAACTGAAGACAGTTGCAGTAGAGGCCTGGCAGAGCATCACCAGGGATGAAACCCAGCGTCTGGTGATGTCTATGCGTTCCAGACTTCAGGCTGTAATTGACTGAAAAGGATTTGCAACCAAGTATTACAAAGTGAATGTTTGATTTATGATTATTATTATGTCCCATTACTTTTGGTTCCTTAACAAGTGGGAGGCACATATGCAAACTGTTGTAATTCCTACACCATTCACCTGATTTGGATGTAAATACCCTCAAATTAAAGTTGACAGTCTGCAGTTAAAGCACATCTTGTTCATTTCATTTCAAATCCATTGTGGTGCTGTATAGAACAACACATTTTAGAATTGTGTCGATGTCCCAATATTTATGGACCTGACTGAGTTGCAAGAAAAAGTATGTGAACCCTTTGGAATTATATGGATTTATGCACAAATTGGTTATAAAATGTGATCTGATCTTCATCTAAATCACAACAATAGACAATCACAGTCTGCTTAAACTAATAACACACAAAGAATTAATTGTTACCATGTTTTTATTGAACACACCATGTAAACATGCACAGTGCAGGTGGAAAATGTATGTGAACCCCTAGACTAATGACATCTCCAAGAGCTAATTGGAGTGAGGTGTCAGCCAACTGGAGTCCAATCAATGAGATGACATTGGAAGTGTTGGTTACAGCTGCCCTGCCCTATAAAAAACACACACCAGTTCTGGGTTTCACAAGAAGCATTGCCTGATGTGAATGATGCCTTGCACAAAAGAGCTCTCAGAAGACCTACGATTAAGAATTGTTGACTTGCATAAAGCTGGAAAGGGTTATAAAAGTATCTCCAAAAGCCTTGCTGTTCATCAGTCCACGGTAAGACAAATTGTCTATAAATGGAGAAAGTGGAGCACTGCTGCTATTCTCCCTAGGAGTGGCCGTCCTGTAAAGATGACTGCAAGAGCACAGCGCAGACTGCTCAATGAGGTGAAGAAGAGTCCTAGAGTGTCAGCTAAAGACTTACAAAAGTCTCTGGCATATGCTAACATCCCTGTTAGCGAATCTACGATACGTAAAACACTAAACAAGAATGGATTTCATGGGAGGATACCACAGAGGAAGCCACTGCTGTCCAAAAAAAACATTGCTGCACGTTTAAAGTTTGCACAAGAGCACCTGGATGTTCCACAGCAATACTGGCAAAATATTCTGTGGACAGATGAAACCAAAGTTGAGTTGTTTCAAAGAAACACACAACACTATGGGCCAGATTTGTCATTAGCTCAGGTCAGAATAATGGAGTGAAAAAGTCCCAAAAAAATGTGCAAACGCTAAAACTGCGCACAAATTTGTGACTTTTTTCTGCTCTGCACTATGCTCACTAGTTTTCTGAAAGTGGGCGTGTTTTCTTATGTAAATGAATGTCTAGACAGATTTACTATTAGGACTATTTAAAAAGTCGCAAAAAAGTCGCAATTTCACTCCAGTGAGGACCATGCTTATCTTATGAGACTTTTTAATAGAACATGCAACTTTTTCATAAAAACGTGCGACTTTTTCATAAAGATGTGCGTCTTTTGTAAAGCTGCTTACTGATGGATAAACTGCTACCGTCAAACCACATTTATTACAGTCTTAAAGGGCCGATCATAAATCTGACTTGGCTAAAACTGACTTTAGCCATATGTGAAAGTGGAGTGAGCTGTCAGAGTCATGATAAATCTGGCCCCATGTGTGAAGAAAAAGAGGCACAGCACACCAACATCAAAACCTCATCCCAACTGTGAAGTATGGTGGCGGGGGCATCATGGTTTGGGGCTGCTTTGCTGCGTCAGGGCCTGGACGGATTGCTATCATCGAAGAAAAAAATGAATTCCCAAGTTTATCAAGACATTTTGCAGGAGAACTTAAGGCCATCTGTCCAGCAGCTGAAGCTCAACAGAAGATGGGTGTTGCAACAGGACAACGACCCAAAGCATAGAAGTAAATCAACAACAAAATGACTTAAACAGACCTCAACCCGATTGAGATGCTGTGACATGACCTTAAGAAAGCGATTCACACCAGACATCCCAAGAATATTGCTGAACTGAAACAGTTCTGTAAAGAGGAATGGTCAAGAATTACTCCTCACCGTTGTGCACGTCTGATCTGCAACTACAGGAAACGTTTGGTTGAAGTTATTGCTGCCAAAGGAGGTTCAACCAGTTATTAAATCCAAGGGTTCACATACTTTTTCCACCTGCACTGTGAATGTTTACATGGTGTGTTCAATAAAAACATGGTAACATTAAATTCTTTGTGTGTTATTAGTTTAAGCAGACTGTGATTGTCTATTGTTTTGACTTAGATGAAGATCAGATCACATTTCATGACCAATTTGTGCAGAAATCCATATCATTCCAAAGGGTTCACATACCTTTTCTTGCGACTGTGTGTGTATATATATATATATATATATATATATACACTGCTCAAAAAAATAAAGGGAACACTTAAACAACACAATGTAACTTCAAGTCAATCACACTTCTGTGAAATCAAACTGTCCACTTAGGAAGCAACACTGAGTGACAATAAATTTCACATGCTGTTGTGCAAATGGGATAGACAACAGGTGGAAATTATAGGCAATTAGCAAGACACCCCCAATAAAGGAGTGTTTCTGCAGGTGGTGACCACAGACCACTTCTCAGTTCCTATGCTTCCTGGCTGATGTTTTGGTCACTTTTGAATGCTGGCGGTGCTTTCACTCTAGTGGTAGCATGAGACGGAGTCGACAACCCACACAAGTGGCTCAGGTAGTGCAGCTTATCCAGGATGGCACATCAATGCGAGCTGTGGCAAGAAGGTTTGCTGTGATTGTCAGCGTAGTGTCCAGAGCATGGAGGCGCTACCAGGAGACAGGCCAGTACATCAGGAGACGTAGAGGAGGCCGTAGGAGGGCAACAACCCAGCAGCAGGACCGCTACCTCCGCCTTTGTGCAAGGAGGAACAGGATGAGCACTGCCAGAGCCCTGCAAAATGACCTCCAGCAGGCCACAAATGTGTATGTGTCTGCTCAAACGGTCAGAAACAGACTCCATGAGGGTGATATGAGGGCCCGACGTCCACAGGTGGGGGTTGTGCTTACAGCCCAACACCGTGCAGGACGTTTGGCATTTGCCAGAGAACAGCAAGATTGGCAAATTCGCCACTGGCGCCCTGTGCTCTTCACAGATGAAAGCAGGTTCACACTGAGCACATGTGACAGACGTGACAGAGTCTTCAGACGCCGTGGAGAACGTTCTGCTGCCTGCAACATCCTCCAGCATGACCGGTTTGGCATTGGGTCAGTAATGGTGTGGGGTGGCATTTCTTTGGAGGGCCGCACAGCCCTCCATGTGCTCGCCAGAGGTAGCCTGACTGCCATTAGGTACCGAGATGAGATCCTCAGACCCATTGTGAGACCATATGCTGGTGCGGTTGGCCCTGGGTTCCTCCTAATGCAAGACAATGCTAGACCTCATGTGGCTGGAGTGTGTCAGCAGTTCCTGCAAGACGAAGGCATTAATTTTGAGTGTGACTCCAAATCCAGACCTCCATGGGTTGAAAAATTTGATTTCCATTTTTTTATTTTTGTGTGATTTTGTTGTCAGCACATTCAACTATGTAAAGAACAAAGTATTTCAGAAGAATATTTAATTAACTCAGATCTAGGATGTGTTATTTTTGTGTTCCCTTTATTTTTTTGAGCAGTATATATATATATATATATATATATTTATAAATATATGTATATGTTATCTGGTGCCAAATTAATTTGATGGCTGGAGATATTTCCATAACATTCCAGTGGAAGCTCTTAGTAATGCCTAATACACATGAGGTCACAGACCAACACGTGCAAGTTGCCACTGGCTGCTCATCTTCCCAGAGGAAGCCTCTTCTGCTGCAACATTTAACCCTTAATGTAACCTGTCACATTCATGTGGATCACAGGTGGTTTACTGTTTATTTCTCTGTAGAACAAGAATGTTATAATGGAAGAAAGTGGGCAATCAAATGTGCCTGTGTGTAAGAATGGAATGTGCCATGACTTAGATACAAATAACTCAAAAATGATGCAGACTCTAAAGCTTCATTCACACACACACACACACACACACACACTTTTCTCTGTGTTTTTTTGGCTTGTAAAAGATGTGTTTTACAGTTTTTTGGTGTTTTTCCAAGTCCTATAGTGAAACCACCCTTGTAGCATGAATGAATGGAAAAAAAAAAAAACGGTTGCATAGTTGCTAGTGCCTTAGTTAAAGGAGATTATAAGGGGCAACTTCTTGTTTGTATAAGGGATCCTCGATGATAAGCTGATCACAGGATCTTCTATTGCTAAAGGCCTCTTTACGCAGGCCAATAATCGGGGCAGTTATCAGGAAGGAACATTCCTAGGAACACTGGTTTCCAATAATTGCCTTGTCTAAAGGTTCCGCTGATCAGTGAAGGAGCATTGTGGTCACCTAAATCATTGGTTCTGGGCAGAAGAGCATGCTTTCTAGACAGCTATCTGATGCCCAGAAACAATGATTCTCTATGGGGATGAGTGATGAAAGTAACGAATGCTAGATCCTATATAGAGGAGATGGTTGCTGTACGTAAATGCAGCTTTTACCTCATCTGATGAGCAGGCAATTTTTGGGAACAAATGGTTTGTTCCTGATAATTGCCTGCTGTGTTGGCTCGTGTAAAGGGACCTTAACAACCAAAGTAATTAGCTGTACTCTATGGGAGAACCCAGCAGCAAGTGTTTGATGCCTCTGCAGAACCACCACAGGAAAAATTAAGCATTACACAGTTCTTATTTAAATCATTTAGAGCCATACATAATGAGCAAAGGTGCCGGGTTGAACAGGTTTTCCAGAAAGGTAGATATAGCATGCAGCTATGTCTTGACAATAAAAACTATTTAGAAAATCCTCCAAATGGTGTAAAGTACTACTGTACCTAGTGCCTCTCCACATGAGAGAAATGACCACTCAGCCAATCATATTATCCATGGCTGCTCCTTCAGGGATCTAGATGTTCCTTTACATGGGCAGACTGTATAGGCAGTTATTGAAGTACTGATTCCTGATAATTGCCTGCTTGTCAGAGGAGGTGAGAGCTACGTTTTCATGCGGCAATCAGCTCCTCTGTAGGGGGATGAGTGATCCAGATCATCAGCTTGTGTAAAGGAGCCTTAAGCAGAATAATGGTGCCATTTATAATCACTGTAGAAGTAACGTGAAATCTCCTGGAAAAATCATGTGTATGTTTTACAGGCAGATCTTGCTGCTGGTTAGGTTTTAGGTTAATGGAGAATCCATGGCAAAATCCAGAACAAATCCACAGCAGATTTTCAAATTCAGATTCCTTAAATCTGCTTGATTTTTTTTTCAGCATGTGAATGGGGTTCTGTAAAACCTGATATACTTGCATTGCTCCTTAGTTTGTTGAGGATTGTTGTATGCTCTTTACAGCTTATCCTGCTTTGGATACCAGGCACTATTCCGGAAAAAGTTTTCTTTACATCATCATCAAAAGATGTGGCATCCAATGGGAAGGTAGAGAAGTAAATGGCTTTAATACACACACTCATTCATGTTAGTCAAGATGTTACTCACGCCTCACCAATCACTAGGAATTTTTTTAACTTTTCTACTTTGCCTGATGGCACTACCTCCACTATAGGTGTAGATGCTCTCAAAATGATATGTATGAGCCTGGAGCTCATGCAGGAGGATGTTCTGCACCATTGGTTCTGGTCTAAACAGACACTTTGAGTAACAACCAGCATGTGTCCTGTGTAGTTGACTAAATGGTTTTACTGATATTTGCAACACACAGAAAAACGCATGTCTATCTATGGATTCAAAAACGCAGACAATCATCCTTTAAAGTGTCCTCGGCCATTAAGTCTTTACTCTGGGACTCCTGCCGATCAGAAGAATGAAGGAATTGCCATATATGCAGGCATGGCTGTACCTGGTAGTGCAGCTCGGTCCCATTCACTTAAATGGGGCATAACTGCAGTACTGTGCATAGCCACCCATGTGTACCTGTGTAAATAGTGAAGGGGCACCTTTATTATGTTGATTGACAGGGGTCCTGATGGTTAGACCCCCATCCATTAAACACACCAATCTTAAGGAGAGGCCATGAATTTTCAAAGGAGCTGGTTTCTGAAGACAACCCCTATCCATATGCCTCATTAGCTCATATGAACATTATAGAGGGTTATCCATTACTTGGGAGTCCCTTCTATGAGCCATAACGGAGAGACACTCTATAACAACTGGTCTCGCTCTATTAGACTTAAGACATTTATGATTTACATCAGTGGCCAGGTATCTGTATGGCCGCCGTGTGATACTGAATTTCACCTTTGCAAGGGAAATGTCTGGCTAGTAGCAGCTCATCTCAGCAAAATAAATTGTTTGACAGAATCCCCAGGAGCCTGATGTGAAAGGGATTGTATCTGATGAAACAAGGCCTTTGAAAGGGGTTGTCCCATTTGGGTCATTTATGGCATATGGTTAGGTAGGATATGTCTAAAGAATAGGCCCCAAAGCGAATGGAGAACAGCCGTGCATGCAAGGCATCATTATCGAAAGTCCTATAGTGGTGAATGGAGGGTGGCTGCACATGCGTGGCTTGATCTCCCGCCTTACTTCAGGGCCCTGCAACTGTCTGATATTAATGGCATATCCTAGTAATTTGCCATAAATATCCCAGATGGGAATACCCCTTTTAGTCTTCGAAAGCCCTTTTAAAACTTCCTATCAGGTAGGGGCTGTTCTATAATAGCCGTCGCTTGACTATTTTTGGCACTCCCATAGAATTAAATGCAAGGTGGCTGCGCTTGCATGGTGTATCCTCATGCACTTTGGGGGTCCCATTCTACATATAGGTGCAGGTCCCAGTGGTGGAAGCCACATCTATCTCACATTGATAGCATATCGCTAGGATACAGTATGTCATCAATGTCTGAGATAGGAAGGCCCGTTTAAGGGGTTTATATTATAAAAAGAGGCTCCAATAGTCCAGCTTTACTTTACACTGGAAACTGAATCTGAATCACCAGACAATGTATGTTGAGCACACAGGCATTGAGAGGTCCTATGAGGACATGCTTTGTGGCTCAAGGTTGAGATAAGTAATTTAGATGAATCTCTGTATCCCATTGCTTAGCAAGGAAAGCCTGTTCCGTCATATGCACCTACAGTATATTCCATCTTCTTTCCAGGTTGGCTAGATAGATATCACCCGTTTAACCATTTAATGGCAACTTTTTCAAATTGCTGGGGCGATCTAAATGCTTTACAACAACAAGGCCTTCAAGCCTTAGGAATTGCTGACCTTGTTATTTTAAAGATGAAACATGGATCAAATTAGTGTTAAAGAGAGAAAAAAAAACACACCGCTTTGGCCGTTTATAGTGTGATTATGATCACTGAGGTTCGTATGTGTTCAGCATATTTTATGTGACTATGAAGAAGCTGTTTACATTGTCATTAATCCACTGGATTTGAGGGTAAATGCCCTGCATTCCGCTACCGTCTTTTTGCAGAGCGACCTTGTTAGACCTTTCCAGAGAGGAGAACGTCTGCCATCGGTTATTTATCACAGATGGGTATTATGTTTATAGCTTAGTCCCGTCTGGGTAAATAAAAAAAATAAATGTTCCACATTCTTCTGTCGTTTAGTTATGAGTTTTTGTGAAATGCTCTGTGGAAATGTCATAACATTCGAAATCCTGAAATTTGAGGTGTTTGACAGGAGCATTTTCCTCAGGGGAGCTGGAACCGCGCTGCCATTTTTCTTTGTAGTAACTTTCTATAAACCATTGCTTCTCATGTACTGACAAATAAGGTACATCTGGTAGGTCCATCTCCGGGGCACACAGTGTGAAGGGAAGGACCCATATCAAAAATGAAAGTTGACACCTTCCCTCGCAATGCATCTAAGGCTGGGTTCACACCTGAGCGTATTCGATAAGCGCTTTTTACAGGCATTTTTATCGTGCGTTTTTGAGGCGTATTTTGGGGCGTTTTTGTATTTTGGAAACGCGCGTAGTACGCGCGTTTGTGTGATTTAATCCAATGAAAAACTGCCACAATACGCGCGACAATATGCCCCAAAGAAGCTCCTGTACTTCTTGGGGCGTAGGGCGTTTTACAGCGCGTTTGTACACGCTGTAAAATGCTCAGGTGAGAACCATGCCCATAGGGAAACATTGGTTTTTGCCTGTTGAGCGTTTTACAGCGCGTAGGAACGCGCTGTAAAACGCTGAGGTGTGAACCCAGCCTCTGTGCCTCGCACATGCAGGGATTGAATGATCAGTGTCCTCTACAACCTGCACAAAACTATTGGTCTACCTTCTGTGATCAGCAGCACTTGGAAGGGTGTTAGAGATAAGGAACCCCATGCAGGTATAGACATCAGGATCTAAGTCTGTTACTCGCAGGGGCGGACTGGGAACTTAAAGGGGCCCTGGAAAAAAATACAAAAAGTGGCCCCGTTTTGTAGTTGGATCTAAATTGATGGAAGGCAGGGCCAGCAATACCATGTTGTGGCACATTATACCACCACAACAGAGCCAAATACCACAGTCTATCACAAAATACTTTCAGCAGCACAAAATACATCCCCAAAAAGTTCTCCTGGCCGGCCGTCAGGAGGGCTCAGGCGGCCCCTCTGGGCATCGGCCCACGGGGAAATTTCCCTGTAAAGTCTAGACCAATCCGCCCCTGGTCACTTGAAGGCAATACAGTACATAATTCACCTGCTTGGTCCTATATAAGTCGCATAACTTTCCTGCGTGTTTTGTATAGCAGTGAGCAATGCTAAATCTATACTGCCACAGATTTTTTTCTTCAGAAACGTTGGCTGGGTAGTCGCATGTAAATTAGCTCCATTGGATGTGGCTAATCCATAGTCGGGTGTGCTAGGATGACAAACTGAAAATCCACTGCAGAAATCCAAGGTTCAGGTCCACAGTGGATTTTTCCAACGTGTATTTTTGGCCATGTGCATATTCCTTTATCTCTATGCCGTGCCAAGCATCCACGTTTGGGTAAAATAGTTGTCATCCGAACAACAGCTTCTCACTTTAGGCTTAGGTTCATCTAGACAGCTGTGTGTACAAGCTCCATGTTGTAATGTGGATGCTCCATGTGCACTTTGTAAAGTTTCAGTCCCTGCTGGAAACCATTCACTCATGTGCTAAAACAAGGATTCATTTACTATATAATATAGCTCAGTAAGGTACTGTTGCCAGTCATGTTTGGACCTAAAGGACCTCTCTGCCCAAATAGTAAAACTTACATGAGCTCATTGTCTCTGTTCTTTACCAAGAACATTTAG
The DNA here is from genome assembly GCF_905171765.1 of Bufo bufo. Classification (NCBI taxonomy): domain Eukaryota; kingdom Metazoa; phylum Chordata; class Amphibia; order Anura; family Bufonidae; genus Bufo; species Bufo bufo. The sequence continues at coordinate 711,131,024 of NC_053389.1, read as the reverse complement.
TCCAGGAAACATTTGCCTTGTCCATAAATACAAGAATAATAATTAGATCACTGACTTCATATACATTGAAAAGTGCTGGAAAGTCTGGAATGTAGAGATCCATGTATGTTAATGCCATTAGAAATGACAATATCCATTGGCGTATGTGGAACATTCAAAGAAGAACCCAGTTAAGAGCCAGCATTTGTACCCTTGTGTGTGTATCACATTGACAAAAAATAATAATAAGCAGCCGGATAGAAATGTCGGATTGCTGCAAAACTCTGCATGCAGCTATGTCTCGGACAGATATGTAAATGATTACTGGTGTGGTCTGATTAGACACTGGGAGGGGGGAGATTTATCAAAACTTGTATAAAGGAACACTGACTTAGTTGCCCATAACAACCAATCAGATTCCACCTTTCATTCTCCAAAGGAACTCTGAAAAATGAAAGGAGGAATCTGATTGGTTGCTATGGGCAATCAACAGTTTTGATAAATCTCCCCCTGGGTCTTGAAGCAAGAAGGCATAAAAATGCTTCCCTCGCTGACCTATTAAAACGCTCTCAGAGGCTACTATTTAGTAGTGTACCTCTTGGTGAGAGATCGTTGACTGCTAGACATTCCTCTACCATAAACTGTATCGTCTTTAGCTATGAATCAAGTTTTCTTTTGGGATCCTACAAAGTGGGGTTCAAGTATGAAGACCTCGTGGTCAGCACTTCCATCCTGCCTTTTGCTGTGGAGAGACACACTGCCCCAACTGCTGGTGTGATGATGTGGGAAGCCATTACATGTGACAGGCGGTCACCCCTAGTAGAGATATGATGGACACTAACAGCTCAGCGATATGTACAGGAGGACATCCTGCCACCACATGTGTTGTCTCTCAAGGCAGGGATTCCAATTGGCATTTTCAGCAGGATAATGCTCTATCACACACAGCAAGGGTTTCCCAGGAATGTCTCCTCCATTGCAGCACTTCTTTGGCTGCCCTGTCACAAGATTTAATCAAGCATTTGCGGAACCAGCTGGGACGCCTCCTACTCTTGTCTGTTTTGCGGACAAGAATAGTAATTTCTAGTAATGGGAGTGACAAAAATGCAGATTTCAAACAAACTATGTCTGTATTTTTTGGATCCGTGATTTGTGGACCGCAATACGGACTCAGTCATGAACATGAGGCCTAAGATTGTAAAGGATCCAGAGGCCTGGTTGCAACATCTGTGGCCAACTGTGCTGCAGGATGCCCTACAGAACCTTTATGCATCCATATTGTAATCACTTACATACAGTGGATATAAAAAGTCTACACACCCCTGTTAAAATGTCAGGTTTCTGTGCTGTAAAAAAATGATACAAAGATAAATCATTTCAGAACTTTTTCCACCTTTAATATGACCTATAAACTGTACCACTCAATTGAAAAACAAACTGAAATCTTTTAGGTGGAGGGAAGAAAACGAAAAAAATAAATAAAATAATAATAATGTGGTTGCATAAGTGTGCATACCCTCTTTATAACTGGGGATGTAGCTGTGTTCAGAATTAAGCAATCAAATTAAAAATCATGTTAAATAGGAGTCAGCATACACCTGCCATCATTTAAAGTCCCTCTGATTAACCCCAAATAAAGTTCATCTGCTCTAGTTGGTCTTTCCTGAAATTTTCTTAGTCGCATCCCACAGCAAAAGCCATGGTCCACAGAGAGCTTCCAAAGCATCAGAGGGATCTCATTGTTAAAAGGTATCAGTCAGGAGAAGGGTACAAAAGAATTTCCAAGGAATCAGATATACCATGAAACACAGTGAAGACAGTCATCATCAAGTGGAGAAAATATGGCACAACAGTGACATTACCAAGAACTGGACGTCCCTCCAAAATTGATGAAAAGACGAGAAGAAAACTGGTCTAGGAGGCTACCAAGAGGCCTACAGCAACATTAAAGGAGCTGCAGGAATATCTGGCAAGTACTGGCTGTGTGGTACATGTGACAACCATCTCCCGTATTCTTCATATGTCTGGGCTACGGGGTAGAGTGGCAAGACGAAAGCCTTTTCTTACGAAGAAACACATCCAAGCCAGGCTACATTTTGCAAAAACACGTCTGAAGTCTCCCAAAAGCATGTGGGAAAAGGTGTTATGGTCTGATGAAACCAAGGTTGAACTTTTTGGCCATAATTCCAAAAGATATGTTTGGCGCAAAAACAACACTGCACGTCTCCAAAAGAACACCATACCCACAGTGAAGCATGGTGGTGGCAGCATCATGCCAAGGGGCTGTTTTTCTTCAGCTGGAACTGGGGCCTTAGTTAAGCTAGAGGGAATTATGAACAGTTCCAAATACCAGTCAATATTGGAACAAAACCTTCAGGCTTCTGCTAGAAAGCTGAACATGAAGAGGAACGTCATCTTTCAGCATGACAGCGACCCAAATCAACAAAAGAATGGCTTCACCAGAAGAAGATTAAAGTTTTGGAATGGCCCAGCCAGAGCCCAAACCTGAATCCAATTGAAAATCTGTGGGGTGATCTGAAGAGGGCTGTGCACAGGAGATGCCCTCGCAATCTGACAGATTTGGAGTGTTTTTGTCAAAATGTGCCATGCTGATAGACTCATACCCAAAAGACTGACTGCTGTAATAAAATCAAAAGGTGCTTGAACAAAGTATTAGTTTAAGGGTGTGCACACTTATGCAACCATATTATTTTATTTTTATATTTTTTTCTTCACTCTACCTAATAGATTTGAGTTTGTTTTTCAATTGAGTTGTACAGTTTATAGGTCACATTAAAGGTGGAAAAAGTTCTGAAATGATTTATCTTTGTCTCATTTTTTTACAGCACAGAAACCTGACATTTTAACAGGGTTTTTTTAGACTTTTTATATCCACTGTATATCATCATTACATTCACATATAGAAAGTTTCATTCGATTCCAACAATTCCTTCTCGGTGCCTTATTATATATTTTTTGTCCCTCCTATATATATTTATACAGTTAGCAAAGGCTGGCGTTAATAGGTGGTAGTGGGGGGTGTAGCGCAGTACTAAGTGTGCATTATATGGCTTGGTCTGGATGTCTAACTTTACAATTAAAACAGATACACAGCAGCTGCATTGGCATCATCTTTGCTGCAGTCAGTTCACAGGATGTGGGAAAGTGTTTTGACAGAGCTGTCAGGACGGGGTCAGACAGGAATACCGAGAGGGGGGAACTCAGGACATTTAAAAAGCCCAGTCGTAAGCAGGAGTTCCCTGGGAGGGAGTCCAGTGATGGAGTCAGCTGGCAGCTCCTACCTGTGAAACATCATTAATCTCTTATTTACAAAGTGACCAGCCGGACCGGCATGACAAAGTAATAAATCAGGTCCAGTTCCAGCTGTACTATGGTATATAGATGGTTACATATGATTGCTCCAATTTATCTTCTTCCTCATTTTTAACACTGTAAGCTTGTGAAAAGTTGGTTCAAAATATAATATTATTTATTTCTTGTGACTTATATGGCGCCACCATATTCTGCAGTGCTGTACAGTGATCATCATCATTCACATCAGTCTGATTTCTTGTGTCCTACGCACACACACACACACACACTAGCAGGCCATACTCATTAGTTCTATGTAAGCCGAACCTTCCGATTTTGGCAGGTTTATTCAACCATCTATTGATGGCTGAAGGATTGGGGATGTAAAATTTAAATTGCCCAGTTCTTTTTTTCACGATAAGATAATCTGTCTCCAGAGTTGTCTGGCAGCAGTTTTCTCCCTTCTTGGCTGAGCCAAGCATGTACAGTGCTGCCCATAATTATTCATACCCCAGGCAAATTTTGACTTAAAGTTACTTTTATTCAACCAGCAAGTAATTTTTTGATGGGAAATGACATAGGTGTCTCCCTAAAGATAATAAGACTATGTACAAGAGGCATTATTGTGGAAAAAAAAACATTTCTCAGCTTTTATTTACATTTGAGCAAAATGTGTCCAGTCAAAAATTATTCATACCCTTCTCAATAATCAATAGAAAATCCTTTATTGGCTATTACAGCAATCAAACACTTCCTATAATTGAAGACCCGCTTTTTGCATGTCTCCACAGGTATTTTTGCCTATTCATCTTTAGCAATGAGCTCCAAATCTTTCAGGTTGGAGGGTCTTCGTGCCATCACCCTGATTTTTAGCTCCCTCCACAGATTCTCAATTGGATTCAAGTCTGGACTCTAGCTGGGCCACTCCAAAACGTTAATGTTGTTGTCTGCTAACCATTTCTTCACCACTTTTGCTGTGTGTTTTGGGTCATTGTCATGCTGAAATGTCCACTGGTGCCCAAGGCCAAGTTTCTCTGCAGACTGCCTGATGTTGTCGTTGAGAATCCTCATGTATTGCTCTTTTTTCATGGTGCTGTTTACTGTGATTAGGTTCCCTGGTCCATTGGCAGAAAAACACCCCCAAAGCATTAGGTTCCCACCACCATGTTTGACAGTGGGGATGGTGTTCTTTGGGTTGAAGGCTTCTCCTTTTTAACGCCAAATGAAGGAAACATCATTGTGACCAAACAATTAAATTTTTGTTTCATCTGACCATAACACAGAAGACCAAAAGTCTTCTTCTTTGTCCAGATGAGCTTTTGCAAAGGCCAAGCGAGCTTTTGTGTGCCTTATCTGGAGAAGTGGCGTCCTTCTTGGTCTGCATCCGTGGAACCCAGCAGTGTGCAGTGTCCGTTGGATTGTCTGCCTTGAGACATTGCCACAAGCAGAGCCCAGATTCACCAGGATGGCCTTGGTGGTGATCCTTGAATTCTTTTTCACCTCTCTAACTATCCCCCTGGCCAGCACAGGTGTCACTTTTGGCTTCCCACCACGTCCCCTGAGATTTTCCACAGTGCGGAACATCTTGTATTTTTTGCTCAAATGTAAATAAAAGCTGAAATTTTTTCCACAATAATGCCTCTTGTACATCGTCTTATTATCTTTTGGGAGACACCTATGTCATTTCCCGTCAAAAAATGACTTGCTGGTTGAATAAAAGTAACTTTAAGTCAAAATTTGCCAGGGGTAGGAATAATTATGGGCAGCACTGTATATGTATAGAAGGATGAGGAGAGATATTTGTCGGATTATTTGGCCAGCACTCATGTGTATGGCAAGCTTTAGGAATTGGTGTATCAGTATATTTTTGAAGTGTGTGAAGAAACTGGAGAATATGTATTTGTACTCAGAACCTCACTGCTGCAAGGAAACAGTGACTAAAGTCCCCATTATACTTCTGAATGGAGCAGCTTTTCTATTCAGAAAAATGTGTGATATCCATTTTTACAACACAGTGTACATAAAAAAATAAAAAATAAATCCAGAGTGGCTAAGAACTGGAGCTTACTTTGTGGACCTAGGGTTGATGCACACTGCAGTATTACAAATCAGTGCAGTATGGATACACGTGTGGCCATACTATATCTCTGTGTGACCTTGCCATATACATGAGCCTAAGGGCTCTGAAGTGTGACAATTTGTTGTCACCTGCACCACTGCAATCATTCACTGTCCTAAGTGGTGATGTGTCCCCAAGCATCATGTGACTGCAGCAGTACCCCGTGATGACGGAAGTAGACCAGTGAATGACTGCAGCAGTACCCCGTGATGACGGAAGTAGACCAGTGAATGACTGCAGCAGTACCCCGTGATGACGGAAGGGACATTGCACATTCGATCCACAGGGGCCAGATGCAGCAGGGTAGAGACACTCTGTTCTGAAACGGAGCCCAAGTGACTGGGTAAGTGACGATCTTTATTTAGACAGTGCAGATTCGGGCATGTAACTCCAATTGTGGTGGACGTCGGACAACTCATTTAAGCTATTTTCTTCTGCCCCTGACTTACTTGACAAAATATACCGCCTCCATGAACATGGCCTTGAAACGAACTGATGGCTTTCTTTCTTGTCCAAAGAACTACACACATAAAAAAAGAAGACCTGGAAAACTTAATGTGATTGAGCTGAGATTGAAAAAGTTTAAACTGCTAGTGGTTCTTGGTCACACAACCAAGATGGTGCACCCTTTATTTTGGGTTCTGCATCAGGGTATATATTGAGGCAGGGTCACATTAATATTGGGTGTCATCTCCCCTTGTCCAACTCTGGCATGGTAACGGTCATACAGATACTGGATATTCTCCTGTGGTATGTCATTCCAAGGTCTTTCACCTTGGACCTGTAGTTCGGACAAGGTGTGCATGGGAGATCGGTCACCCTCTTCCAGTCTGATGTGGCTATCATTAGTACCAAGGCAGAAAGTGATTTTTTTTCCTTTGAACACTATTGTTTGCCTTCGATGGCCACATCAGAGTTCGCAGGAAGATTGGAGAGTAGGGCAGCGGTCCCCAACCACTGGGCCGCAGCCCTGGCTCTGGTGGATTTTTTGCCGGGCAGCAACAATACAGAGGAGCGGAGACGCCAGGCGCATGCACGCCAGACGCGCACGTCACACACAGTGGGCAGGAAGGAGAGCGTTCCTTCCAACTGTGATGCCGGCCAGTTTCAATGGAGTCCAGGAGAAATGGGACTACTTAAAAGTGGCACTATTGAAGGCAACAGAAAATTGCATTAGGCTTGTCAGTAAAAGCAAAAAAAGGAAGAGACCACTGTGGTACTCAGCAGAAGTGGCCAAAATCATTAAAAACAAAAAGATACCATTTAGTAATAAAAATAAAATAAAAAAAACAGGATGACAGGCAAATTTATAAGATTAGGCAGAGAGAGGCCAAACAAGTTATAAGAGCTTTTAATGCACAGGCAGAAGAGAAATTAGCTCAGTCAGTGAAAAAAGGCGATAAGGCATTCTTCAGATACATAAATGAAAAAGGAAACTAAAACAAGGAATTACCAAATTAAAAACAAAAGAAGGAAGGTATATGGAAGAAGATTAAGAACTAGCTGACTGCCTCAATGAATACTTCTGTTCAGTTTTTACAAAGGAAAATGAAGGAAAAGGACCTCAGTTAGGAAAGAAGACTAATGAATCTTTTGATGCATGTGTCTTTACAGAGGAAGAGGTTCTAAGTCAGCTGTCTAAAATTAATACAAATAAGTCACAGGAGCCTGATGGGATACACCCAAAGCTATTAAAAGAGCTCAGCGGTGAACTAGCAAAACCATTAACAGATTTATTTAACCAATCACTGGCAACAGGAGTCGTCCCAGAAGATTGGAAATTAGCAAATGTTGTGCCCATTCACAAGAAAGGTAGTAGGGAGGAATCGGGCAACTATAGGCCTGTAAGCCTGACATCAATAGTGGGGAAATTAATGGAAACCATACTTAAGAAGAGGTCTGTGGAACAACTAAAATCCCATGGATTGAAAATTAAAAAACAGCATGGGTTTACTTCAGGGAGATCATGGCAAACTAATCTTATTGATTATTATTTTTTTAGATATTTTTTATTTTTATTTTTTGATTGGGTGACTAAAATAATAGATGGCGGAGGTGCAGTAGACATCGCTTATCTAGACATTAGTAAGGCTTTTGATACTGTCCCACATAGAAGGCTTATTAATAAATTGCAGTCTTTGTGCGTGGACTCCCATATTGTTGAATGGATTAGGCAGTGGCTGAGGGACAGACAACAGAGGGTTGTAGTCAATGGAGTATATTCAGACCATGGTCTTGTTACCAGTGGGGTACCTCAGGGATCTGTTCTGGGACCCATATTGTTTAATATCTTTATCAGCAAAATTGCAGAAGGCCTCGATGGTAAGGTGTGTCTTTTTGCTGATGACCAAAAAATTTGTAACAGGGTTGATGTTCCTGGAGGGATACACCAAATGAAAAAGGATTTAGGAAAACTAGAGGAATGATCAACAATCTGGCAAACTAAAATTTAATGTTGATAAGTGCAAGATAATGCACCTGGGGCGTAAAAACCCAAGAGCAGAATATAAAATCAGTGATACAGTCCTAACCTCAGTATCTGAGGAAAGGGATTTAGGGGTCATTATTTCAGAAGACTTAAAGGTAGGCAGACAATGTCATAGAACAGCAGGAAATGCTAGCAGAATGCTTGGGGAGAGGCATTACCAGTAGAAAGAGGGAGGTGCTCATGCCGCTCTAAATATATATAAACAATAAATAAATAAACATATTACATATCGCCACGCCTGAAAAGTCCAAACTATTAAAATATTTTAAAAAAATCCTATGTGGTGAGTGCAAAAAATGTTGTGGACCACTGGTGTAGGGTGCCATTAGCTATCATGGCTCTTCCAGTCTGGTATTTGTGGAGGGAACATAGACTTGCCTTCAGTATGTCCAGGACATTGTGGAACCAGTTCTACTGCCTTTTTTGACTCGTTAGGAATCATGGAGTTCCAACAAGATAATGCCTGCCCACACACTGCCTGCCCTGCACAACATGCTCTTCAGGGTATCCAGCAGCTCTCCTGGCCAAATCGATCGCCAGATCTCTCCCCCATCGGGAATATCTAGGACTGGATGGGGCGAAGGATCTCCCATGCACACCAGCCAACAACCGCCTTGCGGAACTACGGGAGATGCCACCTAGTATTAATATGACCCTGCCTCATCATATACCCTGCTACAGAATACAAAATAAAGGGGACACCACTTTAGGCGGAACACGGCCGTGAGCGGTCCGTGGTATGCCGGCCTGGATTCCTGCTGACAGCAGGAGCGCACGGCGTCATTGGTTGCTATGACGCCGTTCGCTTCATGCCGCCGCTGCACTACAGTAATACACTTGTATAGATCATACCAGTGTATTACTGTAGTGCAGCGGCGGCATGAAGCGCACGGCGTCATAGCAACCAATGACGCAGTGCGCTCCTGCTGTCAGCAGGAAACCAGGTCGCATACCATGGCCGCGGAACACGGCCGTGTGCATTCGGCCTTACTTGTGTGATCATTGACCAAGCCCCACCAGCAGTTTATACTTTGTCAATCTCAGCTCAATAGCATTACGTTTTGCAGGCGTTCTTTTTTCATTTTGCAGTACTGTAGATAAGTTGGTTCACCAGCTGTAATATTTCTGTAGGCCATTATAAATAATTCACTAAACAGATAGATGGCGGTTATACCCAGACTTGAGTAACAGGTGGCAGTAGTATAGTGCCATGATTCATTATATTTTGTGGAGATAAATGTTCTTTCCCTGTGAGTATAATTTATTTTAACAGTTATTTCATTAACACATTTAGAAATATATGAATCAAGTGCTGTCATACTTGGCTGGCATCTTCTTTGTGTAATATGTTTAGTGCCGTCTTGTGGAGACAGCAGAAAAGAGTGCTGACATCCAATTACCGATTTACCACCATCATGTCATGCTAATTTACCCTTCAGAGAAGCTGACGTCTTCATTGGAAGGACTAATCCTACACTGCGTATTTTGTTCCAAGTCTCTGGCACTTATGTATCTAATGGTAGAGCACACATGCACACTTAGGATAATTTATCTAGTCCATAGCCATATTTAGCAGCATGTTGATGTAATGATGAGGGGGTGCTGGAATCAGAATTTGATGGTGGGTTCTGTGAGGTTCTCATCTAGGGCTGTTCACGTGGAGAGATGTGCATAAAACAGAATGTCTTTTCCATATACCTTGCATTACCTCATAGATCGACCAGTGGAAAGACAGGGTACCCAGTCTGCCTGTGGTGGGGCTGCCGCAGAAGCTTCCAGTTAACTCCTGCACTTCTGATGGTTGAATGGTAAAAACAATATTTTACATGACCTCAGCCTGTCTGGCACTGATTGAATAAAAGCTCATTTATAGACATCAGCCCAGAAGTAACTGACTGTATATAAAGCTGGGTGTGTGAACTATCATATGTCTACAAGTCTGTTATATTGTGTTCATTCAATATATGAGCATAGAATAGAAAATAACTCTCTATAAAGCCATTTTACACCTTGATTAGGAATAGTTGTTAGGTATATACAGTACAGACCAAAAGTTTGGACACACCTTCTCATTCAAAGAGTTTTCTTTATTTTCATGACTATGAAAATTGTAGATTCACACTGCAGGCATCAAAACTATGAATTAACACATGTGGAATTATATACATAACAAACAAGTGTGAAACAACTGAAAATATGTCATATTCTAGGTTCTTCAAAGTAGCCACCTTTTGCTTTGATTACTGCTTTGCACACTCTTGGCATTCTCTTGATGAGCTTCAAGAGGTAGTCCCCTGAAATGGTCTTCCAACAGTCTTGAAGGAGTTCCCAGAGATGCTTAGCACTTGTTGGCCCTTTTGCCTTCACTCTGCGGTCCAACTCACCCCAAACTATTTTGATTGGGTTCAGGTCCGGTGACTGTAGAGGCCAGGTCATCTGGCGCAGCACCCCATCACTCTCCTTCATGGTCAAATAGCCCTTACTTTCAATGTTTTCGCAATTTTTCAGCTGACTGACTGACCTTCATTTCTTAAAGTAATAATGGCCACTCGTTTTTCTTTACTAAGGGTATTTTCACACTTGCGGCAGGACGGATCCGACAGGCTGTTCACCATGTCGGATCAGTCCTGCGGCTGTTTCGCCGTGCCCCCGGGCCGCCGCTCCGTCCCCATTGACTATAATGGGGATGGGGGCGGAGCTCCGGCGCAGCACGGCGGTGCACGGCTTAAGGCCGCCGGACTAAAATTACTGCATGTCAGGTTTTTTAGTCCGGCGGCTTTCTCCGTGGACCGCCGTGCTGCGCCGGAGCTCCGCCCCCATCCCCATTATAGTCAATGGGGACGGAGCGGGGGCACGGCGAACAGCCACAGGACGGATCCGACATGGTAAACAGCATGTCGGATCCGTCCTGCCGCAAGTGTGAAACTAGCCTTAGCTGCTTTTTTCTTGCCATAATACAAATTCTAACAGTCTATTCAGTAGGACTATCAGCTGTGTATCCACCTGACTTCTCCTCAACGCCACTGATGGTCCAAACCCCATTTATAAGGCAAGAAATCCAACTTATTAAACCTGACAGGGCACACCTGTGAAGTGAAAACCATTTCAGGGGACTACCTCTTGAAGCTCATCAAGAGAATGCCAAGAGTGTGCAAAGCAGTAATCAAAGCAAAAGGTGGCTACTTTGAAGAACCTAGAATATGACATATTTTCAGTTGTTTCACACTTGTTTGTTATGTATATAATTCCACATGTGTTAATTCATAGTTTTGATGCCTTCAGTGTGAATCTACAATTTTCATAGTCATGAAAATAAAGAAAACTCTTTGAATGAGAAGGTGTGTCCAAACTTTTGGTCTGTACTGTATATTACGTATATAGATACATACTGTATAGAATACAGCATGAAAGCTGCATCCGCAATGTCCTTTTTTTTTTTTTTAGCAATATGCATGAAACGGCCAAGACACATTGCTGACCCAGTTTAAAGGGGTTGTCCAGTGATGGCCATCACTGATCTGATCTGTGGGGTCCGACACCTGCAACCCTGCCATTTAGCTGTTTGGGTGTAGCTTCATCACTAGAACTACACAGCACTTCAATGGGGGCTGCACTGTACTAGTAGGCTCCCTGTGTAGTTCTGGCACTGACTTCCAGTGATGGAGCTACACCTGAACATCTGATCGGCAGGGGTGTGGGATGTTGATGGTCAGCTAGTAATAGCCTATACTGAGAACAGGCCATCACTAGGCTAGACATCCCCTTTGAGGCTAGTTTCATACTAGCATTAAAATGTTCCGGCAGGCTGTTCCGGATCCCTGCTGCGTCCCATTGACTATAATAGGACCAAGTGGGGATCCGGCCTGTTTCCAGCATTAGTGTCAGGATTCGGCCAGGCAAAAATCGCTGGTATATGTCTGTCAATGGGGCCTGGCATTAGGAAGGCTGTTCCTCTGCCAGAACATTTTAGCGATAGTGTGAAACTAGCCTAACTAAGGCTGTAGCATTCTGTCTAGATAAGGTTCTTCCTCATGTCTGTCTCTTGTTTGCCCAGTGGCAAATGGCAAATAAGCCTGACACTTACTGTAAAATCTGGAGTACAGCTCTCTTGAACCACTATCAGTATAGACAGTGTAAGAAAGCCAGTAGAAAACAACTGCAAAAGAGATAAAATTCCTTAACTTTATGGGCCAGTTTGTAGAAGCTCCCACTAGGGGCGATGCTTTGTTGGATTTAGTAATTTCTAACAATGTAGAACTTGTTGGAAATGTCGCTGTTCATGAAACACTTGGTAATAGTGACCACAATATAATTATATTCCCCCTTAATTGTACAAAACAAACTCTGGCTGGGAAGGCAAAAAAACTTAATTTTAAAAAGGTCAATTTCCCCAGGTTGAGTTGGGTAAATATACTGCAAAATGTATTCCTGTAGGTATAAACGGCTAAAATTAAACCTAACATGGCTTATTGCTACTGTAAAAAGTGCAATAAATGACAAAAGTATTTAAAAATACTAATCTGAGGGGTCAGCTGTAGCCTTTGAAATTATTATTATTATTTATTATAAGCGCCATTCATTCCATAGGGCTGTACATATAAAAAGGGGTATACATACATAATACAGACAATTGCACTAAGCATGAACAAGACGAGGTACAAACTGGTACAGAAGGAGAGAGGGCCCTGCCCGTGCGGGCTTACAATCTACATGCTATGGGAGAAGGACACAGTAGGTGAGGGTGAAGTTGGTCATGGCTGTATAGAAGCAGCAGGGTCCCTGGTTGTAGGCTTGTCTGAAGAGGTGGGTTTTCAGGTTTCTTTTGAAGGATTCCACTTTCGGTGATAGTCTGATATGTTGGGGTAGTGAGTTCCAGAGTGTGGGGGATGCACGGGAGAAATCTTGGGGGCGATTGTAGGAAGAGGTGATAAGAGGAGAGGAGAGAAGGAGGTCTTGTGAGGATCGGAGATTGCATGTGGGGATGTATCGGGAAAGTAGCTCAGAGATGTAGGGAGGGGACAGGTTGTGGGCGGCCTTGTATGTATTTGTTAGTATTTTAAACTGAATTCACTTGGGGAGCCAGTGAAGGGATTGGCAGAGGGGAGAGGCAGAGGAGTAACAGGGTGAGAGGTGTATTAGTCAGGCAGCGGAGTTGAGGATAAAATGGAGGGGTGCGAGAGTGCTAGATGGAAGGCCACAGAGGAGATTGTTGCAGTAGTCTAGGCGGGAGATGATGAGGGCATGTACAAGCATTTTCGCAGATTCAAAGTTAAGGAAAGCACGGAAGCGGGAGATGTTTTTGAGTTGAAGGGAAGAAAAAATAAATAATGTGGTTGCACAAGTGTGCACACCCTCTTATAACTGGGGATGTAGCTGTGTTCAGAATTAAGCAATCACATTCAAAATCATGTTAAATAGGAGTCAGCGTACATCTGCCATCATTTAAAGTGCCTCTGATTAACCCCAAATAAAGTTCAGCTGCTGTAGTTGGTCTTTCCTGAAATTTTCTAGTTGCATCCCACAGCAAAAGCTATGGTCCACAGAGAGCTTCCAAAGCATCAGAGGGATCTCATTGTTAAAAGGTATCAGTCAGGAGAAGGGTACAAAAGAATTTCCAAGGCATTAGATATACCATGGAACACAGTGAAGACAGTCATCATCAAGTGGAGAAAATATGGCACAACAGTGACATTACCAAGAACTGGACGTCCCTCCAAAATTGATGAAAAGACGAGAAGAAAACTGGTCTGGAAGGCTACCGAGAGGCCTACAGCAACATTAAAGAAGCTGCAGGAATATCTGGCAAGTACTGGCTGTGTGGTACTTGTGACAACAATCTCCCGTATTCTTCATATGTCTGGGCTATGGGGTAGAGTGGCAAGACGAAAGCCTTTTCTTACGAATAAAAACATCCAAGCCAGGCTACATTTTGCAAGAACACATCTGAAGTCTCCCAAAAGCATGTGGGAAAAGGTGTTATGGTCTGATGAAACCAAGGTTGAACTTTTTGGCCATAATTCCAAAAGATATGTTTAGTGCAAAAACAACGCTGCACATCACCAAAAGAACACTTTGTCATCTTTCAGCATGACAACGACCCAAAGCATACATCCAAATCAACAAAGGAATGGCTTCACCAGAAGAAGATTAAAGTTTTGGAATGGTCCAGCCAGAGCCCAGACCTGAATCCGATTGAAAATCTGTGGGGTGATCTGAAGAGGGTTGTGCACAGGAGATGCCCTCGCAATCTGACAGATTTAGAGTGTTTTTGCAAAGAAAAGTGGGCAAATCTTGCCAAGTCAAAATGTGCCATGCTGATAGACTCATACCCAAAAAGACTGACTGCTGTAATAAAATCAAAAGGTGCTTCAACAAAGTATTAGTTTAAGGGTGTGCACACTTGTGCACCCATATTATTTTATTTTAATATTTTTTTTCCCTGTACCTAATAGATTTCAGTTTGTTTTTCAATTGAGTGGTACAGTTTATAGGTCACATTAAAGGTGGAATAAGTTCTGAAATGATTTATCTTTGTCTCATTTTTTTATAGCACAGAAACCTGACATTTTAACAGGGGTGTGTAGACTTTTTATATCCACTGTAGGTCTGTTCGGGGGGTTGAGCAAGATGGGGAAAGTTGATGAATTCTGTTTTATCCATGTTAAGTTTTAGAAAGCGAGAGGAGGAGAAGAAGGATGATATAGTAGATAGACATTGTGGGATTCTGGATAATAAGGTGGTGATGTCTGGACCAGAGAGGTAGATTTGTGTGTCGTCAGCATAAGAGTGATACTGAAAGCCATGGGACTCTATGAGATGTCCTAGGACAAAAGTGTAAATAGAGAAGAGCAGGGGTCCTAGGACAGAGCCTTGCGGGACACCAACAGAGAGGGAATGAGACGAGGAGGTGGTGTGTGAGTGGGAGACGCTAAACGTCCGGTCTGTGAGGTATGATGTGATCCAGGAGAGGGCCAGGTCAGTGATGTCAAGAAATGAGAGAGTTTGCAACAGAAGGGATTGGTCGACAGTGTCAAAGGCAGAGGACAGGTCAAGGAGAAGGAGGACAGAGTAATGTTTTTTTGGTTTTGGCTGTTAGTAGGTCATTGGTGACTTTAGTAAGGGCAGTCTCAGTCGAGTGGTGGGGTCGGAAGCCAGATTGTAGCCGGTCAAAGAGGGAGCAGGAGGAGAGGTGAAAGGACAGTTCCGAATGGACATGTTGTTCAAGTAGCTTTGAGCATACAGAAGAAGTGATAGGGGGCGATAACTGGACAAAGAATATGGGTCAAGTGAAGGCTTTTTGAGGATGGGTGTAATGGTAGCATGTTTTAAAGCAGAGGGGAAGACAGAGGTTAGTGATAGGTTGAAGAGATGAGTTAGGGCTGGGATAAACACTGTGGTAAGGTTAGGGATGGGATGGGATTGGGTCAAGTGCACAGGTGGTGAGATGGGATCTGGAGAGTAGAGTGGAGAGTTTTTCTTCTCTAATGGTGGAGAAGTGGGTTTTGGGAGAAGAGGACCGAGCAGTTGTGTAGAGCGTCTGTGGGGACTGTGTACTGAAGCTTTCTCTGATGTTGACTATCTTTTGTTTGAAGTATGTGGCAAAGTCCTCAGCTGAGATGAGAGGAGAGGGTGGGGGCGCTGGGGGACGGAGAAGGGAGTTAAAAGTGTTAAAAAGTTGTTTAGGGCTGTGGGCCAGGGAAGATATGAGAGATGAGAGGTAGACCTGTTTTACATCAGCGAGTGAGGATCTGAATATGAGGAGGGATTGCTTGTATGCGGGGAATTGATCTTTACAATGGGATTTCTTCCATCGCCGCTCAGCAGCCCTGGAAGCTTGTCTGAGTTTTTTGGTCAGGTTGGTGTGCCATGGTTGTCTGTTGATTTTTCGGGTTTTGTTGTGTGTGAGGGTGGCAACAGAGTCCAGAGCTGTACTTATTGTGGTGTTATATAGGGTGGGGGCGGCATCTGGGTCTTGGAGGAAATAGATGGTAGAGAGTGGGAGAAGAGAGTCAGAAAGCAAGCGAAAGTCGACATGTTTAAGATTCCTGCGGGGGTGTGTTAGTGTGTTAGTATACAAAGGGCTTAATAAAATCTGTAAAAAAAAAAAAGAGAAAATCTGCAAATATACAAAATTAATGGCAGGTGGCCAAAGAGAGCAAAAAAAAGAAAATACCCTAAAAATTCTTTCAATATATAAATTGTAAAAAACTTAGGTAAGAGCAGGTACGTCCTCTACTAATTAGTCAAGTATAGCACATATTCTATATTTTGCGGAATGGACATATGGATGCTTACATATTGGTGTCTTCCATGTGATTTCCACATCTGTATGTCCCTTTTGCAAAAGACCGAACATGTCCTATTCTTGGGCTCAAATGTGGACCACAGACCCAATGAATTCAATGGGTCTGCTAAAAAACAGATGCAACAAAGACATCACACGGACATCATCCATATTTTGCGGATCCATGTATTGCAGACTGCAAAATACATATGGTGATGTGAATACACCCTTAGGGCTTGTTTACACGACCGTTGCCCCTCTGTTGTCGTATTACGGCCCGCATACGGCAGGTCCGCAATACACGGGGCACCGGCCGTGTGCATTCTGCATCGTGGATGCGGACCCATTTACTTGAATAGGTCTGCAAATCCAGAGATGCGGAATGCTTTCCTGGGTTCGGTTCCGTGCCTCAGCACCGCAAAAAGATAGAACTTGCTCTATCTTTTTGCGTAACGGACGGATCGCGGACCCCATTCAAGTGAATGGGGTCGCAATCTGCATGCGGCAGCCCCACAGCACAGCAATTGCATTCCACAGCACGGTGGGGCAACAGTCGTATGAACAAGCCTTTAGGCTGAAGTTTGCTTCCTGGACCTACTCCCAGGTTTGCTTCATTTTTACTGCATGCAATTGGAAGATGTGGCATTCTGATTCCATACCACCTGCATACAGAGTCGTGATAACGTCATCATTTTGGACCTCCACGTCGGCAATTCTTTGACCCAAGTCTTGTAATGTAAAATCAATAATGGGCCAAGAAAGCTTGCCTCAGAAGAGTTGTTGGATAATGTGGACTAGCTCAGCACGGTCCGGTTTACCGTTACAGGACAGACAAGTTTCTATGCCATCTGGTCCTAGTCTAGGGATGAGAGACTAACGCCAACATATGGGATCCTGAGCTGAATAGAAATGTCTCTGTAATGGAGGCTGAGATGGTGGACAGGAGCTGCGTTCTGCAATAGGAAACAGGGAGGTTGCTGCTTGTGGGTTGTCTGCCCAGTGCTGCAGGTGGTCCGATAGCTGCAAGCTCCACAGTGGTCACATTAGCTGCACAGACGAGCTGCATGCACGCTCCCTCTTACTTTGCTTTTAATGCAATAGCTTTCATGGAGGATTTCGGTGCTGATTGTGTTTGGTTTGGGAAAGACTGTTTGCTAGGAGCTAGATGTATTCTCAACAGTCATATTTTGAGTATAATTGAGGTGCTTCTGTGACCCAATGAGAAAGCGCCCCCCCCCCCCCCCCCCCCCCCCCCCCCCCCCCCCCCACCTACCATGTGCCATTTATAATACTGGTGTCTTATTCTTTTTCTGGCATTGAATCCTTTAAGGCACCAGAGCCTGAATGTGCATCCCCTAAAGCAGGGATGCTCAACCTGCGGCCCTTCAGCTGTTGTAAAACTACAACTCCCATCATGCCCTAATAGCTGTTGGCTGTCCAGGCATGCTGGGAGTTGTAGTTTTGCAACAGCTCTAGGGCCGCAGTTTGTGCATCGCTGCCCTAAAGCTACACCCCTGCATACCGTTTACACAATTTGTTGAATCTGGTCTACAGAGAACAGTATTCTAGAGACTTACCAATACCAAAAATGACTGATATAAGCTTTTACAGATTGAAACCTGACTTTCTTGGAATAAATTGTTTGGTGGCTTTGAAAACATAACACGTAAAAGGAAATAAATGTGTGTAGAAGATGCAGGACCTCATCCTGGCGGAAGCTCGTTTTATTGGTGCAGATGTTCTACAAAATTACCTAGGTGTAAATTACAGAGTTTCTTCAAGCTGGTGGTTACAAGGAACGGATAACAGCAAAGAATTGTCGTCCAATAAAAGTGCTAATCTGTCCTCATAAATAAACACATTCCACTGATGATGTGAGGCTGGAAATGGATGCTAAAGGTGCTTATACACCCTCAATAGCGCTCAGCTGACAGCTATCACTTTCGATTTCCACATGTACGTATGGGGAAGCGAGGAGAAAACCACTGTCAGACACCTCTGATGGTGGCTTATTTCCTGGGACAACAGAAGGATAGGGTGTTAAAATTAGGGAGCCCTCATACACACATTAGATGGTTCTTCAGGTTTGGCCAGAAATACTCTAATATATATGAGGACCTCAAGATTTAAAAATAGGCTTTTGGGCAAATAAATATTGACTAGCACCACATTATGTGCCTTTAGTTTCATATAACTTCTGTATCTGTGACTTGCTTCATGTGTATTACTACTATTTGCTGTGTATTCCTCTTCCACCATATCTACCTGCATGCTGTGTATACTTGTAGTAACCAAGGGACAAAAGAACCCAGAAAGATTGAGAGTAGAAATTAATCCTTCACCTACATCCTTATAAACCTATAGCCTTCATTTCCATTTGGCCTCAAGGGGAAATATACCTTTGGTTAGGTCATCAATATCTGATTGATGGAGGTGCGACACCTGGGAACCCTACTGATCAGCTGTTTGTGAAGGCATCGGCGCTCGCAATAGGGTTACAGCCTTCTCTCTGCTCACCAAGTAAATTGTATAGCGGCTGTGCTGGGTCTCGCAGCTCAGTCCCATTCACTTCCATGGGGCTGAGCTCCGCCTTGGCAATGTGACCAATGAACAATGGCGTAGGGAAAGCTGAGAGAAGGCTGCAGCGCTACTGCAAGCACCACTGCCTTCTCAAACAGCAGATTGGTGTGGGTCTCGTGTGTCGGACCTATCCACCAATCAGATACTGATGACCTATCCAGATGATAGGTCATGAGTTAAATAATATTTTCACATGATTATTGTTGTTTGTGTTGCTTTTATATCTGTTTTATTGAATTTCAGCAGAGGAATAAAGAAACAAATCCCTAATTTCTGTGTTGCTGCCTTCTCAAACAGCTGATTGGTGGGGTTCTCGTGCGTCGGACCCCCACTGATCAGATACTGATAACCTATCCAGAGGATAGGTCATCAGTTAAATAATCCAACAAAGCCCCTTTAAGTCTTCAAGATTTTTAGTTTTACATACTCAGATAACAGTTGAATACCGTGGCAGACTTTCAGATGCAAATGCTCTTAAAAATACTGCTTTCTGCAGGTACTGCAAAATATTACTAAATATATCCTACAGTCAAAGGGGGAGATTTATCCAAACTGGTATAAAGAAAAACTGGCTTAGTTATCTTAGTTATGCATAGCAAGCAATCAGATTCCACCTACATTTTGCAGTGGAGCTCTGAAAAATGACAGGTGGCATCTGATTGGTTGCAAAAGGGGCAACTAGGCCAGTTTTCCTTTTTCACCAGTTTTGATAAATCTCCCTCAAAATGTTTTTTTTTTTGTTTTGATTTGTTTTATGTACTTCTATCTCCTTATGTTGCTGACTGACCAGAGATGTTCTGTAGGAATGGGAGTGTGTGGTTTATCCGCAGTAATAATAACTAATTACAGCAAAATGTCTAAAAATGTCAGATTCCACCTTACATTTTGCAGAGCTGCTTTGAAAAATGAAAGGTTGAATCTGATTGGCTGCTATGGGGAACTAAGCTGGTTTTATTTTACACCAGTGTTGATAAATCTCCTCCAATGTGTTAGTAACATGACTCTATGGCACTTTGTTGGCCAAGACTTTTGTGCTGTCCACACAGCGGTCCTGTCCATAAAATGGCTGCTGATGGAGGGTCATGTGACCAGGACAATCACTCCTCTATTCATCTACACTCAAACTGTTGGGATTAGTGCGGGTGCAATGTGTTTGAATGGAGGAGACTGAGTCATTTGCCTTGTCACTTTACCCTCCTTCAGCGGCCATCCTATGAGCAGGACCTCTATGGGGACAGCAGAGAAGGTTTGCTCAGCAAAGGCACATGGCTTATGAAATAAATGGAACAGAATGTCAACAAAGGCCATATGAGTAAGTGCCGCCTAGTCATCTTACATACACATTGGTCACAAGTAGCCAGAAAGTGGGCAATCCCTTTAATATTCACAGTATTCTGGACTTGGATGACCTACTTGTAATTCATCTGTCTTTCACATTTGTTATGTTGTGCATGCAGTGCTGTCTTTCCCATCAAAAATGTTGGAATCTGCAACTGAGCCTCTGACACAGATGTGAACAGAAGTTAAAGGGCTTTTCCCTTCTTAGACATTGGGGAAATATCGCCCAGGGACCAGCACCTATACTTATAACGGAGCCTTCAAAGTGCCAGAGGGTGCACCGCGCATGTGCAGCCTCTCTCCATTCCTCTGGGAGCGCCAACAATGGCCAAGCTCAGCTCTTTCCAAAAGCCCCATAAAAGTCAATGGAGCAGTGGCCTCGCTTGCGTGGTGCGCTTCCCATTCATTCCAGTGGGACGAAAGCCCCCCACAGGAATGAATGAAGGGCAGTATAGACTTCTGGGACCCGCACCTATCATATCCTAGCCCCCAATGTCCAAGATGGAATTTTGGCTGGCATACCTTTTATTTTATATCTAAAGCCTAGATGACTCTCCTTTTCACTGGTTGCCAGAAAGATATATGTCAGTTTATTTATTTTTGTTTACAATGTGAACTTAGTTTAAACTATATGTGTTAGGCTACATGCACACGACAGTGAAAAAAAACGACCGTTAAAAACTGACATTTTTAATGGACGTTTTTTTCACTGATGCCTTTCTGAGAAACGGACGCTAAAAACGTCTGTCAATGAAAAACGGGCAAGATAGAACATGTTTTATTTTTTTGACGTCCGTTTTTCACAGTAAAAAAAAAATGCCACGTGAATAACCCCGTAGACTACCATTGGTCTTAAAATGGACGTGTGATGGCCGTTAAAAAAACGTCCATCATATGTCCGTTTTTCCACTGCCGTGTGCATGTAGCCTTAACCTGGCCCTTGTTGGACAGATAATAAATATATATCATAAGAGAACAATAAAAGGAATAAAAATCTACCAGACTAAATGGACCATACAGTCTTTTTCTGCCCTTATGCTCCTGTCTTCCATGTTTCTTGGCTCCGGGGTATACTATATCATCTAATGGAGAGTGCCTAATTGGCATGAAGACTTATAGGTTAAGCAATGCTTCTCTGGAATTCTGAGAAGAAGTTATGCAAATGAGCTCTTAACAAGTTTTTATTCTAATGCCATCAGATGTAAGGTACCCAGTTAAGCTAGCCCTCTCTGCTCGGCACTGATGAGGGGCAATCACACCAAAATGGCTGTTTGCAGATTAGATGCTGTCTTAACTATTATCCAAGTCATGTCTCTAGGCTTGTTTAAAATTTTGGAAATTGACTTATAGGATAGCTACCTTACATCTGGTGGCATTAGAGGCAGAGTAACATAATATTTGCGTACCCTCTTCCCATGTTTCTAGACTAAAAACCCTCAAACTTTGATTGATGATCTATTTTTTGATTGATGATCTATGCCTGCCTCAAATATTACAACTTTGTATAAATTTCCTTTGACATTAACAGGTAACTAAAATATATTAACCTAAAATTATGCACCTAGCCCAGAAATGGAATTTATGAAATTGATCTTGTAAGATACATTACACCTGGCCTTAAAAAGGAAATGTAAGATCACAAAATGATCCTCAAAGTAACCTGCTTCCTGTAGAGGTAGCTCAGATTTGTATATCAGAAAGATACACTATCTACTGAACACATTAGCCACAACGAAATGTTCATTTTATATAAGGAGAACGTCCGTGAGTGGGATATCTTCCTGAGGATAACAAAAATTGTGTTCAGAGCCAAAATTAATTCTGTGTGATCTATCTCACTGGGTAACGGCAAAGACATAAAAGGGATTCCTCTTTAGTGCCCCAGGCCTTCATAATCCAAATAGGTTCTTACATGTGTAGGGAGTGATATCACCTCGCACAAGGGAAGCTCTTCCTGCAGGGGTCATCAGGTTGTCTATAAATCATTCTGTACCTGAAGCATCTTGTCAGTCACTAGAGTTCAATAAAATTACAAGTGTGCTAAGATTCAAGTTGGTCTCAAAAATGTAGGATTCCTCTGGGTTCCAGGAACGTAACATTTCAGTGAATTGCTGTCTAACTGAAACACCTAATAAAATGCAGCAATAGGTATAAAGGTCTCTATTCTTCACTCGTGATTCAGATGTCAGGTAAACATTTTAGTAGACTAAAAACATATTTGCACAGTATGAGCCGAATATTGAGAAAGTACTCTAAGACACGAGACAGATGATGTCGTATTTCTTGGATTTTGCCAAAGTTCAAGTACAGTCGTGGCCAAAAGTTTTGAGAATGACACAAATATTAGTTTTCACAAAGTTTGCTGCTAAACTGCTTTTAGATCTTTGTTTCAGTTGTTTCTGTGATGTAGTGAAATATAATTACATGCACTTCATACGTTTCAAAGGCTTTTATCGACAATTACATGACATTTATGCAAAGAGTCAGTATTTGCAGTGTTGGCCCTTCTTTTTCAGGACCTCTGCAATTCAACTTCTGGGCCAATTTCTGACTGATAGCAGCCCATTCTTTCATAATCACTTCTTGGAGTTTGTCAGAATTAGTGGGTTTTTGTTTGTCCACCCGCCTCTTGAGGATTGACCACAAGTTCTCAATGGGATTAAGATCTGGGGAGTTTCCAGGCCATGGACCCAAAATGTCAACGTTTTGGTCCCCGAGCCACTTAGTTATCACTTTTGCCTTATTGCACGGTGCTCCATCGTGCTGGAAAATGCATTGTTCTTCACCAAACTGTTGTTGGATTGTTGGAAGAAGTTGCTGTTGGAGGGTGTTTTGGTACCATTCTTTATTCATGGCTGTGTTTTTGGGCAAAATTGTGAGTGAGCCCACTCCCTTGGATGAGAAGCAATCACACACATGAATGGTCTCAGGATGCTTTACTGTTGGCATGACACAGGACTGATGGTAGCGCTCACCTTTTCTTCTCTGGACAAGCCTTTTTCCAGATGCCCCAAACAATCGGAAAGAGGCTTCATCGGAGAATATGACTTTGCCCCAGTCCTCAGCAGTCCATTCACCAAACTTTCTGCAGAAGATCAATCAGATTTTTTTTTTTGGAGAGAAGTGGTTTCTTTGCTGCCCTTCTTGACACCAGGGTATCTTCCAAAAGTCTTCGCCTCACTGTGCGTGCAGATGCGCTCACACCTGCCTGCTGTCATTCCTGAGCAAGCTCTGCACTGGTGGCACTCCGATCCCGCAGCTGAATCTTCTTTAGGAGACGATCCTGGCGCTTGCTGGACTTTCTTGGACGCCCTGAAGCCTTCTTAACAAGAATTGAACCTCTTTCCTTGAAGTTCTTGATGATCCTATAAATTGTTGATTGAGGTGCAATCTTAGTAGCCACAATATCCTTGCCTGTGAAGCCATTTTTATGCAACGCAATGATGGCTGCACGCGTTTCTTTGCAGGTTACCATTCTCCCATGCTGTAGCGCTGGCCAATCGCAGCGCTCAGCTCATATCCTGAGAGAAAAAAAGCAGCCTCTCAGGCTATGAGCTGAGCGCTGCGATTGGCCAGCGCTACAGCCTGGGAGAAGGAGACGCTGGCAGGTTCCCCTGGGTGGAGCCTAACTATGAAGATACCGGAGGCTATAACGGGAGAACGGAGCGGCGCCCAGGGATAATAGTAAGTGCAGGGTGATCCCTGGGCACCGCTCTACATGTCTGTATAGTTAGTTTAGATGTTTTATTCTAGTGAAAGGTCCTCTTTAAGCCTCATTCACACCTCAGTGTTTCACGGACATGTGCTGTATGTGTTCTCCACGGACAGCACACGTCCCCATTTATTTTAATGTGTGTATTCAGACATCAGTGTTTTAGCACGGTCTGTGGGTCCGTGTTTTTAGCACGGATGCATGCTCTATTTTGTCCGTGTTGCATCTGTATTTCACGGATCATTAGGAAGAGATGCCTTGAAAATTATTTTTCAGCTGTTCAGTGTTGTTCAGTGTTGGGACCCATGGACCCAATACGGATCCTTCACGGACAGCTTCACGGATGCATCACTGACCACCTTCTCACGGATTTGAGCACGGACGTGTGAATGAGGCTTTAGTCCTGCAGATCCAAACACAGATTGATCCTATTTAGTGTGGCTAATCCACTTGTGGACACGTGCTGCAGCTCCTGGGTGGACTTCAAATTGATTATATGTTTTTGGAAAGCTAATGGATACTCAATTTGGCTTATAGCAATCACAAAGGTTGCCAACCTGCTTTCATAAAATCCATTGTGCAAGGCAGTGTTCAGACCAGGGTATGTATCATTTCATAACTAGGCACAGATTTAAAGGGAGTCTATCACCATGATCTTAGACTATTATCTTTAGTAATACACAAATAGCACTAGCACTGTAGATAAGTGGTCCACATTCATATTTGTTTATTTTGCTACTGTCTCCCTTTCCCTCACAGTCTGTTTAACACTGGGCAGAAGAAGTACATTGTCAGGACTGTTGTGCACATGAGTCCTCTCCATTAGGTTAGCACAGCCCAGCAGTCTGGACTGTGCAATTCAGGGCAGCTTTGAGCGCTGACAGTGGGGGCAGTAAGAAAAATAAAAATGGCAATCTATACTCCTTATTTGCAATACTACTCATGTATTACGGGGGGCATGGCCTGCATGCAGATGGCGCCAGTCACTTGATCCGCTCACTGATCCCCTGCACCCGAAAGTGGCTCACAACGGCTCTATCAGAAACATTAAAATGAGCACAGAGAACAAATTACCTGGCTGTAAGAGGGGGAGAATTAAAAAGAGACCAGCTCCGATAAAAACAAACATTTTTTTTGGCAAGCCGGGCACCGCGGACTTCTCTGCCTGTTCACTCTATTTCTGCCTCACCTGCTTCATCACCTGGCTCTTCCCTAGAGCGGCAGACTACACCGGGCAGCCCTCTCACCCTGTCACTGAGGTAGCCATGCTCTTCATGTTGGATACCCTGCACTCTTCCCTTAAAGAGGACATGCTGGACCTACTGAAAGAATTCAACCGAGAACTACAGAGCCTTGGGGAACACACATCATACCTAGAGGGCAAGATGGCGGAATTTGATGCCTCCTACAACACCCTTATTGATGCCCATGTTGCTGTGGAGGATGACCTGGCTAAACTCACAGCAAAAGTGCAAGATATGAAGGATCGCCACCACTGAAATAATGTGCGTCTTTGGGGTATACCAGAGTCAGTGGAAGCAGAAACTTTAGAATCTCTTCTTAAGGGCCTTCTTAAAGCAGCACTACCATCCGTTTCGGAGATGGATTTACTCATAGCTCGCATTAATCGGATTCCTCACTCCCACGCGATGTTGTGCAGTGGATCCATTTCTATCAGGTCAGAGAGCTGTTTCTATGGGCCCTGAGGCAAAATCCTACACCCACGGATGTTTTTCAAGGAATCTCAGTATTCCTTGATCTCTCTGCGGCCACTCTGGCCAAACGTGCCCCAAATATGCCCCACTTACCAAGGTGTTGAAGGAGCATCACATTGAACACCGGGTTAAGCTTTTGATTGTTAACGCGGCTCAGCATGTCCGTCGCACGCCGCAAGCAGTGGCTCATAGGCTGCACAAATGGGGCCTTACCACAGTCTCTTAAATAAGTATCTGCCAGACCAGATAAGATATCATCTGACTGCGACATTGCCTGAGAAGGTTATCTGCTCTGTGCTCTCAGGGTGTTTCATGGTCAAGCCGTGTAAGTGACTTTTCATCTGCAAGGATCCATTGTTGTTCTGCTTTTTCTGCTGAAACGACCTTATGCCTCATTCACACGTCAGTGGTTTGGTCAGTGATTTCTATCAGTGATTTTGAGCCAAAACCAGTTGCGGCTCTAAACACAGAACATGTGCAGATCTTTCCTTATACCTTATGTCTGTGAAGGCTTCAATCCTGGTTTTGGCTCACAATCACTGATAGAATTCACTGACCAAAACACTGACGTGTGAATGAGGCGTTGGGTTTACCAACAGTGGTCTGACTGGATAGGTCATCAATGTCTGATCGGTGGGGGTCCGCCATCCCGGAACCCCGTCGATCAGCTGTTTTGAGAAGGCATCTCCTTTTTTGCATGTTACCTTGCACAGTGCCATACATTGTATAGCTGCCGTGCTTGGTATTGCGAGTGCCTTCTCAGAGAGCTGATGGGCGGGGGTCCTGGGTGTCAGACGCCCACCAATCAGATACTGATGACCTATCCTTTGGAAACTCCCGGAAAACTCCTTTACGTCTACATGTTACATTGCCTTGATAGAGGAATCACATTTGTTAGAGCCAAACTTGCACAGGTGTACCCACCGATGGTTCCCTGATATTTTCCATTCACCTGCTGTTAAGCGACGGAAGGCGGGGATATTTATGTGCGTCTGCTCCTCTGTGGCATTTACCTTACATAAGTGTATAATAGACTCAGCAGGGAGATATGTTATTCTCCTTTGCTTGCTTGATGTGTATAATATACTATTGTTTCTGTGTACGCACTCAATGTCCAACAGGTAGCGTTTTTAACAGACTTTACAAAAAGATACAGCGTAAGACGAAAGGTCCAGTGGTTATTGGCAGTGATTTTAATATCCTCGTAAATGCAGATCTTGATCACTGCACTGTGACAGGCGATCATTGTGCGGATCTGCAGGATGTTCTTAGAGACATACCTTATGATATTTGGAGATACCAGCATGCCGATCAGCGAGATTTTACTTTTATTTCACTAGTGCATTTATATAAATCCCGTATAGACTATTTTTTGGTTACTAGAAGACTTCTGGGTCATTTATTAAACTGGTATAAAGTAGAACTGGCCTAGTTACCCATAGCATCCAATCAGATTCCTCCTTTCATTTTTCGGAGCTGCTTTTGAAAGTGAAAGGTGGAATCTGATTGGTTGCTATGGGCAACTCAGCCAGTTCTACTTTACACCAGTTTGATACATGACCCCATTAATACATAAAGTTGTCAGGTTGGACATTGGGTGTGCTACTTGGCCTGATCATGCGCCTGTCAGTATCGTGATAGATGATGGCATCCCCCACCCCCACAGTGGCGGTTAGACTCTTATCTTCTCAAGTGTGCTGGAAGGGGGGATGACTACTGTGCTCATTTAGAGGAGTTCTTTTATACTAATGACACCCATTAATCCATTAATCCTTTATAGCTCACACATAAAGCGTACATGAGAGGGATCTTTCCTCAGTCTGACACTCGTCTCAAAAAATGTAGAGAACAGCAACTTCAAGACGCTTTACAAAAACTTGCTGCCACTGAACAGACAGTATAAGACTCATCCATCCCCCACCTTGTTCGGCGAGGTGCAGACTCTACACACGCACCTTCTCCTATACCATCATGAGCAGGTGTTGAGACCATGAAAACCAACTTTTAACATATGGGTGAAAGAGTAGGTGCGTTGCTAGCCCACCAACTGAAGCGTAAAATGGCGGAATCTAAAATAGAGAGATTAAAACTCCCTGTTACCCATCCGCAAGAAATCGCAAATACTTTTGCCTCATTTTATTCTTCCCATATAACTTACAACAAGATGAGACCACCCTCCACCCTCCCCAGCTTGTATAGCTTCCTTTTTGGCATCACTTTCCTTGCCCTCACTGTCCCCTTCAGACCTAGCGTCTTTAAACTCATCTAAAACTGAGGAGGAGATTTTGCACTCACTTCAGCTCCAGAACTGACGCCTTTGCCTCTGAATATTATAAAGCAGGGGTCTCCAAACTTTTCAACAGGAGGGCCACATTGAAGATTTTACAAGTATTCGGGGGCCGGAAAAAAAAATCAGTTATGTATTAAATTAAATGTATATATTTTACATGGATCGTTTTTGTAATCAGCATGATATGACTGAGAACAAAAGAGAAAAAACTTTAGCAAAACAACGCAAAGACACCCGTGTCCCTATCAGCGGTGTCCCCATCAGCACAAAAATGTCCCCATCAGCACAGCAATGTCCCCATCAGCACAGCAATGTCCCCATCAGCACAGCAATGTCCCCATCAGCACAGCAATGTCCCCATCAGCACAGCAATGTCCCCATCAGCACAGCAATGTCCCCATCAGCACAGCAATGTCAGCATCAGCACAGCAATGTCAGCATCAGCACAACAATGTCCCCATCAGCACAGCAATGTCCCCATCAGCACAGCAATGTCAGCATCAGCACAGCAATGTCAGCATCAGCACAGCAATGTCAGCATCAGCACAGCAATGTCCCCATCAGCCGTGTCACCCTTAAGCACAGCAATGTCCCCATCAACGATGTCCCCATCAGCACAGCAATGTCCCCATCAGCGGAGTCCCCATTAGCAGCTGATAGGGGCCACCACTGATGGGGACACTGCTGTTGGGGACGCGGCTGATGGGGACACCATTGATGGGGACACCCGTGTCCCTATCAGCGGTGTCCCCATCAGAACAGCAATGGCCAAATCAGAACAGCAATGTCCCCATCAGAAAAGCAATATATTACCATAAAAAAAAAAATATTCCCATCAAAAAAACAATATTCCCATCAGAAAAACAATATTCCCATCATGGGGACACCCACTGATGGGGACGCTGCTGTTGGGGACATTGCTGTGCTGATGGGGACACCACTGATGGGGACGCTGCTGTTGGGGACATTGCTGTGCTGATGGGGACACCACTGATGGGGACACCATTGATGGGGACACCCGTGTCCCTATCAGCGTTGTCCCCATCAGCACAGCAATGTCCCCATCAGCGGTGTCCCCATCAGCACAGCAATGTCCCCATCAGCGGTGTCCCCATCAGCACAGCAATGTCCCCATCAGAACAGCAATGTCAGCAAACTCAGAATACATTTTATTTTGCCCCCTCTCACTCAGAATACATTTTATTTTGCCCCCTCTCACTCAGAATACATTTTATTTTGCCCCCTCTCACTCACAATACATTTTATTTTGCCCCCTCTCACTCACAATACATTTTATTTTGCCCCCTCTCACTCAGAATATATTTTTATTTTGCCCCCTCTCACTCAGAATATATACAATGTGAGAGGGGGCAAAATAAGATATATACAATTTTGCTCCACAGGTGGGGAAAGTGGAATATCGATAAAGAGGGGAAAATGGAATATATACAGAGGGGGCAAAATGGATATAAATAGAGGGGCCCTGTATATATCCATTTTGCCCCCTCTGTATATATTCCATAATCATTTATCCCCTGTGTGTATATATTGCATTTTTGCCCCCTCTGTTATCTGTTTAATTTTTTTTCCATTTTTTTTTGCCTTTTTTTCTTATTGAAATATATTTGTGTTCCCCATTGGTCCCCTGTGGAGGATTTCTTGCCTGACATTTAGTTCCATGCCAGGTGCCCCCCTGTGAGTTATAGCCAGGCAGTGGTGGTGTGCACATTTAAAAAAAAAATACTTACCTCGTCAGACTGCTCCGCTCCCGCTCAGTTCTATTCTGAATAAAATATTAGAAGTTGGCACCTCCACATCATTGCATTCAGTTTTTATTCACGATTTGTATAGTGTCCCAACTTTTTTGGAATCCGGTTTGTATTACAGTCCCTACATTGAGCCACACTTTTTCAATAACACAGTTAACCCTTTTTTTTCTATAACAAATTCTTTACGCTACATAAGTTTCTGCAACTTTCCTATTCACCTAAATGGGACGTGCAGAAATCCATGCACATGCTGCAGAAACAACCCCATTCACGTTTAGGTAATGCATTTTTTTTTTATTTCTGCCACAAATTTGCCATGTACAGTCGTGGCCAAAAGTTTTGAGAATGACAAAAATATTAGTTTTCACAAAGTTTGCTGCTAAACTGCTTTTAGATCTTTGTTTCAGTTGTTTCTGTGATGTAGTGAAATATAATTACACGCACTTCATACGTTTCAAAGGCTTTTATCGACAATTACATGACATTTATGCAAAGAGTCAGTATTTGCAGTGTTGGCCCTTCTTTTTCAGGACCTCTGCAATTCGACTGGGCATGCTCTCAATCAACTTCTGGGCCAATTCCTGACTGATAGCAACCCATTCTTTCATAGTCACTTCTTGGAGTTTGTCAGAATTAGTGGGTTTTTGTTTGTCCACCCGCCTCTTGAGGATTGACCACAAGTTCTCAATGGGATATAGATCTGGGGAGTTTCCAGGCCATGGACCCAAAATGTCAACGTTTTGGTCCCCGAGACACTTAGTTATCACTTTTGCCTTATGGCACGGTGCTCCATCGTGCTGGAAAATGCATTGTTCTTCACCAAACTGTTGTTGGATTGTTGGAAGAAGTTGCTGTTGGATTGTGTTTTGGTACCATTCTTTATTCATGGCTGTGTTTTTGGGCAAAATTGTGAGTGAGCCCACTCCCTTGGATGAGAAGCAACCCCACACATGAATGGTCTCAGGATGCTTTACTGTTGGCATGACACAGGACTGATGGTAGCGCTCACCTTTTCTTCTCCGGACAAGCCTTTTTCCAGATGCCCCAAACAATCGGAAAGAGGCTTCATCGGAGAATATGACTTTGCCCCAGTCCTCAGCAGTCTATTCACCAAACTTTCTGCAGAAGATCAATCTGTCCCTGATGTTTTTTTTGGAGAGAAGTGGCTTCTTTGCTGCCCTTCTTGACACCAGGCCATCTTCCAAAAGTCTTTGCCTCACTGTGCGTGCAGATGCGCTCACACCTGCCTGCTGCCATTCCTGAGCAAGCTCTGCACTGGTGGCACTCCGATCCCGCAGCTGAATCCTCTTTAGGAGACGATCCTGGCGCTTGCTGGACTTTCTTGGACGCCCTGAAGCCTTCTTAACAAGAATTGAACCTCTTTCCTTGAAGTTCTTGATGATCCTATAAATTGTTGATTGAGGTGCAATCTTAGTAGCCACAATATCCTTGCCTGTGAAGCCATTTTTATGCAACGCAATGATGGCTGCACGCGTTTATTTGCAGGTCACCATGGTTAACAATGGAAGAACAATGATTTCAAGCATCACCCTCCTTTTAACATGTCAAGTCTGCCATTTTAACCCAATCAGCCTGACATAATGATCTCCAGCCTTGTGCTCGTCAACATTCTCACCTGAGTTAACAAGACGATTACTGAAATGATCTCAGCAGGTCCTTTAATGACAGCATTGAAATGCAGTGGAAAGGTTTTTTTGGGATTAAGTTAATTTTCATGGCAAAGAAGGACTATGTAATTTATCTGATCACTCTTCATAACATTCTGGAGTATATGCAAATTGCTATTATAAAAACTTAAGCAGCAACTTTTCCAATTTCCAATATTTATGTAATTCTCAAAACTTTTGGCCACGACTGTACACAAACATTACCTTAAATTATGCATGGCATACTCAGTGGGGGAGATTTATCACAGCTGATGTAAAGGAAAACTTGTTTAGTTGCCCATAGCAACCAATCAGATTCCAGGTGTTATTTTTTCAGAGCTCCTTTGGAAAATGAAAGGATGAATCTGATTGGTTTCTATGGGCAAATAAGCCAGTTTTCCTCTACATCAGTTTTGCTAAATTTCCCCCAATAAGTTCTTGAAGGAATCTGTGAAAAATCTGCGGAGGAAGTTAAAGGGGTTGTCAGGGCTACAGATATTAATGACCTATCCTTAGGATAGCTCATCAGTATCAGATAAGTGGGGGGGTCTAACACCCAGGAACCCCACTGATTATCTGTTTTGGGCAGCCACGGCATAATACATGTATACAATGTTGTGTACAGAGAACATGCCCGTACACGGTGTAGTTATCATGCCTGGGATACAACAGATCAGCTTCCATTGACATGAATGGGAACTTCACTGCAGTACGCTGGTGCCGGAAACTACACAGTGAACAGAACATCTCATATTAATGACCTGTCTGTAGCCTGGACAACCCCTTTAAATCTTTGTTTTACAGTCACAGTTTGTCAGATAGGCTACTGTCCCTCACCAGTCCCCTTCCTTTTGTGTTTTGACTCTCACCAGGTCCCTGCTGGTCTGTTCCCGACTCAAGGAAAATGCGGCGGGTCACAAGCCAGCTCTCGTATTTACTAAGATTGGATTTAACAAATCCCATTGACATAAGAATGAATGACATCAAAGCCAATTAGTAAGATAGCCATCTGGGTCAGTGCCTATGACTGAGGGGAATATGTCATACAGTATATAGATCAGTAACATCTGGACGGGTGAAGGAGGAAGTCATGGAAATATACACATTAGTATCTGCCCTTTTGTTTTCCTCAAAGAGAAAATATTAACATAGACAATATAATGACTGCTGTTAAGTTGCTGCGCATGGATTGCACTCTACTGAACAATGCAGGGAGAGCATCCTCAGTGTCTGGTAACATCTGGTAGAAGCTGTGGTTATTCTTTCACTATAAAGATGCTATAGTTATATGGAGATTAACTCTGCAACTTGTGATTAGGACATTCTGTACCAAACAGTTAAGGTTCTTATTTTATAAGTGATGAAAACGATCTGTTTCTACCCACAAAGACTATAAGAACAGCATCTGGATAAATGTATTATTTGTTGGCCATGATGCTGTGATTTTGGAAACCACAATTAAAAGGAGGTTATCCAGATTTCTAGTGAACAGAACAATACTCGGAACAAATGCTGCGAAAAATATGGTGTGAGGAGTATGAACATCATTCAGAGTGATGTAAATATTTAAGCAGCTGCTGCGCAAGCGCTGCAGCCACTTTAAACAGCTGATTAGTGGGGGTGCCGAGATTCGAAACTCCACCAATAATGTGTCCTGGGGATAGGTCATCAGTATTAGAGCTCATGCACACGAACGCTTGCTGTTTGTTCTAGGCATTGGGGATCGTGAAAATGCATGGGCACCATCCATGTGGCTGCTGCAGACGGGTGCAGACCCATTCAATTTGAATGGGTCTGTGATCCGTCCGCACCGCAAAAAAATAGAACATGCACGGACAGAAAACCATGGAAGCACTCCGTAGTGCTTTTGTGGGGTTCCATGTCTACGTTCCGCACTGCACGTGTGAATGGGTCAAACAGCCGGTGCCCGTATATTGCGGACCCGCTGTTTGTGGGCCGCAATACGGGCCTGGCCAGGACATATTCGTTTGCATGAGCCCTTACAAAGCTACATAACCCCCTTACATGTTATTCAGTGATATATGAAATATATGCAAACACATGCACAGGAATCGAGAATGATGGGATCTGGTAGATGTTGATGTGTCCCCCCCATGCCTTGGAGCCAGAGGGGGTCCACCAGATTTCTGTTCCCCATATAAAGAGACCAGGTATCTTGTGGCTTCCCTCAGGCTCCGGGTTCTGGATACAGCCTCTGCACTCCCTATAGTGACACCCCAGGTTTATTCTTGCACTTCTATGTGTATTTTCTAAATTGGTTATTGGTTTCCCCCATCTTCTAATATATAAAGCTGAGTGTATGTATGTCCGTCCGCTAAAGGAATCTGCACCATGGCATTTACAATCACGAAATTTGGCACACAGGTACATCAGGTGTCCGGAAAGGTTTTAGACCAGGTCTCCGCTCTCTAGGATGTACCGTTCCTGAGATACAAAAAATAAATAAATAAAAAATAATGCATTAGCCAATAGAAGCCTGGTCACATGATCGTTATCAGCCAATAGAAGCTCGCAGGCCCTTAGTCTCCAAATACACACAGTTTTACACCAGGTTTCCATAACAACCGAACCATTTTTCTTCACTGCTGTAGGTCAGCTTTAAAGGGGCAGGGCGCTGTGGATGACACTGTTAAGGGAGCGGAGTGCTGTGGAAGTGACAGTTCACGGGGCAGGTAGGG
Organism: Bufo bufo; assembly: GCF_905171765.1. NCBI lineage: Eukaryota > Metazoa > Chordata > Amphibia > Anura > Bufonidae > Bufo > Bufo bufo. Next base: position 711,097,072 of record NC_053389.1, on the reverse strand, counting down.
TGGCCATTCAGGCCACTTTCAAAAGATGGACTTAAAAGCCTGCCACCAGGTCCCACTAAACCACGCCCCGATCAGGTTAAGCCACGCCCACAACCACTCCACAGCCGACGGGGATTAAAAAATGAAGGTAAAAATCAACTTCTGTCCGCTGCAGGGGTGGGGGGGAGGGTGACTTTCTCCCTGCAGCTCACGCTCAGACAGCACATTGCTACTATCTGAGAGTGAGCTGCGCCGGACGGAGAACAGGGAGTCTGAAAGCTGGACTGTCCGTCCTAAATCCGGACCTCTGGCCACCCTAGGGGCAGGCTGCTGTGGAAGTCACAGTAAAGGGGACGGTCCTCTATGGAGGTCAGTGTTAAGGGGCAGATTGCTGTAGAGGCCACTGTTAAGGGGCGGGGTGTTGTGGAGGTCACTGTTAAGGGTGCGTGGTGTTGTGGAGGTCACATTTTAAGGCAACAGAGCTCTGTGGAGGTCACTGTTAAAGGGGCGGGTTATTGTGGAAATCGCTGTTAACGAGACAGGGTACTGTGGAGGTCACTAATAAAGGGGCGGCTGCTGTGGAGGTCACTGTTAAAGGGGGCGGGATGCTGTGGATATTACTGTTAAGGGGGCAGTCCGCTGTGGAGGTCACTGTTAAAGGGGCAGGGTACTGTAGATGTCACTGTTATAGTGGATGCTGTCGATATCTTTTAACGACATACACAAACATTCAATTAAATAGATTAAATATACCCGTGGAAAGCTGGGCCTTCTGCTAGTATTCAAATAAAATACAGTATGTTTCTCTCATTCTTTATAAAGTTCTTAATTCTGTATATGTTTTGTGCTAGTAGTGTTATATTCTTCTTATTTTTATCATCTACACTAGTTCAGGAACTGTTGTGTTAGTAAATGTAAAGTGCTTCATTGCCTTAAGATTTAATAATGTGAAGACCTTGTCTCAAAATGCGGCAAAATTTGGTGCACTCTTGGCAAACTTTTATGTGTCTAGTTTTAGAAAAATCCACTGCACCAAGTTGTGCTTAGCAGGGATGGGATGTGGCTCCGCAGACAAGGATCCAACATTTTGCACCCAAATTGCCATGTGTAAGGTCTGTTCTGTTTTTTTTGCGGAACGTATGTGGAACCATTCACTTTAGTGGGTCCGTAAAAAAAACGGCAGTGACTCTGTGTGCATTCTGTGTCCGTATGTCTGTTCCGCAAAAAAATAGAGCATGTCCTATTATTGTCCGCATTACAGACAAGGATAGGACTGTTTTATTAGGAGCCAGCTGTTCCATTCCGCAAAATACGGAATGCACACGGATGTCATCTGTCGTATTTTTGGCGGATCCGTTTTTTGCGGACCACCAAATACATATGTTCGTGTGCATGAGCCCTAAGAAGTTCGACCAAGGGATATGAAAGGATGGGGAAATTCTGCCACAAATAGTTATTGTGGAGTCACAGAAAAGTGTCTCTCCCTGCCCCACATTTAAACCGAACCTGTCACCTCAAAAACGCATATAAAACTGCCAGTATTACCTTATAGTAGCCCCCAGTCTGTTCATAATCATATGTTTGATCCGGTAGTCTGATGCTCAATAGCTTAAAAAAAACTATATTTTTAGCGCCATCAGCACTATCTTGCCGGTCAGCTTCAAGTCAAGGGGGCAGCGGCTTTCTTGCTTCAAGTCAAGGTAAGCACGCCCCCTAACCGTCCTCTCTCTTGATTGACTGCCTGAAGTGCGGCCGGGATCGCAGAAGTCTAACGGGATCGCAGAAGACTGCCTAAAATCCGGCTAACAGCGACAGCCGGAGACGGGATCGTGCCTTACCAAGGAGTGCACCGCGCATGCGCGAGACTTCTGGCTGTCAATCAGAGGGGACGGTTAGGGGGCGTGCTTACCTTGACTTGAATCTGACCGGCAAGATAGCGCTGATGGCGCTTAAAATATAGTTTTTTTAAGCTATTGAGCATCAGACTACCGGATTAAACATATGATTATGAACAGACTGGGGGCTACTATAAGGTAATGCTGGCAGTTTTATATGCGTTTTTGAGGTGACAGGTTCCCTTTAACATCCAGCCTGAGCCCCTGTGCTAAATCTGCTGCAGGTCTAGACAGCCGATCTAAGTTTTTACACCACCCTCAGCACTTTCCCGAAAATGGAGTGTGGCGGGGCCAGTGGCCCGGAAAATTTATCTTTTTAGATACATTTCAGTAGATTTCAGATTTCTGCTCACATAGAGAAGAGCCTCCTCTCTATCATCACACGACTAAGGCTACTTTCACACTAGCGTTAGCAGGGTCCGGCAGGCTGTTCCCCTGCCGGATCCGTGCGAATGCTAGCCTACGAGTGTTTTGCTGAGGTCAGTGATATCAGCAGTAGTCACTGGTCTCACCATCTATAAATGTGTGCCCTCTCCTTCCTGCACTCTGTATATGGTAATATGTGACCCCCACCACTGCATATCGAGATCCGTGACCCCCTTTACACTGTATACAGTGATCCGTGCTAACGGTAGCCCACGAGTGCCGCCGGAACTCCGCTCCGGCCCATTCACATTCACTGATGCCCAGCACGCTGCCTTTTTTATCCGGCCGCCTCTCGGCATGTTTTCCGTGCTGTGGCCTCATCGCCGACCTGTCCCCATAAAAGTGAATGGGGCCGGAGCGGACTTCCGGCGGCACTCGTAGCCTACCGTTAGCACAGATCACTATAAACAGTGTACAGGGGGTCCCGGATCTCGATATGCAGTGGTGGGGGTCACATATCACCATATACAGAGTGCAGGAAGGAGAGGGCACACATTTATAGATGGTGAGACCGGTGACTACTGCTGACATCACTGACCTCAGCCAAACTGACAGCTCACAAGGGGTTAAAGCTCCTGAACTGTTGGTCTGGCTGTAATATCATGGAGGGACCCCGGACATTAAGGAGGGGTACACATGGCAATATTTGCATTGCCTGCTGACCTTTAGGTGACCATCACTTGGGTATATAGGTTTTCTGCCCAGTGATGACAGCCTATTTTTAGCCTGTTAGTTTTGGAGGGAAAAGTTGTCCCACTTCTGCCTGGATCTCTGGGCAGAAGTTTGATGCTGCCCAGTGATCCCCCTTTTTTTTAAATCAAATCGTTTTTATTAAACAATAAATACATAATATAACATAATACAATACGTTGAATTTTTCTTTCTTTACATTATCCACAATGCGGATTTAGTGCAGTGATCCCCCTTTGATTGACCTATTGTGACCAAGGGTTCCGGGTAGGGTTACCCAGACCCTGGTAACAATGGTAGGATTGGTTGAAGGGGTCGGTGGATGGGCTATAAATGTCCGTGCTCCGCCGGTTGGGTTGCCTTTCGTTTGCACCTGCCCGTGGAGCCGAATCCTTCGTGCCCCCTCTCCGCCCGCCCCAATGGTTGAATGATGGCCATGGTTCTAAGGAGGGTGGTTTGGATAGTCATCCCGTGATGGGATGGACTCTGATGTACGGTTATGGTTTGATTGAGTCGGAGTTTATGACTAGGCTCAGAGTTGGTATATTAAAGTTCAAGTTGAAAGTTTGAGTTTAATAAACAGGCCATGGCCAATTTTTATCTCCACTCTCTAGTCTGTGTTTTTTTTATTTTTTATTTAATGTTATTTATTAATTGTCTGGGTGAATGGTGTAAGTATGGGCATATATGCCATGTATTGCCATGTCTGTGATAAGAACACAGAGCAGAGGGGCCATAAACAGGACAGACACTGGGATTGCTCACAGTTTGTGGTCCACAGCGCTTCCCTGGCTCTGCTACATCCCCACAGGATCCTCTCAGTACAGGGGAAACAGAGGGGGCAGAGCCTGCAGTCAGATCAGCCATCACAGCTTCCCCTCAGTCTCCCTTCCTCCTGCAAAAGTTTATTTATTTTAGCTTTTAACAAGTGTCCCTACTAAGCCCCTGCCAGCCCTGCACGGCCAGGAGTGCCAGTCACAGAAGGAAAGCACCTCTGATACAAGCAGGGTGCTTTAGGACCCAAACAGCAGCACACTCCTTCAGGCAGGGACCAGGTAGCTCCTTCATGGCATGTGCAGGGATGGAGGAGACAGGGGGCGTGGTGAGAGCAGGACAGGAGGGGGCGTGGATGTTAGAGCAGGACAGGAGGGGGCGTGGTGAGAGCAGGACAGGAGGGGGCGTGGCTGTGAGAGCAGGAAAGGAGGGGGCGTGGTGAGATCAGGACAGGAGGGGGCGTGGTGAAAGCAGGACAGGAGGGGGCTGGTGAGAGCAGGACAGGAGGGGGCTGGTGAGAGCAGGAAAAGAGGGGGCGTGGTGAGAGCAGGACAGGAGGGGGCGTGGATGTTAGAGCAGGAGAGGAGGGGGCGTGGTGAGAGCAGGACAGGAGGGGGCGTGGCTGTGAGAGCAGGAAAGGAGGGGGCGTGGTGAGATCAGGACAGGAGGGGGCTGGTGAGAGCAGGACAGGAGGGGGCGTGGCTGTGAGAGCAGGACAGGAGGGGGCTGGTGAGAGCAGGACAAGAGGGGGCGTGGTGAGAGCAGGACAGGAGGGGGCTGGTGAGAGCAGGACAGGAGGGGGCGTGGATGTGAGAGCAGGACAGGAGGGGGCTGGTGAGAGCAGGACAGGAGGGGGCGTGGATGTGAGAGCAGGACAAGAGGGGGCGTGGTGAGAGCAGGACAGGAGGGGGTGTGGATGTGAGAGCAGGACAGGAGGGGGCGTGGTGAGAGCAGGACAGGAGGGGCGTGGTGAGAGCAGGACAGGAGGGGGCGTGGTGAGAGCAGGACAGGAGGGGGCGTGGATGTGAGAGCAGGACAGGAGGGGGCTGGTGAGAGCAGGACAGGAGGGGACGTGGTGAGAGCAGGACAGGAGGGGGCGTGGATGTGAGAGCAGGACAAGAGGGGGCGTGGTGAGAGCAGGACAGGAGGGGGTGTGGATGTGAGAGCAGGACAGGAGGGGGCGTGGTGAGAGCAGGACAGGAGGGGGCGTGGCTGTGAGAGCAGGACAGGAGGGGGCGTGGCTGCCAATAGCAGGAAAACCAGGCAGATCTGCTTAAGAAGATATATTAGTAAGGCCTCTTGCACACAACCGTATGGCTTTTTCAGTATTTTGCAGTCCGCAAAAAACGGATCCACAAAAAATACGGATAACGTCCGTGTGCATTTCGCATTTTGCGGAACAGAACAGCTGGCCCCTGATAGAACAGTACTATCCTTGTCCGTTATAGTATAGTATAATAGGACATGTTCTGTCTTTGAACGGAACGGAAATACGGAAACGGAAGGCATATGGAGTACCTTCTGTTTTTTTTTGCGGATGCATTGAAATGAATGGTTCCGTATACGGTCCGTATACAGAAGGCAAAAAATGAAACGGAAACGGAAAAAAAAAAGGGCCTAAGTGTAATATCTCCCTACTTTTTTTTTAAGTTTTAATAAGTGCTAACAGAGTGGCCAACCCCTTTAATCTTGTTAAGCAGCCCCCTGACAGACAGGTCCACCGGGCCTGGACACAGTGAATGGCACCCGTGGCAACTGCCCCTCCATCCCCCCATGTTACACCACTGAAGGTAATGACATGAAAAGCGTGAGCTACAGATGTTTTATCTGAAGTCACTTGTAGGAATGAAAATACCGTAGTTTATATGAGAAGATCCCATCACATTTTCCATTTAAGCAATGAAATTCCACCACAGTTTCTTCAGGACTTGTCCTGGGGTAACCCACTAGTAGCAGTGTGCGAGGAAGCTGAATGTAACCCTGCCAGCAAGTGTGTACAGGCCTCACTACATGTCTGTAAGCAATGCTACCACTACACGGTATTGTGTCTCACTGATGTGCAAGCTTGCAGTTTTGCTCGCCTGGAATGTGAGATTGGAAAAGGAAGCAATTATTCTTAGTAGACTCTTTGGTTACATGAGCTCATTTACACTTTTGGTATAATAACATCAGCACTGCCCCAACACATAAATGAATGAGATATATAGAGGAGTACCAAAGCTAATGATAGACATGATAGCATTTATCCTTATCCTGGCCTCATAAATCAGTGTTTTTGTAATGATTAATGCAGTCTAGAAATAGAGTGAAGCCCTGTAAATGGCAGCAAATCACTTGTTTGTTAGTCATAGGTTAATAAAATAATCGCCCATAAGGGATCCATCTGTATTAATGTAATTGAAGCTTCTCAGCCTGCAGATTATAAGGGAGGAGAAAAGGAAACTCTAATTAGAGTATGCAAAGTTCTTGCCAAATCAGATGTAGAAGATGGAAATTTCTGTCTGCCTCACTAATATCTATCTATCTATCTATCTATCTATCTATCTATCTATCTATCTAGAATGAAAATAATAGCAGCACTCTCAGTCCAGATAGCTGTGGGTTCAATCCGTGTCGGACTGGGGTACCTAGGGCCGAGCAGTAAAATTTATTTTGGGGGCCCACCATACGGATACATTCAAGTATAATAAATAATCTATCAGGTTTTTTATATGAACATAGGCTGGTTGAGATGCCGTACATTGAATATATGTAAGTAGTGCAGTAAATCTAAAGTGTTATGTGCTACTTGTGCAGGTGGTGGGAGACTAGGGGCCCACCTTGCTCAGGGGCCCATCGGCAGATTCCCCTGTACCCCTGTGGGCCAGTCCGAGCCTGGGTTCAATCCCTCCAAGACAGTGGGTTTTAGGTCGAAAGGTATACAAGTAACAAATAAGGTATCCTTCCAAACTCAGGTGAAAGGGAGGTAGACCCACTTTTTTCACTCTAAATGCACCATTTCAGACCAACACTTGAGGCTTTTCTCAAGCCTTGAGAAAGGCCTTATTGTGTTAGGATGAAACTTTGCATTTGGTGTAAATAAAGCGGGTCTACCACCCTGTCACCTGATTTTGGAGGGATATCTTATTTGTTACTTGTTTATCTATCTATCTATTGGTCTATCTATTTATCTGTCATCTATCCATCCATTCATCTCATATACAATTCACTTGTACAGATGTAGCAATCCTCATCTTGATTCTTTTTGAGTTAAAGCGGTTATTCAGGAGTTCGATGTTGATGGCCTATGTCATTAATATCAGATGAGTGGGGGTCCGCTGATCAGCTGTTTGAAGAGGTCTCATCACTCCAGTGAGCTTTAAGTTTCCATACATTGTATAGTGGCGGTGCTTGGTATTACAGCCTAGGCCCATTCACCTGAAAGGGACTGAGCTGCACATAAGCCATCTGACCACTGAACATGACATTGCCGACCTAGGAAGGTGAGCGCCACCGCCTGTTAAAACAGCTGAATGGTGGGGGCGGTGTCAGCAATCTTATTTGGATCTTATTTTGATGACCTAGGTCAGGGATGGTCAACCCGCGGCTCTCCAGCTGTTGTAAAACTACAACTCCCACCATGCCCTGCTGTAGGATGATACCTGTAAGCAGTGTGGGCATGCTGGGAGTTGTAGTTTTGCAACAGCTGGAGAGCCGCAGGTTGGCTATCCCTGACCTAGGTCATCAATATTTAACTTCTGGAAAAACCGCCATAATGATACAGTTCTGGCTGTTTGTAGGGGAACCATGTGAGCTTACTGCATACATCTCATACATTGATTTTTAATAATAAACAGTAGGCAGTAAGCTCCTAAGCTCCCCCTAGTGGTAGTTGCAGCAGACCTATTCTTTATAATTGAACTTAATGGATCTGAAGGGGATTTGTATCAGAAAAACATCATTTACACACTGCCCTAATACATGCATTTTCCTCCATTTTTATTTATTATGTAGGTGATGTCACATAATGTTGCACCATCACATCAGAATGTCACATCACAAAACACCATTCATATTTCAGCATGCTCATCATGATTATGTGATGTGGCTTAGTTACATTACAGCAGACCATGTGCTATTTAAACTAAAGGTGCATTCACACGACCGTATTTTCGGTCCGCTTCCAATCTGCATTTTTTGTGGATCGCACACGGATTCATTCATTTATAAGGGACTGCAAAAAATGCGGACAACATATCTCTGTGCTGTTCACATGCGTGCAGCCGAGCCGCAAATTATAAAACATTTTGTAAAATTATAAAACATGTCCAATTGTTGTGCATTTTGCAGACAAGAATAAGCATTTTTTAATGGGGCCCCTGAAAAGTGCGGGATAAACACGGACTACATCCATATTTTGCAGATCCACAATTTGCGGACTGCAAACGGATACAGTTCTGTGAATGCACCCTAAGGAGCACAAAGGTGAGTATTTTCCTAGAAGTGTTTGCAGTCCTGCATTTTTTTGTAAACCAATGGAAAACACGCTCTATTAGGGGAAAAGGACAGCGACAGGATAGGTTGTGCATTTTTCTTAAATTTGTTCTCTGCAAAAGTAATCCCATACAGCTCAGTTCAGATGAACTGGACCATTTCTGCCATTTTTGCAACAAATCTGCCCCTTGTTAACATACCCAAATGATCAGTCTTTAACTTTTCCTTTAAATTGACATAAACTCTCAGAACTAATGGTTTTCAATTTCATCTGCAGGAATTGCCTACCTCGGAGGAGCATGCAGCCCTAAACGGAAGTGTGTCCTGGCAGAAGACAATGGCCTCAACCTGGCTTTTACTATAGCACATGAGCTTGGTCACAAGTAAGACATCATTTCAGCATTGTCCTCTGTGCTATGTGTTGCTCAAAACATGCCCATTGATATTATGTGTTAATTCCCAGCTTTCTGATATAATTAATGCTTACAGTCTGTCTCCCGCCACAGCATATTAAGATATTAGCTAAAATAATTATTGGAGAGAGCACCCATCAGGTAAGTCAGCCTGTTATAAGCAGTCTCTTCTATACATCTTGGGCCAACATTAAAGTATAGCAGAGCTGAATATGCCGTTTAACACATTGTGATGTCACCACGCACTTGGATTTACCATGCCATGACACATGAATAATCAGACGTTCAGCTTAGATTTATCTTTATCTTTAATTTGTGCATCAGTCTTCCAGTTTTATAGAATAAATCCTTATCATGGTGAAAATTATACTTAATGCTTATTTTAAACAAAAATATTTAATACATTTTCCTTACAAATAAAATAATCTTTATTCACGAAAAACCTTTATCCACAGAAAATGTTTTTACTCAACAGTGGTTAGGTTGCACCATTAAAGGGATTGTCCAAATGCTTGCAAGTGATGGCCTATCCTCATGATAGCCCATTTTTTTTTATAATTGGGGGTGGGGTCCAACATCTGTTTTTCAGTAGCTCTGGCGCCAGAGCTACACGGCTCCTTTCATTTGCAGTGCTGGTTACTGCAGCGCCGCTTCCATTGAAGTAAATGTTTCAGTAACCAGCTCCATTGACTACACAACGGACGGGAGTAGTTCCGACATGGAGCGACTCATAGTCAGGGTCGCGGGTTGTCGGACCCCTGCCAATCAAATGGATACTTGAGGATAGACCATCACTTGTGAAATGTTGAAAGACCCCTTTAAAGGAAACCTGTCACCTGGAATTTGGCAATATAGCTGAGAACATGGGCTTCTAGATGGCCGCTAGCACTTCTGCAATACCCAGTCCCCATAGCTCTGTGTGTTTTTATTGTGTCAAAAAAACTATTTGATAGATATGTAAATTACCGAGATGTGTCCTGTACGTGAGATGAGTCCAGTGTGAAGGAGCCCAGCACCGCCCCTCATCCTCCGAATCTCCTCCTTGCTCCCCGACGTCACAAAGCTAGAGCGCCGTAATCTCGCGATGCGCGAGCTAGCGAATGCGCAGTTCGTTCCCTGAAACTGATGCCAGCACAGGGAAGGAACACTATGACGACACTGCGCATGCACTAGCTCACGCATCGCGAGATTACGGCGCTCTAGCTTTGTGACGTCGGGGAGCAAGAAGGAGATTCGGAGTATGCGGGGCGGTGCTGGGTTCCTTCACACTGGACTCATCTCAGGGACAGGACACATCTCAGGTTATTTTGCATATCTATCAAATAGTTTTTTTTTTACACAATAAAAGCACACAGAGCTATGGGGACTGGGTATTGCGGATGTGCTAGCGGTGATCAAGCAGCCCATGTCCTCAGCTCTATTGCCAAATTCCAGGTGACAGGTTCACTTCTGGGTTCGAGACTCTGTTAGGAGAATCTGTTTCAGATTCCGTAAAAAATTCCAGAAAAAAAGTGTTAAAAAGTGATGGATACCATAACATAAACCAATAAAGAAAAAGGGGGTCAGTCAGCACATCCCAAAGCGCAGGGGCACATTGCTATGGCTGATAACAACACTGTAAAACAAAACATGCAATGCAACAGCTCTCTGCAAACCAAATAAAGTACAAAATTGCATAATAATTGCTAGTGCTATACTTATAAATTAGAGATGCTTGGCAAATCATTTTGTACAAAATTATTTGAGCCCGTCTGCCGCACGTCAAGGCGATCTCTGTAAGACGGGTTCCCAACACCAAATTCTACCCGTTATGTGCCATGACGGCTACCACACAACTCAGCGAGTGTAGGTTCCACATGCATGCTGGGCCTTCTTTACTTTCTGTCATTTTTGGTGCCAAAATGGCCTCCATTATATCCAAGGAATGCAGGCACCAACATGCATGTCGGGCCCACTCCACACCACTCCCGGTGCCAAATGGCCACCAAAGACTGCAATGAGAGTCCACAAACTATCTCTCTCCTGGTGAGATAGACCGGATTTTAGTCAGAGAGGTCTTTCAGGCTCCCCTGGTGTCCATTATGTGACAGATCCATCACCACATTGAATTCTGTTTTTCTGTTAGCTCATGCACACAAACATGTGCTGGCCATGCCCGTATTGCGTCCCACAAACAGCGGGTCCGCAATATACGGGCACCGGCCACGTGCATCGTATCACTTGAATGGGTCCGCAATCGAGAAGATACAGAGTGGAGGCACGGAGCGGAAGGCCACGGAAGCACTATGGAGCGCTTCTGTGGCATTTCGGTCCACGCCTCCGCCCTGGAAGAAAAATAGAACATGCTCTAATTTTTTAGCCATGCGGACAGATCGTGGACCCATTCAAGTTGATTGGGCCTGCACCCTTCAGCGCAGGCCACACAGACGGTGGGTCTGCACCCTTCAGCGCAGGCAACACACAGACGGTGGGTCTGCACCCTTCAGCGCAGGCCACACAGACGGTGGGTCTGCACCCTTCAGCGCAGGCCACACAGACGGTGGGTCTGGATCCGTCAGTGCAGGCCACACAGATCGTGCCCACGCATTCGGGATCGCAATTTGCAGTCCCCAATGCACGCCACAGGCGACACACATTCATGTGCATGAACCCTAAGCCCAAGACAGATGTAAACATACATCTTTTCTTCGTTCTGTATCGCCATCGGTTTGCTCGAGATATTGACTAGAGAACACATATTGATTAGTTAATCATCTCTGACGCCAGGAGGTGCTCTTTTATGGAATTGTAATAAGAAGCCTAAGTGATACGATCTCATATCTAGAGTTGTACTACCGGGGGAAATAATTATAAGACGTTGGGGCAGTACATTTTCCAAACTTGAACTCCAAATGTCTGAAGGATTGACGTCTAATAAGTAGTTCTGCTCAGTGATTAAAAGTCTGGAAAAGCTTTTGAATTTTGAAAGGGTTTCCTACAGATCTCTTATTAGGTAATGCACATAAGGCTGGCTTATAATTAGTATAAGCAATTAACTTCCTTGAGAAAAAATGCATTTGTACGTAATTATGGATTTGACTTGGTCAACTATGTGTACGTGGCCTTTTGTGGCTCCTTTGAATTTGTGTGCTTGTAATTTGTAAGTGCTCAGTGTGAGCCTGTACTTAGTTTATTGGATAGCATCCAGCCATCTAACTAGCGGCAGGACTTTGAAGCCTGCGGTACCACTTGTACTATTCGCTTGTATAAAACAATCATTGACTTTCGTTAGCATTTCATGTGATGTGCTTCCAATAAACCAGTGATGTTATAAGCTAGTGAGGATCCAATGCTAACCTTCACTAGGATAAAGTCTGCTTGCTTTCAGTGATGATAATGATGATGACACTACTTCTTACGCTTTGAGAAGGTGTGATATGATTTGTGTTCACCTGAGATCACATCTCCAGTGACATATTATGACAGCACATCTCAGCATCTCTTTGTACAAGTCATTATTAAGTATACTGATGCCTGTATACTGACAGTAGGTGAGTGTTGCAAAGCTATTTCCGGGGAATGATTCCATCGTATGCATTAAGCGGCACACATCAGAGGCTGAACAAATTAGGTCCTGACAATATACTTATATAATGGGTATAGTGATCTGCATGTACATGTATAGGCTTGAAATGTTGTGGTTATTGAGATCACACACAGTTTTTTTCAATGTGTATATAATGAGGTAAAGGTCTATATTTAGGTATATTTAGGCTTTCACCACTTTACCTGTATTCTGCAGTGATCTCACTAATAGAGCAATGTAATTGCAGTTATTATGGATGATTTCCCAAAATAAGCTAAGTCTTGAGGCTTGGGATTGTTTTTACAACTTATTTACCTTGCAGGATAGGAGTGGTAGTAGTAGCAATAATGGAGGTTGTAGTGACTCACTCTGACGCTCCCCTGGGCCATGCAATGATGAGAAGGACACAGCTTTTTTCCCTCTTCAGGGCACTCCCTGGCTTTGGGACTTCTCCTGCCTAATGGTGGCTTGGGGTCCCCTGGTGGTGTAAGGTTTCGAGGTGCAAGGCAGGGTTCCCTGAAACTTCACGCAATGATGCACTGTGATGGTGCTGGTGTTAGTGCATACAATGGTGAGGCCATATTTTACACAAACACCGTACATATTGATGGCAGTCTTTACAGTTTTCATATGCAATTGCTAAGGCTGTGTATGACAGAGAGAGGACTGAGCCTCTTTCTTAAATTCTGCACAATCCTTCCAACTCGACCAAGGAGTGCAGTTAATCTCTCTCACTTTGGCGATGTGTAGTATCCTCAGTGAAATACAGTCTCTGAACAGAGGGCTCTTCTATCCTTTTGATATGATGAGGAACCTGAAGCTATTTTCTCCCACCAGTATGCAGAGAAGTCTGTAGTCTGAATATAGGATAGTTACAAAGCATTTGTTAGAGAAAGGTAATCTTCCTGGCATGGCTGCTGAACTTTCTGCTGCATTCAGTAAACTCTTTTTCCCTAAAGGGCTGGAACATACACTAAAGCTTTGTCTGCATTTCATACACAGGGCAACAGATCTCCCTGTAAATCTGCTCTTCACTGCTCTTAGATGTTTCCACAGGGCATGCTAGACTCAAGCAGCTTCCTCCTAGAGATGGAGAGGTGGTGCCAGTTCTGACTAGAAACAGTAACTAGAAACCTCCCACTCCATATACAGCCTATGGGACATACACAGTGCGTAAAATATAGTACCCTTTGCAGTGGGCTTCCAGGACACTGCATATTCATTTTTAAAGGGGTTGTCCAGTTTTTACTAAGTGATAGCCTATCCTTATGATAGGCCATTACTAGCTGAATTGGCGGGAGTCCAACACCTTGCACCCCCGCTGATCAGCTGCGTCGATGTAGCTGTGTCGATGGATGTTGGCACTGGAACTACCCATCTCTGTCAACCTAGCTGATCAGCAGGTGTGCAAGGGTGTTGGCCCCGGCTGATCAGCTAGTAATTGCCTACCCTGATGATAGACCATCAGTTAGTGAAGGCTGGACAACCACTTTAAGAGACATCATCTGTAAGCAGTGAAGTTTAGAAGTGCAAAAAGTAAAAAAAAAGTACGAAAAAAAACAAAGTACTGTAACACCACCACATTTTACTAATAGCTGTATCATACAGTGGCCTAATATGAATGCTATATGTTTAAAGAGGTTTTCCAGGTGTTTGATATTGATGACTAGGGATGAGCAAATCGACTTCGGATGAAACATGGTGGTAACTTGGAACAGAACCCGATTTCGGGAAATGTTTTTTTACAGTCCAAATTCATTTATGAAGTTATTACCCAAGACTTGCAAGACTTCGCAAAGCAATAACTTCGGCTCATCGGAGCCAATACATTCTAATACTGTACGAAGCTCCTGCTCCGTACAGTATTAAAACGAAGTTTTATGCGAATCGACTTCACTCATCCTTATTGATGACCTATCCAGATCAGTGGGGGTTCGATACCCGGCACTCCATTGATCAGCTGGTAGATGAAGTCACAGCACTTGAGTGAGCGCTGCGGTCTCCTCTCAGCTTATCTAGCACAGCAACATCCATTGGATAGTGGCTGTGCTTGGTATCGCAACACATCCGGATTCATTTAAATGGGACTGAGCTGCGCCTAGGCCATGTGACCGATGAATGTGACATCACTGGTGTACAGCACAGCACTTCAATCACAGCACTGAATGGAACGAGCAGGTATAATTGCATTGCGCTGCTGCAAAGGAGACAGCGTGCAGGTAATCTTGAAGGGGAAGCAGTTCGTGCACAACCGTCGCTTACCTCTTCAAACAGCTGATCAGTCCGACCACTGCAAATCTGATATTGATGACTTATCTTGAGGATGGGTCATCAATATCAAAATCTTGGACAACCCCTTTAAATAATAAAGCTGTTCACATCATGTTTTAATCCCACATTTAAGATGTACATTGGGGAAAGAAAGGACACATCCGTTTAAGGCTGGGTTCGCTTGACGCTTTTGTCTTGTGTTTAATGTAGGCAAAAAAGGTATACGTCAAATGGATGCCTTTGACGGATTCCATACAGTGGCACCCGTCACTATAGAGTTCCATTGTAAACAAAATATATCCGTTAACGTATACATTTTCTTGTGGATTCTGCAGGATGGAAAAGCGTGGCGTCCTCTTTTTTCCCAATGTATATAGATTAAACATAGGGCAAAAACGCAATGTGAACATAGTCTTACTAGTCTGGGTCGCTTGTTCAGGATGCACCAGCCCATGATACATTAGGCTCTAAGTGCCTAAATAATGCTGCCACAGACTGCTGAATAATCACACCATATACTGCCCAAATTACACATCTATACAGTGCCCAGAAAATGCTATACACTGTCCAAATTGACCACAGGGCGTTTTCCCTTTTAAGCTGGCCATAGAAATTATTCTTTTGCAAAGAATGGCAGGTTCGGCCAACACACTTATATGAATATTTTGACCTGATCATTTTGTTCTCCCGGGAGATAAGCCGCTGCCAGAAGTGTCTGACAGCAGCTTTCTCCACTTTCCCCATAGAATAAACATAGAATTTATAGGGCCCCATAGCAAAATCAGATGGGCCCCCAGCACAAGATAACAGGAAACTGAAGCAGCTGTTTCTTATTAGTGACCTGTCCTCAGGATAGGTCATCAATATCATATTGGTGGGGGTCTCTGGGCATCCCCGTCAATCGGCTTTTCAAAGTGGAACGGCCTCTTCTATGGGCTGTGACATCACATCCATCAGTCACATTGCTTTCTGTAACTCAGTCCCTAGGGAATGAGCTGCAATAACAAGCACAGCCGTTAGCTGCACCCCAAGCTCTTCCAAGCAACTGATCAGTTGGGGTTCCAGGAGCTGGACCCCCACTGGTCTGATATTGAGGACCTATCCTTGAGGATGTCATCAATATTTAAAGAGGACCTTTCACCGATTCTTACCCTATGAACTAAGTATACATACATGGAGAGCGGCGCCCGGGGATCTCTCTGCACTTACTATTATCCCCGGGCGCCGCTCCGTTCTCCTGCTATGTCCTCCGGTATCTCCGTTCCCTAAGTTATGGTAGGCGGAGTCTGCCCTAGCGCTGGCCAATCGCATTGCAGAGCTCACAGCCTGGGAGAAAATAACCTCACAGGCTGTGAGCTCTGCGCTGCGATTGGCCAGCGCTAGAGCAGAACAAGGGCAGACTCCGCCTACCATAACTTAGGGACTGGTATCTCCGCCTACTATAACTTAGTGAGCGGAGATACCGGAGGGCATAGCAGGAGAACGGAGCGGCGCCCGGGGATAATAGTAAGTGCAGTGAGATCCCTGGGCGCCGCTCTACATATCTGTATAGTTAGTTCATAGGGTAAGAATCGGTGAAAGGTCCTCTTTAAGTCCCAGAGAAACCCCTTCAGAGGTATGGATAATAGTAGTGCTAGATCGCAGAAAGACACCAAATTGCTATTTCCTAAAAAAAAAATACAATGTTCTTGCACCTGACTGAACATCTGGGCCCCATAGCAGCTGTTATGGCTGCTACTGATATGTTACACTCATAGTCTGACGCTAGATTTATAGCACTGCATAGTCCATGAAAAGTACATGTGCGCCAGTGCAAACGTAGTGTACTCCATCCTGTCAGTGGTCCATGCAGGGGTCTTTTCATAGATGTCACTTTGTGAGAAATCTTGCAAAAATCGTATTGTTCTTCATGTTTATATTGCTTAATTGTCTTTTATTATTGCTGTTTGTTATGTACTATCGATTCTATTTCTTGGTGCTGCAAGTGAAATTAGGTACAAGTATTTGTAGACCATAGTATTCTCAAACAGTGATGACCAGTTCGCCAGTGAACACATGCGGGCTGCCATCTTGACTCACAAGTCCGGCGATGCACAGGTAAGCCCTTACCTGTGCCTGTGCCGGGAGCCGGTCTAAAACAAATGCGGTCACCGGGAGCAGGCAGTTCTGAGAACAGCCGCCGGGGGCCTTCATCGGGCTGTTCTCGGAACTGCCTGCTCCCGGTGATCGCATTTGTTTCAGACCGGCTCCCGGCACAGATAAGGGTTTACCTGTGCATCGCTGGCGAACACTGTGAACTGGCCATCACTGTTCTCAAACGTTTTCAGATCCAAAGTTCAAAAGCAGTAAGCTTTTTACCTGTCCTGCTTCTTTAATGTCCTTGTAAATCCAAGCTAGAGCAGTTGTTTTTCATCTGTAGGATTTGCTTATTTTTATCTGGAGAATGCAGAATACATTAATCTGTCTACAAATCGAATACCAAAGGGATGTGACCAGGATGATCGTGTACCATGTTTATGAGTGATATAAATATACAAATGGATGGTATAGGAACATGAAGTTCGTTCATCATAATGTGCAGCTAATGCTAATGCGTTAGTCTGAAGGACTAAGAAATAAACAGTGTCATTGACATTACGGTAATTTACCTAAAGAAACAACATAGGCTTGGAAATGACAGTCGAAACGTAGATGATATTTCTAGTATTATATGGCCAAAATACTCAAAGACTTGGTGCTGACTATCACTTCTCTTTTCTGTAGCTTAAAGGCTGTTACCATCTGGAAATTTATGACATATCCGCAGATGTGATACCCACGCCTATCTCAAGAACAGAGGTCCCTTGACCCCTGTCTCGCAGCTGCTCTGAGTGGAGAGGTGGCCACACTTGTTCAGCTCTCTCCATTCACTTCTGTGGAAGTTACGAACATATCAGAGGACGCGTGATCGACAATTTTTGGAACTCTCATAGAGGTTAAGGGAGAGAATCACGCAGGTGCGGCCACCTCTCCTTTCAATGCAGCTGTGAGACAGGTCTCGGTTCTTGAGATAAGTGCCGGTCCTGTGAATATGCTATAAATGACCATCTGTCACCTCTGAAAACCCCCTATACTACAGTAATCAGTAGACACTGATTCTGAATGCCATTTTGATGTCTACCCACTTGCGTTCCCCCATTGTGGGTGTGCTGCATGCTGATAAACAAGTCCTAGGAGTCCTCTCTATGCACCAGGGGAGTTTTTGGAGGGAACCAGTTCTCTTTAAAGAGTCTCACAGGGTCATAAGCATTGATGGCCTATCCTAGGTTGTTTGATCAGTGGGAGTCTGACCTCATGCCTCCTTTTATTGTTTAAAGACACAGTGTCTTGTCCACATGACAGCTCTGCCTCGTTCTGCAGTTCAGTCCCATTCATTTGAATGGCATTAGCAGAGGTACCAGGCACAGTCATTTGTCTGGATGAGCTGTTGTGCCTGTCTAGATGAATGAAGGGGACAAGGTTATACATCAATGTTTACATTTTGGAGAAACCCTTTACAGAGCCAGTAAAAATTAAGAAAAATACTAGAAAATATAATTCCTATAATAAAGGGGCTGTCCACGTGTTTTATATTGGTGACCTATCGTCATCCCCGCAGATTAGCTTGAAGTTTGAAGAGAAGGCAGAAATCCAGAGGAGCATGTATGGCCTATAATTCTTATCACACCGATTTAAGGTGCTCTCTCCCCAAGGAGAGATAGTGCTCCCCCAAATCCTGATTTAGGCATCTCACCCAGTTAAGGACAGTACTCTCTGCTTTGCATTGATGAGGGACAATCACCCCAATACAGGTGTCTGCAGATGAGATGCTGGCTTATTTAAAATCCGAGTCATGTCTCAAGGCCTATTTAAAGGGTCGAACATTGACTTATAGGATAGCTGCCTTACATCTGGTGGCATCAGAGGCAGAGCTTGTTAACAGCTCATTTGCATTCCTTTCTACGTGTGAATAGTAATGTCCATTTTTGCAGGATCAGGCTGGCCCACCATAGTACCAGAGGATCCAAGCTCTGACACAATAATGGGACCCTTATAATGCAGGGCCCCTGAGGTCCAGCAGAAGATAATTTGGAATGGACCTAGAAACCAATAACCAGCAGATATACTATTAAACCTTATAGAGAATAAGTCCTGAATATGCAGTGATATGAAAAATGGCCTAACAGGGAATGGGTATATGAGAGTGCCCTCAGAATCATTTCCTCTGGTGGGCCCAATGAAAGTCAGTCCGACATTATTACATGGCACTGATTACAATATCTTTATTTCATATTTGGGGCTGTTTTCTCATTAAAAAAAAGGCACACCCGAACCCTACCCCCCATTACCTATCTGGCCAGCTGTTCAGATGGCACTCCCATGCATAAAATGGCTGCACAAGGAGGGACACACAACCAAACACAGCATTGTCCAGATATCCATGCCTGCGCATGTGCAGTTGACAAGCGCACCATGTTTAAGTGGAGGAGGCATGATGATGTTATTTGAGTGGGTAGGTGGCTTAGGGTTGTGCTGTGGCTTCAACCCCCAAATAAAGGTAGGTGCCATACAATAATGAACATTACCATTCACATTTATAAACTTTAAAGTGGCAGACCCCTTTAAGCTTTTTACTGTGTTTTTAATATGTATTATCTAATGTTTACGCAAACAATAAAATATTATTACAAGGATTTTATATACAAAATTCTGTGCTGATTAACTTCATAGTGTGTATTTTTAGGGTTGATTTTCTTCTACAGAACCCCAAACCTCTTTCGTCGCTTTATACACTCATAGAGGTAATGATAAATTCTGGCTGCCCTCATCCACTACTGAGAGGCATGGATAGGACAAAGCAGGGGTAGGTCTAAGATGCATGTGCGAGGTATGTTCTTTTCAGGCATCCATGACCTCAGGCAAGTCCAGTGGCTCCTCTTCCTCATTTTAGATAGATTTCCATAAAACTATAACACGCAAACATGTTTTGAGTCATATTTTTATGTAATATAGCAGAGTATCGTCATAAGTGACAGGTACTGTATTGTAGTAAACAATTGCTGTGCAAAAAAAACTACCTGAGCTCTTCTAGTTTGAACATCTGCTCTGCTGTCATGCCTGAAAAGCTGGAACTTGTAGAAATTATTTTTTGCTCCCCCCCCCCCACCAAATTGTTATTGAAATTTGTGGTTGAGGCCCAAAATAAATGTATTGGTCCCCATGATACACTTTGAATAGCCCAACCTAACTAAATTATTTGAGGGAAAGAGGTCATACTGTATATCTGTCTTTTGAACACCAATTTCTTCCTAGCTATTGGGCTGTAACTGGTTTATATAACTACCTCCAGGACACCTGTAAATCAACTGGGGAGGGGGACATGGTAAAATAATATTTGCCATCTCAATTAAAGATGATCTTCTGACATTTCCTCTTGTAGCCTTAAATAGTAACTAAACTTTTTTTTTCCCCAGACAGTGTTAGTGCATAGTTACAGCTTACGAATATACTTCATTTACCGGTTCCGTTCTTTTCCCTGCATACATTCTGTCCAAAGATCATCTGTAGTCCCTAAACTTGTCATCCAGTTAAGATGTCCATCAATCCTGCGATTTCCTTAATTCCATGAAATTTCCTTTATGGTCTTGCACTTTCAGTAATGAGGAGAGTATGTCATTTCTTTACATTCATACTAGGACTAACATACTTGGTCAGATTTACCACTAACAAGGACATGCAGTAATAAACATGTCCTTGTCCAAAAGTAAGTTTTCCAAAAACACATGAGGCTCTGAATAGGGAAGAGACTTTTTTAATATTTCAAATCACTTGTAAGGACAAAGCTGCCAACAATAATAGATTCAAGGGAATCCAGGATCGTGTTTCAGAACATGGCGCTCAACCTCAAAGCTAAAAATAGTAAAAATTATAGCTTAGTAAAATACAAATTATACATACTAAAATAGAAATTCTTTTTGACCACATAGTTGCCTGGATTAGTGTTATCACGTGCTGGATGAGTGTTTGTAGAAGATCAGATGCAGGGCAGATTGGAGAAGTGGAGGCCAGGTGGCTGCCTATCAGCCAAAATCATATATTGTATGTTTAGGCTATCATAAGCTGTATTCAGTCTCTAAAACATATGTTAATAATTCTTTGAGAGGAGAATGCCAGTAATAGGACATCCAAGGGAGCATGTCACTAGTTTCTTTATCTGTCAGATTCATATGGTATGATATAAAGACCTCTCAAGTCTTTGGGGTCATATTATGCTTCATACAATTAGGGGACTATACCATCATGTGCATGATGCCTACGGTCTTAAGAACTATAATACAGCTTTTGTAGTCTGCATTGCAGCCCTTGTACTTCTCTTCATTCCGCATTTGGACATGACTTGTGTTTTGGCACATCTCAGTAAACTGTAGCCCAATGATGATAAAAACACAAAAGTACAATACAAGTACTAAGGATATCCCAACATGTGTGTTCTATATTGCTTTGTACGCCTCACTGAATTTTCTCAAAGAGGTATTTATCAGAGCACTTCCTATTTGAGTTGGCATGTAATGGGCAGTCTGGTGAGGTGCTCAAAGTTCACCCATTTTGCAATTTGTACTGGACCTTTGATGTCTAAGAAATATAATACCAAAAAAGGATGTTTTGTCAAGGAGAATCTCACTTATAATAAGTTTATTATTTTATTAAAATGTGGCAAAACTTTCCTCCAGTGCACCATAATTTCTGTTCACACACAAATGCCGTTGCTTTTGGAAGTTTTTGGGTAGTGCTACAAAAGAATAGTTCTGTGCAGACATTTGCATGGTGGAGATTAGAATGTATTAGTTGGAAATAGCAAAATTAGCATAGTCCTCCCCGGCTGTTGGTGAACTGCAGCTCTTTTATTATTTCTTAGTTGAAAGTTGAGCAACAAGGTTTTGGAGCTTTAAGAACAAGAGCACCTGGCACCATGACTAATTCCTACAGCAACCAAATAATCCAAAATGCTTAGTTTAGGCTGTGTAAATTCACAGGGTGAACCCAATACCCCTGAAAAAGATTGATAGAAATATCCACCAGCACTGGGAGAAAGAAGTCTGAAATGTGGGAATCTGTAAGCTGCTCTTAGCACCAGGGTCATGGTCATGCATCCACCACTTTTCTTAGTAAAATATCCACATCTTTCCAGATGGTCGGAGGCTGAAAACTAAGCCCAAAAAATCCATATTTTACAATGTTGCAAAGCAGAACTAAGATATTCTACTATGCAACGTCAGGAAAATAGGCGAGTTTCCTGTATTAGCAATCCAAAAAAGCCGGTGTCACCTTTTTATTGGAGTTTTTATTGATAGCATTCCTGAAATAGAGAAATAGAGAAATGTTAGGCTGGCTATTCACCAGATGGTTTCTGCCCTTTGGTATCTGTAAAGATCCGTTAGATGTATAATATCTAAAATAGCATTCAAACCCTGAAAACATGCTTGGTTGTCAGTAGCAAGAATAGACAATTTTCATGGGAAAATGGAAATATATTTTGTAAACACATTTATATCTTTAACCTCATGGAATACTGCAAAATACAGTATATGCATGTAACACGTACCAAGTTATAGTGTAAGGCCAGATTCACACAGAGCATATTCAGTCTGAGGAACAAGCTCTGTATGGCCGTTGTATTTCCCAGACTGAACACTGCTCCTCTGGACTGAACTCGCAGCGTCATAATTATTTATGATGTTGTGAATTCCTTCCTGACTGTGAGTCTACTTATGACTTAAGAGGAGCAGTGTTCAGTCTGGGAAACACAGCTGCCACGCGGAGCGTGTTACCCGGACTGAATACGCTCGTGTAAACCAGCCTTAACTTTACAAATTTGCTACACCAAGTGAACCAATAAATGTATCTTATGGAGGATAATATAGCCAGAATTTGAGTTGAAAGTTGGAGGCTGAAAAAAGTCTCTGGGTGCTTTAGGCAGAACTGCACATGTAATATACTGCTCCTGGCAGTCATTAGGATCTTTCTGCATTATAATAACGGCTTCCATTAATAATAATGGTGGTATGACAGCTATGCTGGATTTTTTTTGCAGTCGCATACCATCAAATCCTGATGAACCCCACCTGACTAGGGGTCCATTCACACGTTCGCAAAATGGGTCCGCATCCGTTCCGCAATTTTGCGGAACGGGTGTGGACCTATTCATTTTCAATGGGGCTGCAAAAGATGCGGACAGCACACTGTGTGCTGTCCGTATCAGGACTTCCATTCCGTGGCCCTGCAAAAAAAAGAAAACATGTCCTATTCTTGTCCGCAAACACAGACAAGAAAAGGCATTTCTATTATAGTGGCGGCCATGTGCGTTCCGCAAAATGCGAAACACACATGGCCGGTTTCCGTGTTTTGCGGATCAACATGTGAATGGACCCTTATTTTAGGGTCTGTCAGGTTTCCGTTGCCAAGAATAGCACTGCAGAGTACACTATTTTTGTTGCCAAAAATGCTACCAGTTTGAACAAAGCTTTAGCATGGTTTACGTAACACAAAAGGTTACCATTACGTTTGAGGCGTGCATAGGTAGCCAGATTATATTTGAAAGGTCCTGCCAAATAAATGCCAAATAAATTTCCATTGACTGGTAATACATTAGCGTTGAATATTGTTTGAGCTATGGGGTCCAGATGAGTCCCACCCAAACATATGCCATATAAACACATTGACATGTACGTCAGGAGACTTTCCCATCATATACTGGCCTGGACCTCAGAAAATGTGTGAATTGAGCCTAACCCCCTCCTGCATTGCTGGTACAGGATCCAGCCCCATATTGGGCAATGTTAATCATTCTGTGGCCTAAGTGTAGCTTTTTCCTCTGTATGCAAAACAACATCCACATCTCTTGGCTTCTAGACATGCCACCTAAACATGACTTTGCTTTAGCTCAAGTACACCTCTGTTTGCCAAATATTTCCCCATGTGAACTTGTGAGAACAGGCTGTCTGAATGTAGACCGCATGGAGCACCTAAAAGTCGAGCTGAATGAATTGTTCTGGTTTTATATTTTGAAAATTGAGATAGTTATCCACCTGTGAGGTCAGTGCTGTAAAAAACTATTTGTCCACTTCCAAATGTCCCCAATTATTACATACTTGTCACCCTCAGTATTTTCTGATCTTTAAGCAAAATGTAATATTAGACAATGAGAACCTGAGTAAACACATTATACAGATTCTGAATCATTCCTGCATGTACTTAACACAAAACGTGTAAACTCAGCTTTGACTATAGTTAACACTAATATCCCATCACCCCATGTCAGGTTCATTGGGAGTCCTCATATTGTGGAGCTGGTATAGGTGATCCTATATCTGCCTCTGACATGTTGGGAGCACTATGTTCAGTGGCTCTACAGGTTCAGGAATAATTTTTTCCTAAAATTTTTCTAAAATGAAAATACCAGTGATCTGCTTCCTTGACCCCTGTTAGTCTAATAAAGTACGAAGTAAAATGATGGAGTTACAGGGTAAGTTTGACAGGTCATAAAAGTATGATGCTCTAGGCATGAGTCTGATTCCTGCTACCCATATTGAAGGTGGCCATACACATTAGATAAATGTTGACTGAAAACGCTGGTGGGATCCCAGTACCAGATTTCGGGGGAGTTGGGCATGTTAAATTTCAACATATCAGTTTTTTGTTTTCAAGAGACATAACCCACTCCAAGAGTTGTCTGGCATAGGTTTACTCCACCGTCCCTACCGAGAACACATGTATGCCTGGCTGAGTGGAGAATGGTCGGTTGGGGGTCAGGAGAAATAGTTGTCAGCTATTTAAAGTTTATTGCCACCTATATACTGAGAACAAAAAAAAACTCAGGTCCCCTTTCTCTTTGGAGAGTTTCTGGCCAAATCTCTGGCTGCCAACGGGGACATGGGGCCTCTGACCAATGGTGGTAGCGCTAGAAGCCAGACTTCCATTTATCACACTTTTAAAACTTGTCCTAATTAAAAACCTCATAAAAGGGGAAAAAGAATGGATTGTCATGAGATAGCCCAATTCACTTTTTTATTTTTCAGCACACAAGGATATCCAGCCTATATTACTTGTGTTAAAGAGCAACTGGCCCTTAAAATAAATGTGCACTTGTTATCTTCTGCAGTTTGATGAGTGACCAACAGCTTCTCAGCCAAGAAAAGCCTACAAGGGCACACAGTGAACTGAAAACATTATGACCACCATGTCCAAATGATTGTTGGAGGTCTTGATGGTCGTTAGGGGTCACATACTAATGTGGGGATTTGGTATACTTCTTTAATAAATAATGACAGTTTAGACATTTACAAGTTGTATTATCTGTTTACTTGCATTGTCTACATTTTGAGTAAAGATCAGATACATTTGGTGTGACACTTATGTTGTGTGGATATTACTTTGTGACTGTAATTGTCTTGTTTTATTCTGCAGCATGGGTATGAGTCATGACGATGACCAGCCATCTTGTGCTGGTCGTTCACACATAATGTCTGGAGAGTGGGTTAAAGGTCGGAGCCCAAGTGATCTCTCATGGTCAACCTGCAGTCGTGAGGAGCTGGAGAACTTCCTGAAGTGAGTTTATCTTCATAAGATGTGCTTATAGCAGCTGTCTCCACCTTCTGAATAGATTCCTCTTAAATCATCGATGAATGTGTTAGAAAAGTATAAAATTTGGTGGTAAAATGGCCACATACAGTAGATGGCCATAGTGTATTGGGTTCGATACACCCCAGTTAAGTAGTTGCAAAATGTCTTCATGACCAGAGGAAAAAGTACTTCTTGATTCCACAAATGAAGACATCAAAATGCAGACAACATTTCAGGCTTTTAAAGTATTGAAGACAAAAATCAGGTAGTCCCAATAATTGGCCCCTGTGGCACTCCCAATTTCAAATCAAACATAAACCTTCAAGAAATGAAGGGGGGGTGAATTAAAACCTAATTTTTACTAAGTAAGCAATAAAAAGTGTCGCAAAAACACCATTAATGTAGTACATCCATCAAGCATGGCATGCTATATATATTTTCTTTAATTATGTTTTCTATTAGTCTGGTCTACTGCAATTTCTTAAACCACTACAGTTTAGTCTCTGAATGGATACCCTTTTCTTCTCCCCTGATGAGTTATCATTGAGAAAAACGTGCCACGTCGGGATTGGGCACTAGGGACTCTAGTTTAGGGAATTGGCCGTGTTTAGGGGCATGTATCCAGACAGGGTCCCCCCTTTCGGGGCGGGTGCTCTGTGTAGATAGGTAGGACCTAACTAGCTCCCTCCCTCCTTGTTAGGGTCAACTAGGGACTGGCTACTATGTCTATGATGTACGCTACACAGACTCCAGGACCTTCTGAGTAATCCTCCACTGGATCCTATCTGAATGACTCTCAGTGGACCTGGTCCCTGGCTCGAATTTTTAATTTGAGTAACAGATCTACATTGGATCTGGTAAGACAGTTCAAATATAATTTATTCTGGACATCTTTTTTGTGATTACTACCAATCACTGGGGTACGCACGATTATTGGGAATTCCCCCCCAGCTATATTCCTTGATGGATGTACTACATTAAAGAAAACTTGTCACCAGGATTTTGTGCATAGAGCTGGGGACATGGGCTGCTAGATGGCCGCTAGCACATCTGCAATACCCAGTCCCCACAGCTCTTTGTGCTTTTATTGTGTTAAAAAAACAGAGAGCTGTGGGGACTGGGTATTGCAGATGTGCTAGCGGCCATCTAGCAGCCCATGTCCCCAGCTCTATGCACAAAATCCTGGTGACAGGTTTCCTTTAATGGTGTTTTTTTCGACACTTTTTATTGCATACTTAGTAAAAGTTACGTTTTAATTCATATTCCCCCTTCATTTCTTGAAGGTTTATGTTTCCTTTAAAGAATTGGCCATCATTGCTTTCACTGGCAGAGGTCATAGTATGGCCCACATCTGTGCTCTTGATAGACCAGTCTTGCTTCCAAATTAGGGTGAGAAGAAAACAATTGGAGCTTCATAGGCCATCAGTATAAAGAGGCCAATTCAAGATGGTCGGTAATGTGGACACAAGAATCTGAAAGTATTATCATTCACCAAGGTCTGTGAATGGAGGTAGCCAGACATTCTGCCAGAGGATGCAGAAGAAAATGTGCTTTCCAGAAGAAGAAATGATAGACTGTGAACTAATGATTGCTTTGGAGTTTGTCACTTGTAGCGAGCAGTGCAGACTACAAAGGGACCTACTTTACTTTTGCATCCTCTTGCATCTGGTAGTTAGGCCTATTTCCAGACACAGTGGATGTCTTTAGAAGTCAGGAAAACGTATTAAAAAAAAGCTAAGACAATCATTGACTAAGTTAAAAATTCATCTACAATATATAGAATATTGCAAAGTGCACATTATTATCAGCTGATAAAGAAATACTGAAAAATTAATCAGCACTGGATTTGGACCTGTTTATATTAAAAAAGTAGTATTGAGAGTGGACATTCACTTTATTCTTGCTTATTCTGTACAACTGTATATAACGGTTTATGTAATTTTCAGTATACTCTGCATTGTAAGTGAGGAATTCATTTCTTTATTACTGGTATTTTCCACTTTGGACTTAATACGTAGGTCTCATTGTATTGTGCTGAACCTCACAGTCATTTGAATTTCATACAGGTCCAAAGTGAGCTCATGTCTGCTAGTGACAGACCCTCGCAGTCATCATGCCGTCAGGCTTCCCCATAAGCTGCCTGGGATGCATTACAGTGCCAGCGAGCAGTGCCAGATCCTGTTTGGCAGCAACGCCACCTTCTGCAAAAACATGGAGGTGAGAGAGTAAAGGAAGGGACCATGGAACTTCTGGTCAGTAAATGTGGTATAGTCATATACTTTGACATTTCATGAGATTTCTCTTTCTGTTGTATTATCTGCTTGCTTCCGTGTATGCTGTTTTTACTGCTATTTTGAACTACATTATTTTCCCATATATCAAGAAGAAGCTGCCGATTTGCCTTGTTAAAAGAGAAGTTTAGCCAGAAGTGGATTTATCGTCTAAAGTACTAAGAGGCCGGGGGGTCAGGTAGTTGGGTAACTACATGAGGGGCAGAGAAAGCAATGGGATCCGATCCCTAGTACTCGAGTGTGCTCAGTCTACCACATAAGTCATCTGTATTATAAGTGCCAATAAAGCAACCAACACATTTAAAATGGATAATACTAAAGATTTCATTAATAGCCTCTTAAATATAAATACTTTTAAAGTATAGGTATTTGTACCTATGAAACTGATTGACCTGTTGCATATGCGCTTGGCAGCTGAAGGCATCTGTGTTGGTCCCATGTTCATATCTGCTCTCACTGCTGAGTAAAATGAAGTTTTCATATATGCAAATGAGCCTCTAGGAGCAACGGGGGCGTTGCCATTACACCAAGAGACTTTGCTCTCTCCACAACTGCCACTTTCCCTGCACTTTGATTGATAAAGCCAGGCAGTGTAAATGTCAATCAAAGTGGAGATGGTGGAGCAGTTGCAGAGAATGTGGGGCCTCTAAGTGTAACGACAACGCCCCCATTGCTCCTAGAGGCTCATTTGCATATATTAAAACATCATTTTTCTCAGCAATGCAGGCACATATGGAGATGGGACCCACACAGACGTCTTCAGCTGCCAAGTGCACATGTAACAGGTCAGCCAGTGTCATAGGTACAAATCTGCTGACGGATTTGAACGGTGCATTCTAAACTCAGGATCCTCAGGTGTATCACATTTTGTGATAGCTCAGCAGGTGGACTGAGAAAATTACATTGTCCTGATATCCCTCTAACATCCAGAACCTCAAGCTATTACACCAAAGAAAATGGGACCCACTCTCCATAAATACTGACAGTTCGGCCGTGACACGCTTGAGACGTGGCCAAGCAAGCTACCGTGGTATTCTATTAGCTCTTTTTTTGCAACATGTGGATGATATTTCTTACAATCTCATCCTCTTTGATATTACTGTACAGTGCTGTAGATTTGCCACAAAACTTTGCAACATCAAATCCACAGTGTATCCACCAAGTGTGAACTGCCTAATAGTGGCACCCACTGCTCCTCCTTTCCCTTCTTTAGCTGTCGCCGCCAAATAATACTTCTTACTTGTAGTATCATCGCTCCAAGCTCAGTCCTCTCTGCCCTGAAAGACACTTGTCTCCGATAATACAGTATAGGTTACTTTACCTCCTCCATTAGGGCAGCCCATTGTAAAGATTATGAAGCATTGCTACTTTCCCACTTGCGTTTTGGGCGGATCCGTCATGGATCTGCAAAAACGGATCCGTTGGCTCAGTTTCGTCTGCAGGCAGCGTTTTGTTGTCCGCCTCCAGAGCGGAATGGTGACGGAACAGAGGCAAACTGATGCATTCTGAGCGGATCCTTTTCCATTCAGAATGCATTAGGGCAAAACTGATCCGTTTTGGACCGCTTGTGAGAGCCCTGAACGGATCTCGGAAACGGAAAGCCAAAATGCGAGTGTGAAAGTAGCCTTAAAACTCAAGCACTTCCCTAAATATATTCTTGAAATTGAATTTAGTATCTCAGTAATTTATAGGTCTCCAAACATCGCGCTGCGGTCCTTGGACCCACCAGAGGAGAATATCCCATCCATTAAGAGCATGTCCATGTCCACTTTTAATTTTATTGTCATCTTTGTTATCACTGCTCATCAGCAATCAGTGTCTAATAGGTTGTCTTCTACTGGACCTTTGTTATCTTTTCTTTCCATCAGTTCTAGCCAACTTCAGCCTGATATGATATCCATGTAATATGAAGTTTTCTTTTACAAATTCGGTTTCTCCACTTCTTTGTTCCTGGCTCTCGCAGGGACAGCTAGAGTCGCCTGCCTCTTATGCAAGAACTGAAGAACATCTGCAGTGCTTACATAACATTTATTGCTTGATTTTGCACTAGTGTTCTCATAGACACCCAAGCATAGGTGAGATGTAGTGAGGGTTATAGACAGTGACAAGTTTCTCAGATTCTTAGTGGTGAAGCTGGAGGACAACCTAAATAAGTCACTTGTATCTCTGACATTGCTTCCAGCAATGTGCTTTGCATTTATCCTCCCACGTCACAAGCCGTTGTGCCATGGAATTCTGCTATTTCCTAATTAAAGAGACTGCAGTTTGCTGAACTAATAATCTCATGTGCAGTAAGAGTAGATTTTTCAGCCTCGTTCTGTCTGCATCTTATTTTTTAGGTTTTTGGTTTTATAATATCTATATTTCTTTGTTTTGGCAGAACAACCGTATTTACGGTCCGCTTCCGATCCACATTTTTTGCAGATTTTTTGGGATGCGGAGCCATTCATTTCAATGGGGCCGCAAAAGATGCGAACAGCACACTGTGTGATGTCTACATCCGTAAGTCTGTTCCACGGCCCCGCAAAAAAGATAGAACATGTCCTGTTTTTGTCCGTTTTGCAGAAAAAGATAAGACATTTCTACAGGAATTTGAAAAAAACAGTGACATGTACATGGCTGGGATCCGTATTTTGTGGATCTGAAATTTTTGGATACGGTCATACATGTGATGTCTAAAAAGAAAGAAACTGCAGGTTTCTATTGTAAAAAAGTACGGTAAATATGAGCACAGGCTTAACTCGCACAAATAATTTTCACATTTTAGGAGGTGTTCCGCACTCAGGGTTTAGGCAGCCCTGCACATTTTTTATAATCTACATCAGAAAAATTTCATAAAATATACCCAAAATCTACAGTAGCTCTTAACTGGCATAGATTTCAGTTCTGGTGCATTGACAGCTCGTGATGCGCCACTGTCTGAGGACGTGTGCTCCTCTAATAATTGTGGAGCATTTGATACCAGTGGATCACAATTTACGACTGATGTATAAAACACAGGTCTTAATAAATCGTACAGTTTTATGTGAAAAAGTAAAGACAGCTTGTAATCTTTTTTTTTAATTAATTTTTAACATACTGTATGTAAAAGGGGTTTTCCAAATGTTTTATACTGATGACCTATCCTAGGCCTGTGACTCCACGTTCATAGGTCTCATGGCCTGGGCGCAGCTCAGTCCCATTCAAGTGAATGGGGCTCAACTGTGATATCAAACACAGTCGCTATGGGTCATCAGTATTGGGCTGGGGCTACATGATGACATGTGTTGCGAGACTATTTGACGCAGTAATGTTGCGTGACACATTTTATAATGGTAGTCTATGGTGTCGAACTGCTACATGCTGTGACTGCGACTCGACAGTCCCAATAACCCCATCCAAGATGGATTTTTGTGCGACTGTCGTGTCACAGTCGCAGCATGTCGCAGTGCAACACAATAGACTACAATTATAAAATATGTTGCGCAACATTAATGCGACATGAATGTCATACTGTAGTTGTACCCTATATGTCGCCGTTTAGCCCTAGCCTACGATTATTGCCTGACCCCTCGGTGCGTCACATCGGTGTCTCTGAACCCCATGGGTTAACTGCCAACTACCCCGGGAGTGTATCAAGAGGTAGTGGCCTGGTGGCTCCCCTGCAGGGAAGACCAGATCCTTGTCAAAGGGTGAATACCAGGGGACTTTCAGAATAACGCCCTTAGAAGTTGCCCACAGCCATGTTGGTACAGTAGGCTCACACCCACTGCCCATTGCAGACATATAACTGAACAAGGAACAATAAGCAGTATTTGAAACAATTCATTAAACATTAAATTTGCAGTTATACTATTTATGCCAGTGGAAAAAGTAAGTAATACCTGGCATGTACCGTACTTGTTTGGCAGAAATACCCTTTACCAGGAGTTTATTATACCTCTCTTCCCGTCTCCGATCCATCTCTTGAATGTTTTGGTCCAGAAAGAACAACAGTGCAAGACTTTAAGTTTGCCCATGAACACAAAAACGTCTGTAAGGCTACTTTCACACTAGCGGAAGTCCGCTCCGGCCCCATTCACTATAATGAGGGTGGTCCGGCCGCAGAACGGCCAACATGCCGAGAGGCGGCCAGAATAAAACTACAACACGCTGCGGTTTTTGTCCGGCTGCCTCTTGGCATGTTTGCCGTGCTGCGGCTGGACCTCCATTATAGTGAAGGGGGCCGAAGCGGACTTCCATCAGCACTGTGGACTTGCGGTAGCTAGTGTGAAAGTAGCCTAACAGTGTGCTCAGGGCAGACAAGGGAAATACAGGCTTACATAACATGTTAGACGAAAAACAGAAAAAAACATTTAACCAGAAAAACCTGATACCAACGTTAAAGCATGATGATGGAAATGTTATAGTTCAGGGCTGCTTCCCTGCTGTCCACCATAAAATCCAAGATGGATTCTATTTGGTATATTGTATATTGAATTCTTTTTATACCATCTGTCTGGAAGAATTAAACTCCCCGAAAGTGGGCTTTCCAACATGACAATGACCTTAAAGGGCATCTGTCAGCAGATTTGTACATATGACACTGACTGAAAGCATCTGTGTTGGTCCCATGTTCATATGTGCCCGCACTGCTGAGAAAAATGGTGTTGTAATATATGCAAATGAGCCTCTAGGAGCAACGGGGGCGTTGCCATTACTCTTAGAGACTCTGCTCTCTCTCCAACTGCCACGCCCATTACGCTTTATTGACAGGGCCAGGTAGGTGTGATTACATTTATACTGCCTGGCTCTGTTGTTCCTAGAGGCTTATTTGCATATATTAAAACATCATTTTTCTCAGCAGTGTGGGCACATATAACATAGTAACATAGTTTGTATGCCTGAAAAAAGACATCTGTCCATCCAGTTCGGCCTGTTATCCTGCAAGTTGATCCAGAGGAAGGCAAAAAAAAAAACTGTGTGGGGTAGAAGACAATTTCCCTCACTTAAGGGGAAAAAATTCCTTTCCGACTCCAATCAGGCAATCAGAATAACTCCCTGAATCAACGACCCCTCTCTAGTAGCTATAGCCTGTAATATTATTACACTCCAGAAATACATACAGGCTCCTCTTGAATTCCTTTATTGTACTCACCATCACCACCTCCTCAGGCAGAGAGTTCCATAGTCTCACTGCTCTTACCGTAAAGAATCCTCTTCTATGTTTGTGTACAAACCTTCTTTCCTCCAGACGCAGAGGATGTCCCCTCATCACAGACACAGTCCTGGGGATAAATAGATGATGGGAGAGATCCCTGATATATTTATACATAGTTTTTAGATCTCCCCTCAGTCGTCTTTTTTTCTAAAGTGAATAACCCTAATTTTGATAATCTTTCTCGGTACTGTAGTTGCCCCATTCCAGTTATTACTTTAGTTGCCCTCCTCTGAACCCTCTCCAGCTCTGCTATGTCTGCCTTGTTTACAGGAGCCCAGAACTGTACACAGTACTCCATGTGTGGCCTAACTAGTGATTTGTAAAGTGGTAGGACTATGTTCTCATCATGGGCATCTATGCCCCTTCTGATGCAACCCATTATCTTATTGGCCTTGGCAGCAGCTGCCTGACACTGGTTTCTACAGCTTAGTTTGCTGTTCACAAAAATTCTAGGTCCTTTTCCATGTCAGTGTAAGGGCTCATGCACACGACCGGATATATTTTGCGGTCCACAAAAAACGGATCCGCAAAAAATACAGATGACATCCGTGTGAATTCCGTATTTTGAGGAACAGCTGGCCCCTAATAAAACCCTACTATCCAAGTCCGTAATGCAGCCAACAATAGGACATGTTCTACTTTTTTGCAGAATGGAAATACCCACATACGGAAACTGAATGCACACAGAGTAACTTCCATTTTTTTTGCGGACCCATTGAAGTGAATGGTTCCGCATACGGTCCGCAAAAAGAACGGAACGGACACGGAAAGAAAATATGTTCGTGTGCATGAGCCTTTACCCAGTGTTTTACCATTTAGTACGTACGGGTGACTTGCATTATTCCTTCCCATGTGCATAACCTTACATTTGTCAGTGTTAAACCTCATCTGCCACTTATCTGCCCAAGCCTCCAATCTATCCAGATCCCTCTGTTGTAGTATACTGTCCTCTTACGCGTTAATTACTTTACACAGTTTAGTGTCATCTGCAAAAATGTATATTTTACTATGCAAGCCTTCTACAAGATCATTAATAAATATATTGAAGAGAATAGGGCCCAGTACTGACCCCTGAGGTACCCCACTAGTGAAGGTGACCCAATCTGAGTGTGTACCGTTAATTACCACCCTCTGTTTTCTATCACTGAGCCAGTTACTTACCCACATACAGACGTTTTCTCCCAGTCCAAGCATTCTCATTTTATATACTAACCTTTTATGTGGTACAGTGTCAAATGCTTTGGAGAAGTCCAGATATACGACATCCATTGAACTTACCTCCTCATAGAAACTGATTAAATTAGTTTGACATATGAACATGGGACCAACACAGATGCCTTTGGCTGCCAAGTGCACATGTAACAGGTCAGCCAGTTTCATAGGTACAAATCTGCTGACAGATGCCCTTTAAACCAGTAAATCTGCTTGTTACTTACCTCACCCGAGCTACATCCCACCAAGTGACTGCAGTTCCCGCCAGTGGTCATGTCTGGTTGTGCAGCAGCGACAAGTTCCTTGAACAAGATGACTTTGGACCTTGTGCTCCACTATCCACACAATACAGTTGATTGTCTTCCAGCCTGTATTGTATAAATGGAGAGAGCATGGGAGCTGTTGCGCTAATGGGTGTTGCTACAGCTCCTCTGATTTCTACATTGCTTGTATATTCAGTAAATAGTTATACTATATGAATGTGCTAATTGCTCATTATACAGTTTTGTAATGCACAAGTATAGGTATAAAAAGAGATTAAAAATCTACCTACCAAAATCTATGCATAGTAAGGTTCACTTATTCATGGAGTATAACATATCTAATTAAATATACTATGTAAAGCTGAGTGTATGTATGTGTGTGTGTGTATGTCCGCTTAAGGAATCAGCACTGTTGCATTTAAAATCACGAAATTTGGCACACAGGTACATCAGGTGTCCGGGAAGGTTTTAGATCAGGTCTCAATTCTCTAGCATGTACCATTCCTGAGATATTCCCAAAAAATGCAAATATGGCACAACACATGACCTACATTAGTCATTAGAAGCCTACAGGTCTTTCTCTTCATATCCCAACTGCCATACACACGGTCACATGACCCTTATCAGGGATATCATACACACAGTTTTACTCCAGGTTTCCATAACAATCCAGCCATTTATCTTCACTGCTGTAGGTCAGCTTTAAAGGGGCAGTGCACTGTGGATGACACTGTTAAGGGAGCGGAGTGCTGTGGAGGTCACAGTTCAGGGGGCAGGTAGGGCCACCCTCAAAAGACGGACTTAAAAACCCTGCCCCTAGGTCCCACTAAGCCACGCCACCCGATCTGGTTTGTCCATGCCCCCTCCCACTCCCAAAAAATGAAGGTAAAAATCAACTTCTGTCAGCTGCAGGGGTGGGAGGGTGACTTTCTCCCTGCATCTCACGCTCAAGACAGCACAGTGCTGCTGTCTAAAGTGAGCTGTTCAAAAGGACATCCCTGTGTCCGTCCAGGCCCTGTACTGGACGGAGGACAGGGAGTCTGAAAGCTGGACTGTCCGGCCTAAAACCAGACCTTTGGCCACCCTAGGGGCAGACTGCCATGGAGGTCACAGTAAAGGGGGCGGTCCGCTATGGAGGTCAGTGTTAAGGGGCAGATTGCTGTAGAAGCCATTGTTAAGGGGGTGGGGTGTTGTGGAAATCACTGTAAAGGAGATGGGGTACTGTGCAGGTCACTAATAAAGGGGCAGCCGCTGTGGAGGTCACTGTTAAGGGGGCGGGCACTGTGGAGGTCTCTGTTAAGGGGGCAGGGAATGGTGGAGGTCACAGTTAAGGGGACGGTCCGCTATGGAGGTCAGTGTTAAGGGAGTGGGGTGTTGTGGAAGTCACATTTTAAGTGAACAGAGCACTGTGGAGGTCATTGTTAAAGGGGTGGGGTACAGTGGAGGTCACTGTTAAGGGAGCGGGGTACTGTGGCAGTCAATGTTAAAAGGGTAGTCGCTCTGGAGGCCTCTGTTAAGGGGGCCGGGAATGGTGGAGGTCAGTTAAGGGGACTGTAACCTATGATCAGTGTTAAGGGGCAGGTGCTGTAGAGGTCACTGTTAAGGAGACGGGCCCCTGTGGAGGTCACTGTCAAGGGGGTGGGGTGCTGTGGAACTCACTGTTAAAGGGGCAGGCCGCTGTAA
This sequence comes from Bufo bufo, assembly GCF_905171765.1. NCBI lineage: Eukaryota > Metazoa > Chordata > Amphibia > Anura > Bufonidae > Bufo > Bufo bufo. The sequence continues at coordinate 711,061,320 of NC_053389.1, read as the reverse complement.
AGGTCAAAGTTAAGGGGGTGGGCTGCTGTGGAGGTCCCATTTTAAGGAGACGGAGCACTGTGTGGGGGGGGGGGCAGTGTTAAGGGGTGGGGGGGGGCTGTAGATGTCACTGTTAGGCCTCATGCACACGACAGTTGTTTTTCTCTGCCTCCGTTCCGTTTTTTTTGCAAATAAGATGGGGACCCATTCATTTCAATGGGTCAGCAAAAAAATGATGATAGTTTATCCGTTTGTGTTCCGCGTCCATTGTCTGTGTTTCCCTTCAGCAAAAAAAATAGTGCATGTCCTACTTTTTTCACATTTGCGGACAAGGATAGGCATTTATTACAAGGGATCTGTGGAAAAAAACAATTCCTCCCAAAAAAACGGATGCCGCATCCGTTTTTTTTTTGCGGATGCACAATTTGCGGACGCAAAAAACAACTGTCATGTGCATGAGGCCTTATAGTGGATACTGTCGATATATTTTAACGACATGCACAAACATTAAATTAAATAGATTAAATATACCCGTGCGAAGCCGGGTCCTTCAGCTAGTAGTAAACTGAAAAGCTAACTGGCACTTTTCCCCTTGCCAACCCCTGAAATTATGTAGTCTTAAAGGGGTTCTGCACTTTGTTTTAACTGATGATATATCCTCTGGATAGATCATCAGCATCTGATCGGTGCGGGTCAGACACCCGGGACCCCCGCCGATCAGCTGTTTGAGAAGGCAGCGGCGCTCCAGTAGCGTCGCGGCCTTCTCACTGTTTACCGCCGGCCCACTGACGTCACGACTAGTATCAACTAGCGTGGGCGGGGCTAAGCTCCATTCAAGTGAACAGAGCTTAGCCCCGCCCACGCTAGTTGATACTAGTCGTGACGTCAGTGGGCAGGCGGTAAACAGGGAGAAGGCCGCGGCGCTACTGGAGCGCCGCTGCCTTCTCAAACAGCTGATCGGAGGGGGTTCCGAGTGTCGGACCCCCGCCGATCAGAAGCTGATGATCTATCCAGAGGATAGATCATCAGTTAAAACAAAGTGCAGAACCCCTTTAAGTCTCTGCTTCCAGGTGTAGGCAGTGAGGCTGTCTGCTAGTTGTGGGTCCCAGCTATTACCCCTTATGATGTAATTACCAACCACACCCTCACCTATGACATCATTCATCATGCATGGCACGTCAGGCTTTGACATTATCCCCTGTGACATCGCACCCATGGTGTCATTACCCACTATGGAGCTGTAAAGGTGATATACACCACTGCTACTGAGTGCAGCAGCAGTTGTCTGGCAGCCGGCGCTCAATTTATCGAGCTGCCTGCCCAACATGTCCTCAACTGTGACATCCTCACCTGCTCAAATGCCATAAAGAGGGCATGTCAGGCAGTGTCAATGACAGTTCTCATTATGTTGTCACTACACCTGTGACATCAGCATATGCACATGGGATTTTACAGAGGACTTACCAGCCAATTGGTATATATTCAAGACACTTTTACATAAGCTAGCAAGAGTTCTACAACGGGAATATTATGTGCATGGCTCTCATTAATCGTTCTAAGTAAATTTGGAGATTGCGGTACAAATATAAATTCACAATTATATAAAAATTCTGCAATATATTTTACTTGAAGTTTCCTGCAACAACTTGGTTTATGTTTCGTCAAATAGGTGTGCTGCTAAGAGCCACTACAAGCAGGGCCGGGCCGACACAGAGGCTGGGGAGGCTCCAGCCTCAGGGCACAGGCCAGCCTCTGGGCGGCAGACAGGCCACTGACCACGTCGCTGCTGCTGCCGCGCCGGCCGCGCTGGAGGACGGAGGGAGTAGTGAGCACTTGGCACTGACTTACGTGCTCCCTCCCCGCTCCGCCTCCTGGCTCGGCCGCTCCGCTGCTCTGGTCTCTGCTCAGTCGTTGCCTGACTGGCTGCGTACAGCGCGCACTTTGACCTGACGCGCTGTACGCAGTCAGGTCACATGTGCGCCCTCTGGAGACCAGGAGCAGTGCGGGCAGCAGCAGGCAGCAGCACAGCACTGTGTCACCACCCAGCCCAGGCCCAAGCAGGGATAGAGTGTGAGAGTCTGCCCTGAAGTAAAGTAAGAGTTCTTAAATAAAGATAATATTCTTTTCCGTCTCATCTGAGGTCTGATCTGAGGCACTTGGGCAAGCTCAGCCTCTGTTGGTGGTGGACCTTGTCCCAGCCCTGACTGCAAGTAGAGTGTCCTCCTTCCTGCTGCAACTTCTAAAAGCAGCTACTGTACGTGAGACATAACACATTGCAGTAGTGCAGTGGTGGCTAACCTCCAGCACTCCAGCTGTTTTGAAACTACAACTCCCAGCATGCATTGTTGCTCTGCTGTTTTCAGAACGCTCATAAAAATGAATGGGGAATGCTGGGAATTGTAGTTTCACAACAGCTAGAGTACCGGAGGTTAGCCACCACGGCAGTAGTGTATGTTGTGTCCCTATGGTGTATTCTGATAAACTTTACTTCTGCACACATTATAACGATGTTAATGTCACTTGTGTGTACAATTTTAATTTCAGCATCTGATGTGTGCTGGTCTGTGGTGTCTGGTAGAAGGAGATGTTTCTTGCAAAACCAAACTGGACCCACCACTGGATGGGACTGAATGTGGAGCAGATAAGGTGAGCATATGTGATGGATTGTAATAAAGTCTGTAAACTTAAAGGGGTTTTCTCATGACTAATGTAAAAAATGAAAATCAGACATCATATAGTACATGACAATCTCTTTCTACCAAAGCTAGAACCAGCCCTGTACCTCACCTGGATCCAGAGATCTCCACATTCATTGCTCTGCTAGATTTATATCAAGCTGAGAGCTCAAGGGGAGTGTCTTTTCTGCTGCAGATAAGGGGGCGTGTCTAAGCTCTCCCTATCACCGCTAAGGGGGTGTGTCCGTGCTCTTCTTATCACAGCTCAGGGGGCAGTTGAAGGATGAAAGGCCTTCTCAGTGAGCAGGTCAAAGAAATAAGAAAAAAAACTGCAGGTGGCGCTATACCGATTACATTTTATTGAATAATTGAGTGGCTATGCTAAAATTTTAATCACATGCAATTACAAAAGTATTCAGATGCTGGTGCTGGTTTGAAAAGCGTGAATTATTTTTCGTGAGACAACCCTTTAAAACAACCCCCTCACATTAAAAATGCAGTCCAGTGCACAGTCAGTATGTTATAGAGCAGGAGGACCTGAGCGGACTGATAGCTAGTTTTGGGAATAGATTCAGTAAAACTTGTCAGTTATTTTTCTACCTCTCCACTCTTTCTGGGCGGAGGAGTCCAGTGGGCGGACCTACTTAGTAACTGCCAGCCTTCCCTGTGTGAGTATGCATACAGAGATAGCTGTCAGTTACTAAATAGGACCTACTGGACTCCTAAGCCCTGAATGAGCAGAAGTTTAAATGAGAAGTAATACTGGAGCTTTTCTATAAAAGCTGTGTATCAATTGCTCTGCTCCTCCTGCTGTGTAACACGATCAGATTAGACTGTATGTTCAACAGTTTCCCTTTAAATGTGAAAACAATTTGGTATGATATCACAAACTATAGATACTCTTTGCATTTAACTTTGCATTTAAGCTGTCCTGCTATTTAAAGGCTATTGATGCCCACGGAGCAATTTTTTTTAATGACTGCATTATACTCAATTTGGTCTAAAAAATATATATTTTTAAATTGGTCTTTGTTGATCATTTTCAGCAGTTTTTGTGATACAAGGGTTAAATTTCTGTCTATTTGCAGACTGTCACTTTCTGATCACATTGAGTCCTGTCAGCTCCTGTGTAGCTCTTATCTCTAATCTCCTTACCTCATAAACATTCATTATGGCTAAATCCTTATCAAACTGATAAGAATATGGCTTAAATTAGTGTTTATGAGCTGCCAAGAATTTAGAGAGAAGGGTCGGGGCTTCTATCTGATGGGACTCACTGTGAGCAGAAAGCCTGCTAGTCTACAAATAGACAGAGATTGACGTCTATCCAGAGAAAAGGGATAGAAATTTTTAATGACGACCAAATGAAAAAATGATTTGTAGCCCAAAATGGGTAGAATGCTCCCAAAGGTGTTCATAGCCTTTAAGCTATTTTCACACATGTCTTAGGAGCTTCTGTTGAGGATTTTGTTGGCCATTCAGATATTTGTGACGGCAATAATCTCTCAGTCTGCTGCACTGTTCTAACCATGAAAAATAGTAGAACTAAGGGTCCAAATAAGTTCATAGAGATCGGCCCTTCAGATATTGGCTTCCGTTACAAGCCTTCACTGCATCAGCATCTCTGAAGTAGCTGAGGCCATCATTTACATGAGACATATATGAATGAATACTGAATCTGGCTAAAGAGGAGACACACAATAATGAAGATCAGGTATTACCTCAAATACTTAGACATTTCTCAGGCAAGTGCATGCAGATTACTCTGATCCAGAAGGAAGAAAACTGTCTCTCTACTGCCACCTATAGGCAGCTACCATGTAAGTCAATGTCTGACCCATAATAGAGCCTTGAACCATGACTAGCGATGTTAGCCAACCCAGACCCTTATTTAGTTAGGCTAATATCCCAAGTCATGTGTCATTGATCTTTAATGGGTTAGACAGTGACTTACAGTGTAGCTAGCTATAGGAATCACTGGAGAAACTGATTTTTTCATTCTGAATAAGAACAAATTTTCATACTCTTTCCCCCGTGGAGCATTAATTGTAAGACTCCATAGCCCAGCTGAATCTCTTCAATGACACCAGCACCACTGAGAGCTCAGACAAGTGCCTTACGGCTCGGGTGCGGACCCATTCACTTCAATGGGGCCGCAAAAGATGCGGACAGCACTCCGTGTGCTGTCCGCATTCGTTGCTCCGTTCCGAGGCCCCGCAAAAAAAATATAGCATGTCCTATTCTTGTCCGTTTTGCGGACAAGAATAGGCATGTCTACAATGGGCCGCCCATTCCGTTCCGCAAATTGTGGAAGGCATACAGGCGGCTTCCGTTTTTTGCGGATCCGCGGTTTGCAGTCCGCAAAAAACAGCATGGTCATGTGCATGAGGCCTTATGCTCATCTAGTTGCTCATAGATCTGTAAGCGGTCATGCAGGGCCAATACTATACATTTTGTTTGGATAGTCCAGTCAGTGTTGGGAATTTGTATTACAGTGGTGCAGAGCTGGGGAGTGTGTGAGCAAGACCCCGATCCCTCAGCATGTAGATGGAGACTGGAGTGCATGGAGCCCCTGGAGCATGTGCAGCCGCACTTGTGGAACTGGAGCAAGATTCCGGCAGAGAAAATGTGACAACCCACCGTGAGTGTCTAGTGTGCCATTGCATGTTTCTTATCCCTTCCTCTGGTTTTGTAGTTGTGCTCTCCTACTTATTGGGTTCTCTGCATTTCTTTTGCAGATGTTAATCTCTGTAATGTTTTTTGCATATATCACTATGTCCCCTAGTCTACCTCATACTTTAGTCCACTGTCCCTTATGCCAGTGTCCCTGGCGTACCTGTAACGCCTAAACCTGTCACCTCTCTGACATGCCTGGGGAAGCCTTCTATTCTGCATAAATAATAATTCTAGAGCATCTTTACTTAGATATCTGCATTGTGTGATTTATTCCTCCCGAAGGCGCATGAATGAATTGACAACTGGGGTTCCCCTTTCCTTTGTCAATGTGGTGTCTCTACTGTCTGCATTAATATATCATTAATATCAGTGGTGCAGTAAACAATATGTGTTAAATGGAGAAAAAATATTTTTTTTGCATTTTGGGATTTTTTTTGTTCTGTTTTTAATTTTTTTGAATTTATCAAAGTTAAAGAAAAGAGAATGCTATTCATCAAAAGGCTTAGGAACAAAACAAACAGTAACATTTTTGGAAAATTGCACTTCATTAGGACGTCACTGAGACAAGCACATTTGGCAAACATGTAACACATATGGAGCAACTCATATGGGGAAAGGATGGGAAGGAACCTGCACATCAATCAGTAGTATAGTAGATGATCCTGGGACCCCCACCTCTGAATATCACATCTTTTTATTTAAGAAAACTTGTTGATTTTATGCTTTACCATAATTTAATTTAATTTAGCCTTCAGCCACTCAAGAGGAACAGTACAAGATTTCCTTGTTCCTGCAAAGGAAATTCTCTCTGCCAAGAACACATGTTCTAGAAAGTTGGGGCATATTCAGTATTGGAGCATTGAGAACAACCTGGTCAGGAGTCATCTCCGAACTGATAATTGTGACAGAATAAATTAATAAATTAGACTGTAGACAGTTTAGCAAAGAGTCTTAAAGGGGTTATCCAAAGCTGATGGTGATGGGTCATGTGACGGACCATGTGATGAACGTAGTGACGTCATCAAAGGTCCTATTCTTCACAAAAGAAGACAGAAGAGATGCCGGCTGCGCGAACAAGTGGATTCAGGTGAGTTAAATTATTATATATATTTTTTTAACCCCTCCAGCCCTATTGTACTATGCATTCTGTATTCAGAATGCTATTATTTTCCCTTATAACCATGTTATAAGGGAAAATAATAATGATCGGGTCCCCATCCCGATCGTCACCTAGCAACCGTGCATAAAAATCGCACCGCATCCGCACTTGCTTTCGGATGCTTGCGATTTTCACGCAACCCCATTCATTTCTATGGGGCCTGCGTTACGTGAAAAACGCACAAAGAGGAGCATGCTGCGATTTTCACGCAACGCACAAGTGATGCATGAAAATCACTGCTCGTGTGCACAGCCCCATAGAAATGAATGGGTCAGGATTCAGTGCGGGTGCAATGCGTTCAACTCACGCATTGCACCCGCGCGGAATACTCGCCCGTGTGAAAGGGGCCTAACTAATCTTTTGAATTCTTTGTGTCAATCACATCATGTTTCAGACTGGACATTTACCTGAACATCATCATTGCCTGCTGAGCAATGCTGTTAATACTGTATGTCCTGCTAAGAAAAAAAACAGTCAGAGGTGTCTGGTCGAGCCAAACATACATATGTATGAGAGGATCAGGACAGAAAACTGTTGGCCAAATGAGTGCTCGGCCAACAGATATATCATGTGTATGGCCAGCTTTAATTCTCTCTTTAGGTACCTGACTGTCCTGTGTTCCATAATAGCCAGGTCAACTTCCAGGCCTCCATTACTTTAGACCAGGGATCAGCAATCTCTGGCACTCCAGCTGTTCTGAAACTACAACTCCCAGAATCTTCCTTTGACTTCTATGAGTTACAAGAACAGCTGAGCAAATGTGCATTTTGGGAGTTGTAGTTTCACAGCAGCTGGAGTGCCGAAGGTTGCTGATCCCTCCTTTAGACATTTATCCTTCCTCATATACTCCTTCATTGTCAGAGAGAATGAAGTGGCAATTTTGGTTCCCCTTCTGTCTTTTGTTCCTATGGCATCATTTTACTGTACTGTCTTTTTGAGATCCACCTTCCATCTCTTTCTCATATACTTTTCATATTTGAAGACTTTTTAGACATATCTTTTACACCTATGAAACATTTCCTTCTTTGCAGTACTGTCCATTTTGGGATATCCCCCAAATAACCCCCATATATTTTGTGCCACCATGTTTTCAGTTCTGTGTATGACCTCAATAGCTTGTGTCTAGACTTTTAGTTATAATAAAATGTTACATGGTGAACTCTGTAAGTAGATCACTCTTCTGCTTGGCACCAAGATGACAGGGTACTCCACCGAGCGTTGAGGAGGTAACACCACCTTGAGGATGCTTGGTGAGTGCAGAATGCGTGACTTTTTGATCCTAGGGACAGCAGAGCTTTCCTGTGTTTAGTGAAAATAAAACATTGCTGCTGGCAGCTTCACCCTAACAGTTGTATGAGCCAAGCCCGAAAAAGGGAAATGAGGTGGGGCAAGTGACCCTTCCAAGTACACAGAGACCATATCTTGAAATTGAGCTGTGCCTGCAGTACTAATCAAATGCATGTTGGACAGTGTTGTGGTCCCAGCCAAGCTGCTCGAGGTCATGTCCAGCCCTGGAGATTTCTGCTGGAAGCATAATCTGTATTTCTTATCATGTAACTATTTCTGAAGGCGATTTCTGCAATGCACACACTACAGTATCGTGTACAGGCTTCAGCAGCCATCACTATGATGTCAGGTAGGGTCTCACAGCTGTAAGTCAAGCACAGATACTGGAGCTTTATTTAATAGAGTACCAGGGGTCCCTAGTATTTTTAGTAGAGTACCAGAGGTCCCCAGCATTTTTAATAGCGTACCAGAGGTCCCCAGCATTTCTTTTAAATCAGATTCTTTTTATTGTAATTTGCAGCTCAATAAAATACAATAGGTATAATCAATACAAGTTGTGTCTTCTTATGTTTACAATACACTCAGAATAGAACGTCTATTGCAAGCAATATGAGCAATTACAAAGGTAATTAAGACAATTATTCTGGCCCCCCTCCCATATCTCCCTCCCTTACTATAAGTATAGCCCCCCATTTCCCATTCCCCACCTCGCCACCACCCCCACACTCCAGCATTAGTATACCCGGTAGTAATTATCTGGTAAGACCACCGTTTCCCATCCAAAGACTCCATAACTTATTGAACTTATGAGAGCAACCACGCTTCAAGAATCCCGCTTTCTCATACATCAGAATAGAATAACCTTACTTCGAAATTCCTCCACCCTTGGGGGTCACGATTGAATCCAATTAATTTCCTGGCTACATATAATAGCCTCCCTATTTCAATCCTACCCACCTCGTCTGCACGAACCTCAGCCATATATCCCAAAACGCATACTTTAGGTTCATGAGGAACCCGTATTGAGAAGACTCTCTGAATTAGTTCCAATATACTCGTCCAAAACGTATACAGTCTTGGGCATTGCCACAGCATGTGTAGTAAATCTGCTGGTTCCATCTGGCATCTTGGGCATTTTGCATCTGCACTGACATCAATGCGATGTAAAAACAGTGGCGTTTCGTAGACCCTTTGTATGATAAACAGCTGTGATAGTTTCCCATTTTCATTTAAAGACGATTTCGTTACTGCCTCTAAGATGTCTTCCCATTGTTCCTTAGTTATCTCCCCTACATCTTTCTCCCAAGCTCTCATTCTGGACAGTGGGTGAGATTCCAGAAACTTATCTCGGAGCATTTGGTATATTGTAGATATTATTCCTTTTTTGTCCTCTCCCGAGATCATTAAATGTAGAGATCACGACATTACCGGATTTAGACGTAGTTATATGCGTGCCTTATCTGCAAGTATTGATAGAAGTTCCCTCTTGGTATGTTGTAGATCTCCTGCATGTTAGTAAATGTTCTAAGTACCCCCTTTTCTAATAAATTGCCTATTCTAGTCTATCCAACCCCTGTAATGCTGGCATTGTGCCGCCAGATAATATATCCACGGGTTAGGTAGGGCCAAACCCCAGCCGATTTTGCGTATTGTAGTGTTTCCATCTAGGGTGACCCCTCCGCCATACCAGTTCCCTAAAAATAGTATTGTTCTTCTGGAACTTATGTAATGGTATCCATACCGAGGCATTATGTAATATATATAAGAGTTGAGGCATCATTATCATTTTTAAGAGATTAACTCTCCCCACTACTGACAAAAACAGCTGACACCATGCCTTGGTCTTTTGTTGAAATTTAATGAGTATTGGTATTAAGTTTAGCTCCTCAAAGTCCAATAGATGGGGTGAGATATTAATCCCCAAATATTTAATGCTGTCCACACATGGTATATTGTTCTCTATAGCAGTCGCTGAATTTATATTCAGACCTGAAATTTCCCCAAAGCGGCCAATCAGAGACATGGCTTCGGACAGAGATGCCAACGTGTCCCCTAGAAACAGCAGGGTGTCATCCGCGTACATAGTTACTTTGTTGTGTATCGGGCCATATTGGAAGCCCTTTATTGTTGGCGAACTATGCACTGCTGTCGCTAGCGGTTCAATCGCTATTGCAAATAGCAAAGGGGACAGTGGAAATCCCTGCCGGGTCCCTCTGACTAGCCTAAAAAATAGAGGATACCCCTCCATTAGCTCTAATATACGCTCTTGGGTCCGAATATAGTACTTGTACCCATTAAAACGTTGGCCAAAGCCCATTGTGCGTGTCCCCAGCATTTTCAATAGAGTACCAGAGGTCCCTAGCATTTATAGTAGAGTACCAGAGGTCCCCAGCATTTTGAGGTCCCCAATATTTTTAGTAGAGTACCAGAGGTCCCCAGTATTTTTAGTAGAGTACCAGAGGTCCCCAGTATTTTTTTAGTAGAGTACCAGAGGTCCCCAGTATTTTTAGTCGCGTACCAGAGGTCCTCAGCATTTTAATAGAGTAGAGAACCAGAGGTCCCCACTCTTTTTAGTAGAGAACCAGAGGTCCCCACTCTTTTTAGTAGAGTACCAGATATCCCCAGTATTTTAGTAACCAGAGGTCCTTAGCATTTAGTAGAGGACCAGAGGTTCCCACTCTTTTTAGTAGAGTATCAGAGGTACCTACTCTTTTTAGTGTGTATGTGGGTAAGTAACTGGCTTAGTGATAGAAAACAGAGGGTGGTTATTAATGGTACACACTCAGATTGGGTCACCTTCACTAGTAGGGTACCTCAGGGGTCAGTGTTGGGCCTTATTATTTTTAATATATTAATGATCTTGTAGAAGGCTTGCACAGTAAAATATAAATTTTTTCAGGTGACACTAAACTGTGTAAAGTAATTAACACGGGAGAGGACAGTATACTGCTACAGATGGATCTGACTATGTTGAAGGCTTGGGAAGAGAAGTGGCAGATGAGGTTTAAATGTAAGGTTATGCACATGGGAAGGAATAATGCAAGTCACTCGTACATACTAAATGGTAAAACACTGGGTAACACTGACATGGAAAAGGACTTAGGAATCTTAGTGGACAGCAAACTAAACTGTAGAAACCAGTGTTAGGCAGCTGCTGTCAAGGCAAATAAGATAATGGATTGCATCAAAAGGGGCATAGATGCCCGTGATGAGAACATAGTCCTACCACTTTAAAAATCACTGGTTCTGGGCTCCTGTGAACAAGGCAGACATAGCAGGGCTGGAGAGGGTTCAGAGGAGGGCAACTAAAGTAATAACTGAAATGGGTGGACTACAGTACCCTGAAAGATTATCAAAATTAGGGTTATTCACTTTAGAAAAAAGACGACTGAGGGGAGATCTAATTACAGAGATCTCTCCCATCATCTATTTATCCCCGTGACTGTGATGAGGGGACATCCTCTGTGTCTGGAGGAAAGAAGGTTTGTGAAAAAATATATGTATAGCACGCAAGGAAGAGAATTGACCCCGTGTAAGGGGATCTAACCTTGCAAAGCGAGGTACCTGGGATAGATCAAAAATATATATGTGGTAACCCTTTAAAACATAACGTTTATTCAATCAATCAATCAATAAAATAAGCCCCACCACTGTGAATGGTGAATATGAATACCAGTAGCATACAAGGTGCGTATACACTGTTAGAGACCAAGGGAGGCATAGGAGGTGAAAATGGAAAAGATACAGGATCGGGTCTCTCAGACCTATAGTTGCCCTGCATCTACCTCATAAACAACCCCCTCAATCTCACCCTCAGACTGTCCCTGCGTGCGGCGCCAAAGTGGGCTGCCCGATCATTCGCCCAAAGCAAAAAGAGGTACAGAAAGATGGTAACAACACTGAGCCGTCAAGGCCTTGACGCTCAGGTAAACTAAACAATGAACAAGTTACGTCCCACGCAGGGACAGTCTGAGGGTGAGATTGAGGGGTTGTTTATGAGAAAGAAGGTTTGTACACAAACATAGAATAGGATTCTTTACGGTAAGAGCAGTGAGACTATGGAACTCTCTGCCTGAGGAGGTGGTGATGGGGAATTCACTAAAAGAATTCAAGAGTGTAATAATATTACATGTTATATAGTTACTAGAGATGGGCTGTTGATCTAAGGAGTTATTGCTTGATTGGAGTCAGGAAGGATTTCCCCCCCCCCCCCCCCCCCCCCCCTAAAATCAGGAACATTGGCTTCTACCTTACTGGATCAACTAGCAGGATAACAGGCTAAACTGGAAGGACAGATGTCTTTTTTAAGCTTTACAAACTGTTACTATGTATGTTACCAGAGGTCCAACATTCTACTCAACATTTTTAGTAGAGTACCAGAGGCCCCCAAAATTTTTGTAGAGTACCAAAGGTCCCCAATATTTTAGTAGAGTACCAAAGGTCCCCAATATTTTGCAGGTTGCAAGCTACTTTCTATATTGACTGGTGGTTTTGACCCACATTGAGTATTAAAAAGGGAAAAGCCTATTGATATCATGAGCAAGTGCCATGGCTCTTACTCTAGTGTTTACTGTGACTTGTTTTGTCTCTGGTAACAAGTTTCAGTAGTGACCTCCCTGATACCTTTAGCATCCATGATGTGGTGCCCATTATGGTCCAGTTTACATATTGTGTTTTATGGTGTCTCACATTTAGCATGCTCTAGGTGTGGAAATTGGTGGCAATTTCAATGTGAATGGAGAGGCACGTGTAGCTCTCTCCTTTCACTACTAAAAGCTGAGCACATTTGCTCATGGGACTCACATCTATAGGACTTTTATGGCATATCCAGTGGATATACCATAAATTCCTGTGATATGTACATCATTTTTAGGAGTGAGGCAGTTAATATTAATATATTCAAATAAACTCAATTAACTACAATACAGTGTGAGCAAAGTAGTAAAGGTTTCTTTGGCATTAACAGTTAGTAGTGTATGTTTACATCCCGTTTCGCTACAGAGGTATTCATTGGGAGTATTCCCCCACGTGTCCTTTGGCCTATACTTTTGGCATTCACTTTCTTATGCAGAGAGACACAGTAAAAAATGTATACCGTACTATATACTTTTTTTTTTTCAACGGAAGTGTTACGAACCAGCGGGTGTGAACCCACTGTGCCACATGACCATCTTCCTCTAAGGGTGTTGCCTAAGTGAACCCCTCGTTCTTCACAGTACCCATGATGGTGGGGATAGGCTTTCCCGAGCGGAACACCAGGTCGCTACCTTTTGAGCTGGATTGGCACAAGAACTAGCTGGTCCAGGCGGACCAGTGCAAAGTACCAGAGGTACAGACGCAGTCAGCAGGCCGAGTCGTAACCAGGATCAACTGCCCAGGACCAAAGGATGAGGCAGAGGTGAAGTCGAACAAGGAATGGGTCAGGGCAGGTGGCTCAGATACAGGTCAGGCAATCTGGGTTAGCAACAGGCGAGACTAGACAGGGCAGATAAGTATCATACAAGAAGCGAAGTCCAGAATTTAAGCATGGGTCAAAAATGCAGCAACACAGGCACAAACAACAGAAACCTTTGCAGGACACAAGGACCTTTGACGCTCAGTCACCTGGGAAGGGGGCTGGACCACTTATATAGGTGCAGGATGGTTGGGATTGGTCGCACTGGTCACAGGTGCAAAACCCCTTAAATCACAGGAAGTGACATGTGCTGGCCCTTGACCAGGTGATACAGTGGAACAGACTGGAAGGCATGCTGTATCCAGGGATAGAAGGAAACCGTGGAGCGGATTCCAGGAAGGATGGTGTCTGTAATGACAGAGCCCAGGACCACGGTGGTGAATGGGAAGACAACGGCAGCTGATCACCCTGCAATGCAGCCAGACGCGGACATTGATGGAGGGGGCCAGGGAGTACAGAGGTGGTGTGTAGGGGAACATCAGCGGTCAGCAACCGCCATTACAGGAAGCCTATAGGTGACATATCTCATTGTGTGCCTCTACAGTAGGATATGTCACATCATTGTGTCAGAGGTACCGTAAGTCATTTGAGGTCCTCCTGACATAGACTCAAAAGATTCTCACATATACCTCCAATGGAGGCTCAAAAAGAGCTGTGAATGGAGCTTTTATTTTACTGAATGCCATACAGTCATGAGAAAAACAAAGTACATTCTCTTTGAATTCTATGGTTTCACGTAACAGGACATAATAAAATACATCTGGTCCCTAGATCGCCTTAAAATTAGGTAAACTAAATACTCATATGAACAACAGCACATGATGAATTATACCGTGTCATTATTTATTTAACAAAAACTAGGCCAAAGTACACTCCTACTGCGACCTCCCTGTGCAGCTATTTGCATAGACACAGCGCTGTGGTTCACCTGATTAAAACACTGTTTTTCTTTTAATAATCTGAGGCTCCTTTCCCGACTAATATTTTTTCTTAATATGCAAATTAGACTTTTGGTGCAAATAGGGCATCTCCATTGCTCTTGATGCATCCATGCTCCACTCATTTCTGTGGCCAGCCCCTCCTTTTACTTTAATTGACCAGGCCACAGAAAGGAGCGGAGTTTGGGTGCAACAAGAGAAATGGTGACTCCTTCATTGAGCCAAAAGTCTAATTTGCATATTAAGAAAAGTATGGGAACTTAGGAACGGGGGCTCTGATCAAGAAAAGAAAAACAGCATTTAATCAAGTGAACCAGAGCAATGTGTCTATGCTGGTAACAGATTCCCTATAAGAAGGCAAGTAGCAGTCAGGTGCCTCTAGTTAAATACCCTTGATTAATTGATCATCAGCAAGTGTGACTACCTCTATAAGAAGTTATGGCAGTTTGCTGGTCTGGAGCATTCAGGTATTGGTAAACATAATGCCAAGGAGGAAAGACATCAGCAATAATCTTAGAGATGCAATTGTTGCTGCCTGTCAATCTAGCAAGAATTATGAGGCCATTTCCACTATAGTGAGAAAGATTATTCACAAGTGGAAAACATTCGAGACAGTTGATAGTCTGCTCAGGAGTGGAAGTCCCAGCAAATTCACCCCAAATTCAGACTGTGCAATGATCAGTGACACTGCAAAAAAACCAAGTGCTACATCCAAAACTTTACAGGACTCATTTAGCATGTTACATTGTTACATGTTAATGACAGTACAATTAGAAAAAGACTGAACAAGTATGGCTTGTTTAGAAGGGTTCATTGCAGAATGCCTTAACCCCTTGCCGACTTCCCACTGTGTATTTACGTCCTATCTGCACATGCCCCATGCAGATAGGACGTATATACATGTGCAGGCAGCGCTTTAATCTCAGTGCTGGGATTAAAGCTCCTGCTTCTGCAATCTAGCAGGAGCAGGTCGGGTCCCGGCTGACAGACACAGCAGGGACCCTGAGGAGAAGACAGCAGAGGTTTATTACCGCTTCTGCCTTCTCCTGTGCCATCAGGAAAGCGCTGAACGAGCACATGTTGCAGGGAGCAGAAAGCGGCAAAGACGCTTCGTCTTTTAGTCCCGGCGGTCACGTGACCACCGGGGGTGTCTGGAGCAGGGACAGGAGCAGAGCTGCTGGGTCCAAGGAGACCCTGATCAGCTCTGCCTGTGTGTCATGCCCCCACAGGGGGTTGTTTCCCCCTGTAACTGGGTCTCCTGCGGGTGCAAAAAAAAGTAAAAAAAATAAAAAAAATCTGTATCTTCTAGAGGTCTTTAATGACCTCCTGGGGGACATATTATGTGGCAAAAAGAAATTAAAATATATGTAAAAAAAAACAAATAAAAAAAATGAAATTTTTTTTTTTAATGTACTCGCCCCATTCTCTCAAACCTATACATATTATATATGAAAATCGATCGGCACAAAATAGGGAACCCATTGCAATAATACATTTTTGTGTCAGTTTAAATATTTAAGAAATAAAAAGCTATAATTAAAAAAATATATACTTTTTAATAATAATTAGCAGTTTTCTTCCAAATTAAACCTAAAACAAGTTAAAAAAAAAATCAAAAATTATTTTGGTAGTCAAACAAATTAGCTACGGTCACTAAACCACCACGTGCACAAAATCACAAAGTTGCTTGAACATTCAGGCCTTTTTTGGGCCTGGTCATGAAAGGGTTAAGTTTGCAATGTTGCATATGAAGAAACTACAAGACTTCTGGAACAATGTTCTGTGAACGAACAAGGAGAGTAGGACAAAATTCCTCCAGAACACTGTGCAAGATAAAGGCTGAATGCAAACGGCCGTGTTCCGCGGCCGAGAGTGGTCCGTGGTATGCCGGGCTGGATTCCTGTTCAGAGCAGGAGTGCACGGCGTCATTGGTTGCTATGACGCCGTGCGCTTCATGTCGCCGCTGCACTACAGTTATACACTATACGAGTGTATTACTGTAGTGCAGCGGCGGCATGAAGCGCACGGCGTCATAGCAACCAATGACGCCGTGGGCTCCTGCTCTGAACAGGAATCCAGCCCGGCATACCACGGACCGCTCTCGGCCGCGCCAAAGTCATAGAGAAAACCATTCCTTCAAGTTATTGCTGATAAAGGTGGTTCTACAAGCTACTGATTCTTGGGGTGGACTTAGCTTTTTACACTTTTCCATTTTGGCTTAATTTTCTTTTAAAATAAATAATGACCCGGTGGATTCGGTTGTGTACTGTTCATCTGAGGTTGTATTTACCTACTTTCAAGACCCTCTAAGCCTCTAAGGAACAGATTTTTTATTTATATCTCCTGGTACGTAAAACCATAGAATTCAAAGAGGGTGCTTTTCTCATGACTGTAAGCTGACTTTGCAGTTTATGCTGTTTTAAAAGTGCAAAGATATTGACTCCAATGGCGACATTTTATCTGCAGTGTGTCTCGCTTTACATACTCACTATATGAAAACTCTGAGGATGAGCCATGTACAGTACATTGTTGCTTAGTGTGTGTAGTATTCTCCTATGATGACCCAAGTTCCTAGGGGTATTTCTTGGTGAGGAAGCTCTCCGAGTAGACAGGAGATCTTGTATAAATACCTGCTGAGTACACTACCTCCGGCCCAGCAATGGCTGGAATATATTATCGTAGTAGACAGCCTACAACTCGTATTATACTAATTAGAGATCCTGAAGCAGTCACCAGTGGATGATTACTAGGAAAAGCTTAGTTGGTTTCTAAATTATACATTCTAACCAACATCCATATGGTTCTCCTGGCAGCATGTCATTGAAGTATATCTCAGTATTTCCTATGTATGCCTAGAACCTGACACATATGTGTTATGGAGCTATTTGAATCATGGCAGGAAGCATCATGTTAGAGATGCTGAAATTATCACGTTATGTGTCACCTCATAGGTTTTCACAGCTCCAAAGGACTTGTCTGTGGTATGGAATAATAATAATATGCAGACTCGGCATTGGCAAATTGACTCCAGGGCAGAGGGTTTTGATGAAATGAATAATCCGCCCACAAGCAGTGTAGCTGGTGGTCCTACATGTATAACTAGGGCATGAAATCAAGCTCTCCATTTTTTTCTGTTACTTAGCAAGGCAGATTACTCAGCAAAGAAAACAGTACAAAGGGTCAAGGGGGTTGACAGGCTGGCAAATAGTATCAACGTTGTCATTTCTAACACTAGACATATATTTTGTATGTATTAATTAACTTGTCTCAAGTGACCTGTTACTCCCCCTTAGTGCTGCATAGTTTCGGTCTTAAGAAAGAAGTTTTACACTGTGTAAAGTAACGAGAATACATGGTACAGTTATTGGAGAATTATCCCATGATTAATGTAAAAAATGGAAATCAGAGCTCATATGGTACGTACATGATAATCTCTTTCTAGCAAAGCTAGAACCAGCCCTGTACGTCACATGGATCCAGAGATCTCTCCATTCATTGCTCTGCTAGATTTATATCAAGCTGAAAAGTTAAAGGGGAGTGTCTTCTCTGCTGCAGCTCAGGGGGCGTGTCCTGCTGCAGCTCTCTGCGAATCACAGCTCAGGAGGCAGCTGAAGGATGAAACTGAGCATGTGCGGCCATCTCAGTGAGCAGGACAAAGAACAGCAGGTGGCGCAATATAGATACATTTTATTGAATAACTCACTGGCTGGGCTAAATTTTATTTTTGTGCAGGAAGTTAATATATTTTGAATGTCACTCACTCAGTCATGCTCCGGCCCCGCCCACTTCATTAATGAAGTGGGCGGGGCCAGAGCGTGACTGAGTGAGTGAGTGACTGAGGTGCGCTGCCGCCCTGCCCGCTGCATGCATAGTGAGTACTGCAGAGAAGCGATTACAGCTAGTTTAGCAAAGTAGCACTGCTAGGGGCTGCTGCATACACTTTCAATGTGATGGCGGCACTGACCTGGGCCCGGCTTAATGAAGTTCAGTGGCTGCGTCGGGCCCCGCTACTACCCTGATAGCTCCCCTATTTACATGTCACTGGCACATCGCAGGCCGCTATGCCTATGCAGCACAGCACGACTTGCGATGTGCCGGCCATGTAATACTGCTCTGTTCGCATTATAAGACGCATGGCCACTTCCCCCCACTTTTTTTTTGGGGGGGGGGGGGAGTGCATCTTATAAAGCGAAAAATGCGGTAAATGCAATTACAAAAGTATTCAGATCCAGGTACTGGTTTGAAAACTGTAGACTATTTTTCATGGGACAACCCCTGTCTCACTTCAGCAAATGACACTTATAATGTAGAGAAAGGCACTTACTAATGTATTGTGATTGTCCATATTGCCTTCTTTGCTGGCCTGATTCATCTTTCCATCGCATTATACACTCCTTGTATGCCGAGGTTATGACCACCCTGCAATCCAGTGCACACTATAGGAAAAAGCGCCGGCCTTTCTGCTGGCCAGGACTGTGGGACCTCACATAGGTGCACATCCGCAGCGGCTCCCATCCCGGCTTACTTGTGTCTGCGCTGCAGCAGAAGCCGTAATCCCTGGATAGGAGCAGTGTATAATGTGAGGATAATGTATCTAGCCAGCAAAGGAGGCAATATTGACAGTCACAATACATTAGTAAGTGGCTTGTATTAACTTTCTCTACATGATAAATGCCACTTGCTGAAGTGAGACAACCGCTTTAAAGGGGTTATCCAGCTTTTTAGCATTTCATTTAAATTCCTCTCCTCAGAACAGTGGACTCGATCATACTTATCTGCTCTCTGCCACTTGGTTTTGGATTCTTCGGTATACTGCTTTCTTCAACGCACTGTCGGTGACTGGCGGTGTCATGTTCCCCAAGCAGCACATCACTGGGTCACATGCCACTTGGTGGATACATCACCGCTGTGGCCAGTTGGTTGCAGTGGAACACGTGCCCCCTGTCCATGCTGGAAGTATACATGCAGGGACCAGAAAATGGGGAAGAGAATGGTGGACCAAATGAGCCATAACGCAGTGGTGGAGAGCAGGTAGGTATGCTTAGTCCACAAGTCTGGTGGGGAGTGGGTAGAATGTAAAAAAATTCTAAGAAGCTGGACAATCCCTTTAAGGGTTTATAGAGTGAATTGGATAAAATACGAGCTTACAAGTAAATGATGACAATTCACTCAATTTATGTGACTACCAAAAGAACTGCTTATGTCAGCACAGTCTACCATCCAGAGGAGGCACACAAGTCTCCCGTGTTGCCGGATGCCATGATTTTACAATAAAGAAGTAAGGCTTGAACAAGGCAACACTGTATTAGGGTGCATTCACACAACTGTAGTTCTGGGTCCGCATCCGTTCCGCAATTTTGCGGAACGAGTGCGGACCCATTCATTTCATTGGTGCCGCAAAAGATGGCTCTGCAAAAAAGATAGAGCATGTCATATTCTTGTCCGCAATCCCAGACAAGAATAGGCATTTCTATATAGGGCTGGCCATGTGCGTTCCGCGGACCGCAAAACACTTACGGTCATCTGAGTGTCTCTTGTTTGGAAAACTTTTGGAACATGTTGCAGCTGAATTCAGATTTGACTGGAGCTATGAAAACTACCACTGAAGACTGTAATGTAGCACTACTCAGGTAGGTTAGGACTAGGGATGAGCGTATCGACTTTGGATGAAACTTTGTTAGAATACTCTATGGAGCGAGCGCTCCGTACAGTATTAGAATGTATTGGCTTCGATGAGCCAAAGTTACTACTTCGCGAAGTCTTGCGAGACTTCGGGTAATAACTTCAAAAATACATTTCTACTGTTAAAAACTTTTTCCCGAACTCGTGTTCGGTTCCAAGGTACCACAGTAGAAATCAATTTATGAAGTTATTACACGAAGTTCCGCGAGACTTCGCGAAGTAATAACTTCAGTTCATTGCAACATTGCAAAACTGTATGGAGCGTTCGCTCCATACAGTATTCAAACAAAGTTTTATGCGAATCGACTTTGGATGTTTCATCCGAAATCGATTCGCTCATCCCTAGTTAGGACAATAGCTAGATTATGGCCCACATTTGTCAAAAGTGGGGTCATTTTAGCCTGGTATATGTTGCTGCAAATATATAGCTTCATCAGCCCCTTTTTTAAATCTGTAACAACATGCACGACTGCATTAAGATGGGTATTTCCATCTGGAAATTTATAGAATATCAACGGGACATTCTGTTAATGTCCGATAGTTGCTCTGAAATTAGCTGAATATGCCTATTTGGCATACAAATGCAAGTTAATTGAGAGAGCCACACATGAACCCCCACCTATCAGTTGTTTTGGGCGGCCTCCGGCACCGTAAAATAAACAGTGGAGGAAGGCTCCTTCCATTGTGTAGTTTTCCGGTGCTGGTGTACTGCAGCTGTGTGGAGCTGAGCTGCAGTTCCCGAGTGCAGTCACTGCACAGTGGCTACCCGAAGCAGCTGATTGGTGGGGGTGCCAGGTGATAGACCGCCACTGATCTGATACCGATGAACTATCCTAAGAATCTAAGTACCAGAAAACCCTTTTAATGGTATATCCTATCACTTTAAAATAAAATGTAAAAATGACAGTACTTTTTCTATGCCAGTGTCTGTTTGGTGTGGATGAAGTGTAGAGATAAGTAGAGTTGAGAATTTTTATTCTTTGTAATTTGAGTCGTATTTCATTAGTGTGTCCAGGCCAAGTACTGTTCACTTCTATTATGTCCCTAAATTGTGGAACAAATGGTTAATAAATATGTTGTACAGCAAGACGCCACTATAGAGTAAAATGAGCCGAACAAGGAGAAAATGTATTGAGAAATACGGGTTATTATGTCTAACTGCTACGAGGCCCGGGGGAGAAGGGTCCCAGAGCTGAGCTCCTTCATTTGTTTCCTATGTGAAAACACTGCTTGATTGTATGCTAACTGTATAAACTCCTACGTACTGAGCTCCCCCTAGTGGTAGCTGCCGGCAGACAGCTTTCTGATATGTGAAGTGAAGCAGGAGATTTATCAATCTATTTATGCCACTTGTGTGGTGTAAATACATTGATAAAAAGGGTGCTCGGGATGAGCGCCATATTTTGAAGCACTACTTCCACTTTTTCCAATATAGAGGTCAGATAAAATAGGTAGTGACAACTTTTTATTATAACAATTTTTTAAATTCCAAATTCTGCACCTTAATGAAAAAGATAATACATTCATCAGAAATCTTGGGCGTTACACTTTGTGTTCAGCATTGCCTGGGAGTGTTTGACGCATGCAAACTGGAAAATTAGTGGTGCAGTGGGGGCGTCAAACTAAGCTTTGCTAAGGGTCCTATAAGATCTGTGCATGCCCCTGCCCAGTCATATGCCTTGTTATATGAGGACCAATGTGTAGTTCTTAGGGCTTTGAAGCCTTAAACTATGTATCATGCCTTCTATGTGAGATGCACCTTCTAAGGATTGCAACTTCAATTTGTTTCATGCACCATATAAATGTCTGTTCGTACTTCATGCATTCCTGACGATGGCTTGGTGCTTTCATTGTTTTCTATAGTAAAGTGGACATTTAATTCAGTATTTCTGAAGAATTATTATTTTGTGTTTCAGAAGAGTTTGCAAATGCGTTCCATAAATCATTGTAATGAGCTGTTTGTATTAGTAGGAGAAGGAACGGAAATGTAACTCTGTTATGTAGATAGACATAGCATTAGTCCAGAACTAGTTCAAGTTCAGATTTATTAACCTGCAGACTGAAAGACTTCCAGGAAACACAAAGGAGGCCTGGAATTAGTTTTTTTCCAATTCTGGTATTACAAAAAGGATGTAGCCGAAACAATACACATCAGAGATCAGAATGTCCTGGTTAACGAGCCTTCAGATTGTGATCAGGTGTTCTCTTTTTGGCAGTCCTGGACTTGGTGGTCAGAGCTGTAAAGGAACAAGTGTAGAGCACATGGTTTGTGAGAATTCACCCTGTCCCAAAGGAGTTTCCAGTTTTCGGGATCATCAGTGTCAATCTCATGACCGCAGTGTCAACAAGAAGAAAAACCTCCTTACAGCTGTAATCATGGATGGTAGGTCTTATCAATATGTCTTATTAAAGGGGTTCTTAAGCTATTTAATAAAATAAAAAAACTCACAATGGTGTAAAATGAACAAAGAGGCCATACTCACCAATCCCTGACGCTCCTATGCAGACACTTCCAGGGTCCCTGGTCCCAGTCTGTGTACTTCCTGGTCCTTCTCAACACACACTTGGAATGTTACAGGCAATCTCTGGCTGCAGCAATGACAGCTAGTGATTGGCTGCAGCAGTCACACATCCATGTTGAGAGGGACCTGGCAGTACAGAGACCAGTGGGGAACACGGGAAGTACTGAATAAGAGCAGTGGGAGATCGGTAATGTATTACCTCTTTGATCATTTTACAGAATTTGAGCATTTCAATAAAAATATATGTGGCTTTTATATTTATTTTCTAGATAAACCATGTGAGCTGTACTGTACTCCCGTTGGCCGAGATACCCCAATGCTGGTGTCAGATAGAGTCCTGGATGGAACACCGTGTGGTCCTTATGAGGCGGATCTCTGCGTTCATGGCAGGTGCCAGGTGGAGTAGCTCACATGCTTTTTTGCAAACCTTTCCCTCTTCTCAGGTTTCTTTGTTTCTTAGTGCAGGACGTGTTGAAGCAGATCAGAGATTTCCATTTCAGATAATTATGCTTTCTATATTTATTTTCTGTATTTATATCCTCTTCTTCACGCGTTGCACTGGGACCTGACGTCACACAGCATCAGGTCATAGTGCGTGTGTACTTTAGGATACAGTGCAGCACTGTGTGGGCCGGCGGGAGACCACGGAATGGTGAGTAATAGCAAGTGCTTCACTCACGCTCCGTGGTCACATGGCACAAAAGAATCCTCAATGCACAAAATTTGCATAGAGGATTTTTTGGTGTATCAAGTTACTCGATTAATTTGAGTAATTGTTTCAGCCTAAGTTCCAGCTGTGCTCCATTGTTTAACCTGAACTTCCAGGTTGTGGACGTCGATGAGCTGCATCCACAACACTTCCCTTAGTACTGCAAGATCAGCCAGAAATTTAAACCCCTACTACACCCTTCCCTGAGCTGAAAACTCTGTCTACTGTAGCCTCCACCATCCCCTTGATGTTTCCTCCTAATGTTTCCGCCTGCACAGCATTGATATGACACCTACCCTGCTTTTGGATTGAGAGTGTCGACCAACCCATTCCAAGATCATATGGTTCTGACATAACGTCCATTCAGGCAAAAATTCGGATGGAGGGCATCAAAGTAAACCTGGTCCTATTGTCAGAGAAAATAAAGTTTTTACAGAGGGTTCAGACCTTATTATAGGTCACTGGGGTCTATCTGGCACCTCCTGTTAGATAATGATAGGCACTCAACATCTGGAATCAAATATGTAACATTTACTCAATAAAAAATGATCACTATAATTTTAAGAATGAATATTCCAGATGACTAAATAAAAATAGTAAAAATGACGATAAATCTTAGTAGTAGGAAATCCTCATGTGAGATACCGCCACACTTGTGGCATGTGTATATGTACCACACGTCACAAATAACCGGTGTGACAAAAGCCCTGCCGGAGAAGCTGCCACTCCAAGATATATGCCTTCATTCAATGTAACTCAGAATATTAATGCACATTATACATGACAAACGAGCAAGTGGGCGAGTATCGCATAAGGTTCTAATGCAGTCGGTTGTCTATTATATCATTTACGTTGAGACACTATGTAGACTAAAGAATTGTTGGATACTTGTATCAATCTTGTTTATATTTCAATTGAACGATATATTGTACCTCAGAGTAGGGCCAGTCTCTCACAAGGTGGAATTGTTAGTTCGTTCAGATTATAAAATTCCTTTTCACCTTAAGTGGCCTGACCGAGTATTGTTCGAATATTTGTCAGTAATAGTTTGAACTGATTACCCTCACAGTTGCACAATATGGTTTTGATTACTCACCGATGATGCATGGAAAACGGAGTCGAGTGCCGGCCGTGGCGTCCCATGTGGTGCACAGCACCGATCGATCTTGCCTCCGTATCCACCCTCTGATGGTGAGTAGTGTATTGTCACACTGACTCTCGTGTGGTTCGGAGAGTCGGTCGGCGTCTCACGTGTTCAGTAAGTGGAATCTCTACCAGCCAATCTCCTTTGTTCAGCGGGATTTTTTTCAGATGAGATTTCTGGAGCGCTCCATATGAAGTAGATTTAAAAGTTGCTGTGAAGGTACTTGCACATAGGACTGTCCCCAACCATACCATACGCGTTTCGGAGCTTTGGACTTGCTGAGGTACAATATATCGTTCAATTGAAATATAAACAAGATTGATACAAGTATCCAACAATTCTTTAGTCTACATAGTGTCTCAACGTGACTGATATAATAGACAACCGACTGTATTAGAACCTTATGCGATACTCGCCGACTTGCTAGTTTGTCATATAATGTGCATTAATATTCTGAGTTACATTGAATGAAGGCATATATCTTGGAGTATTTGTGACATGTGGTACATATACACATGCCACAAATGTGGCGATATCTCACATGAGGATCTCCTACTACTAAGATTTATCGCCATTTTTACAATTTTTATTGTTTTAGTCATCTGGAATATTCATTTTTAAATTTATAGTGATGAGTTTTTAATGAATAAATGTTACACATTTGATGCGATTTCGGATGTTGAGTGCCTATCATTATCATTATCTTTTGCGACAAAACTAAAAACAAACGTGATTGGGTGAATCACACTGATAAGTGCACCTATCCATATCAGCCAACAGGGGAGCCACTTTGTCATTTAAATACGCTAACACCTTCTGTTAGATGTCGGCTTTTACTGTATTTGTGTCTGATAGGAAGCAATGCTCCAGAATGTAATAGATGTCGGCTTTTACTATATATGTGTCTGATAGGAAATATTGAGACCTTGACCAAACATTATGTTTTTTCAGTATATAAGTGCCTCTTGATTTCTAATATTCCAGCACTTTTTCCTTTCTGGCTTTATTGAAGAACTGATCCAAATGGATCAGAGAACTGATGAACAAATTTAATTTATTTCCAATGTGATTTGTAATTTAATGTATTATCCACTAGAAAACATGGACCTTTATGGCAAGAATGTACACTGGTGTCAAAATAGATATTATGAACGGTGTTTGACTCATAAACTAATGTATGGGATCTAACAACAGAACTATTACTTTTTCATTATGTGTATATATATATATATATATATATACAGGGAGTGCAGAATTATTAGGCAAATGAGTATTTTGACCACATCATCCTCTTTATGCATGTTGTCTTACTCCAAGCTGTATAGGCTCGAAAGCCTACTACCAATTAAGCATATTAGGTGATGTGCATCTCTGTAATGAGAAGGGGTGTGGTCTAATGACATCAACACCCTATATTAGGTGTGCATAATTATTAGGCAACTTCCTTTCCTTTGGCAAAATGGGTCAAAAGAAGGACTTGACAGGCTCAGAAAAGTCAAAAATAGTGAGATATCTTGCAGAGGGATGCAGCACTCTTAAAATTGCAAAGCTTCTGAAGCGTGATCATCGAACAATCAAGCGTTTCATTCAAAATAGTCAACAGGGTCGCAAGAAGCGTGTGGAAAAACCAAGGCGCAAAATAACTGCCCATGAACTGAGAAAAGTCAAGCGTGCAGCTGCCAAGATGCCACTTGCCACCAGTTTGGCCATATTTCAGAGCTGCAACATCACTGGAGTGCCCAAAAGCACAAGGTGTGCAATACTCAGAGACATGGCCAAGGTAAGAAAGGCTGAAAGACGACCACCACTGAACAAGACACACAAGCTGAAACGTCAAGACTGGGCCAAGAAATATCTCAAGACTGATTTTTCTAAGGTTTTATGGACTGATGAAATGAGAGTGAGTCTTGATGGGCCAGATGGATGGGCCCGTGGCTGGATTGGTAAAGGGCAGAGAGCTCCAGTCCGACTCAGACGCCAGCAAGGTGGAGTACTGGTTTGGGCTGGTATCATCAAAGATGAGCTTGTGGGGCCTTTTCGGGTTGAGGATGGAGTCAAGCTTAACTCCCAGTCCTACTGCCAGTTTCTGGAAGACACCTTCTTCAAGCAGTGGTACAGGAAGAAGTCTGCATCCTTCAAGAAAAACATGATTTTCATGCAGGACAATGCTCCATCACACGCGTCCAAGTACTCCACAGCGTGGCTGGCAAGAAAGGGTATAAAAGAAGAAAATCTAATGACATGGCCTCCTTGTTCACCTGATCTGAACCCTATTGAGAACCTGTGGTCCATCATCAAATGTGAGATTTACAAGGAGGGAAAACAGTACACCTCTCTGAACAGTGTCTGGGAGGCTGTGGTTGCTGCTGCACGCAATGTTGATGGTGAACAGATCAAAACACTGACAGAATCCATGGATGGCAGGCTTTTGAGTGTCCTTGCAAAGAAAGGTGGCTATATTGGTCACTGATTTGTTTTTGTTTTGTTTTTGAATGTCAGAAATGTATATTTGTGAATGTTGAGATGTTATATTGGTTTCACTGGTAAAAATAAATAATTGAAATGGGTATATATTTGTTTTTTGTTAAGTTGCCTAATAATTATGCACAGTAATAGTCACCTGCACACACAGATATCCCCCTAAAATAGCTAAAACTAAAAACAAACTAAAAACTACTTCCAAAAATATTCAGCTTTGATATTAATGAGTTTTTTGGGTTCATTGAGAACATGGTTGTTGTTCAATAATAAAATTAATCCTCAAAAATACAACTTGCCTAATAATTCTGCACTCCCTGTATATTTAGGGAACCATTTTGTGGTATATAGACAGTGCTGTTCCTGTGTAGTAGGCTCATGCAAGGTGCATAGCAATTCAGAAAATTACATCTATAATTTAGATTGGGACAGAACCTGCATTTTTCACCAGTTTTCTAGCCTGCATGTTCCATCTCTACTTGTTAGCTTCCCTGAACTATTGGGCAGAGATTAGCTGCTATGATATCTCCCATACACAGCAAACAGAGAAGAGGAGATGCAGTTACTTTATCTCTCTGTGAGACAGAAAACTTACTACATCCAGCAGCATCTGTTCGTGTGTTTCTGTCTCCAGCTGTTCCTTCCTCTTCCTTTCCCCTTCCCCTACAGGCCTTTTTAGTGCATTTCAAGAGCTATAGCTTATATATTTTTAACATATTACTTTAGCCAACTAGGGGACTTCACAATGTTTGATTGCTTCTATAAAGCTTGGTATACTCAGTATACTTGGTATATTTTTGGTATATCTTGTAAGGGCGTGGGCCTTTTAAAACCAGTTGCTATTGACTGTAGAATCGAAGGGGTTAAATAGGATCAGAGGATGACATCTGTTTATTATAGACAAAAAAAGGAGATATAGCAGCACAACAATTGGATCCTTCAGTGGTGGTGCCCGCGGTGTCAGGTGCCAGTCCGTAGCACCCCGCAAATACAAAAAAAGATATACCACGGCACTCTCATGTCTTCATCATTCCAACATTTAATCACAAAATCACAGCGACCTTTCGGCTTGAAAAAGACCACACCGGTCGAAACGTCGCTGTGATTTGGTGATTAAATGTTGGAATGATGAAGACATGAGTGCCGTGGTATATCTTTTTTGTATATCTGTTTATTATAGCCACCACCAGCTGTACTGCAGAAACATCCCCGTTCAGATAAATAGAACAATTTTTTTGTCAAAAAAATGTCTGCAACAAGTCTGTCATGTGTAAACTTGCCCTATATGGTCAGACGTTGACTTACAGGGTGGCTGCCATCTATAGGTGGCGCTAGAGAGAATGGATTTTACCTTCTTCATTGTAAAGGGTGAAATCTGCAGTGGAGATCTGCAGTATAAATTGACAAGCCCATTGACAAGCCATTTTTATGGCCCGCAGATCACGGATACCTGCCGTGTGCATGCCATATTTTTCTCTTCTGCACGTCCTGTCCTATTTTTAAAAATGCCTATTCTTCTCTGCAAAACAGACAAGAATAGGACATGTTCTGTTTTTCATGCGGGGCTGCTGTCACGTCACGGGTGTGGGAGGGAAACACCACACCGAACATAGGAGGGAAAGGGGGTGAGGTAATAAGGCCTGGAAACTAGGGAAAGGAGATGGACACCTCCTAGTAAAACCCTAATCAAAGTCCTGACTAACTACCAGTATGAACAGACCCCAGAGGTAGGTGAGTTCATACATATATATATATACTAGTATATACCTAGTGTCCTAACTCACCCTAAAGGACCCTGTTACCAATGTCAGGACTGAGACAACCTTTTCCTCCGAAAGGAAGGAAGAACACACAATGTAACACACAAAATAACCCAAACAAAATACAAAAGGGAAAGAAAACACAGCCGAGATCCACACACCAGCAATCCACAATTCAAACAGAAGCTATAAACCGCATAGCATAGTGGAAGAAACAACAATAAATAGAGGAGGTTAAATGACCATGGTGTCATATTTACCCATCTATTACCTAATAATTAATCCAGACAAAGACCTCGATAGATTAAAGAGGACCTTTCACTAGAATAAAAAATGTAAACTAAGTATACAGACATGGAAAGCGGCACCCAGGGATCCCCCTGCACTTACTATTATCCCTGGGCGCCGCTCTGTTCTCCTGGTATAGGCTCCGGTATCTTCATATGTTCGGCTCAATTGGGTGGAGCCTGCCGGCGTCTCCTTCTCCCAGGCTGTAGCGCTGGCCAATCGCAGCGCTCAGCTCATAGCCTGAGAGGTTTTTTTTTCTCTCGGCGCCCAGGGATAATAGTAAGTGCAGGGAGATCCCTGGGCGCCGCTCTCCATGTCTGTATACTTAGTTTACATTTTTTATTTTAGTGAAAGGTCCTCTTTAATAAATAATTGTATATATGTTGGCATATAATTGGCCACGGTGTTTATGGTTACCTTACACTAAATTATCAACCATTTTAATTTTCAACCATTTATAAACTATTAAATAGTTACCATTAACCAATAACCTTAAATATTTAGTCCGCTCTATGAGCGACTATTACCCATTCTCGTCAGGAACGAAGAAGAAAACAGACCTGCGCTTGTCAAGCTATGGAAGACCTAATACTGCAGCTGATCCAGAAGGCAGAGGAACATGGGGGAGAAGCATGGCTTCGTTCTTACCTGCAACAGGTCATCGATTAATTCAGCCGCCGCTTCCTCCGTCAACAGGAACGCAGGGCTGGACGGGATCGCAGATCTTATTGCGGTGCCAATCAGTGACGCTTCTACCTCCTCTCCTCCGCAAAAAAGAATTAGAAAAGAATAGAGGGCTTTCTCACCTTCACAGGACAGCAGAAGACGCAGGATTAGGAAAATTTTTGCGACACATGGCGCGAGAAGAGACCAACGACAAGGATCCAATACTCACCAACAATCCTCCTCAACGGCGACAAGAAGATCGCGAGCACCTGAAAAATAAAAGCCATCAGTTAACATTCAGGACGGTGAGCATGTATCTGTCAACATTAATAGTGACTGTTTATTACAGGGCACTAGATCCCCAGGTATTCCCAATGATCAGCTAACACAAGATGTTCCTCAGGATAAGATTCAACTATTTAAGGAATTCCTGTCATTTATGTCGCAAAAGGACAAAGTTCATATTCAGGAATCAGCGTGGTCCTCTCAGGACGCGTCTTCTGATTCTGATAATCAAATTTATCCAGAACCCTCTAAATCTTTAAGTAAAGACAAGTGCCTTTTACCTTCGGTAGTTGCGAGTAGTGGAATTAGAGAGAGCGCCTTTGGAGAGACCATGCCTTGCCAGATATCCCCTCTGGGGTTTAATTTGTCCAAAGCTGTAAAAGAGAAAATATGGCATAAAGAATACGTAGATATATTTTCTCTTTTACCATCAAACAAAACCGATTGCAAAAAGGAGGATGATGAATAGAAAAGAAGTCCTCAAAAATTGTTTTTTAATTGGTTACAGGGATTTTGCATTTATTCCGCGGTTTTAGGAGAAAAACATCCTAAACACTGCAGCGGTTTATTCCAACATCTTGATTCCATTTTGGAGGCGTATAGAAATTTTGGCGGTTCAGCATAGTATTCATACGAGGAATCCTTTCGCCAAAAGCTTGCAGTATATTCTGATTTAAATTAAGGGCATAAAGATGTGGGGCTATGGATAAATCTTATGCTTCCACAAAGGTCCCATAATTTTCGTCAACAACTTCCAAAGAAAGGAGTTTGCTTTTCATTCAACGAAACCAATTGTAAATGGCAAGCAAACTGTAAATATAAGCACAAATACAGGTGCTCCGAGACGACAGTTACCCGATTCTCCAATCAACATCTTCGTCCCCAGCCTCGAGGACACACAGACTACAGCATCTGTATCTGAAACCCAGGTAAGTTTATATTTCCAATCAATATATTGCTCATGCAAACCTTGAGGGTTCATGGCACCATGCCCCCCCTTTTTGCATCCGCAATAAGGTTTGCTCATAATAGCCTCACCTGGGGAAAGAAGGTGTGGCAAGCACCAGAAAAAACACAGACGTCATTTGATCCAAACGGAAAATATGTCAGATCAAACCACGTGTTGCCATTCTCACCGATCTCCTGCCACCTGTCACGGGAACGTCCGTGACAGCTGCGGAACGGACACACGGATGCAGTGTACTCTCTGCACCTTTTGCGGCCCAATTGAAATGAATGGGTCCACATCCAATCCAAAAAATGGGGATCAGATAAGGACCATAAATACAGTTGTGTGCATGAGGGCTTAGGGGCACTACGTTGGGGATGACTATAGAAAGTGTGTTTGAATCCGGGGCCATAATGTCTTTCTTACTCATATGAGGAGAGCAGTACTATAATGCATGATAGGTGGGAGCCCTGTTAATGATTTTGAATTGGGGCCCAAGAACTACAAGTTATGCATCCCATTCTGTTTATCTGAGTGCATACTGAAGTTACAGCAAATCCTGCCTACATAAGTGCTCTATGTACATGTTCTTACTTTGGGGTGAGAGCTAATAAGTGCATGTTATTCCGATTAGGTCTCATAGAACTGTGTTAATCAGACAGAAATAGTTTTACGGAACAGCTGGGAAAGTTTTATGCCAGCAAACTGCTGGAAGTGCTCAATCAGCAGCTTTGGGACGTGGATAAAGAACCAAGGGACATATTCTGCAGAAAAGGTTACTATTGCAGCATAGGATTTCGCTGTTCAGTGAATATCCAGCAAGTGAGTTTCTAGAACATGGCAGTAAATAGCGGTCTAAGCTTTTTTATTCTTTTGTGCTGAAGCTTGCGTTTTTAGTTCAAGTTTGCTAACCTTCCCATTGTCTGATGGAGTGCATTTGGGGAGAACATCTATTATTCAGTGTGTTGCACAATTCATTCTACTGGTAAATACTGGTAGCATAAATCTTTGCAAGTGTTGGATGTATTTTTACTTTTTCTCATGAGAAGTATCTGATACATCCCACAAGGTCGAACCTCATTTTAAAGACACCTTTGTAAATATTTTCAGCCTTTATGTTTTCCCAAGACTCTTCTCCAGAAGACTAGTCATACTTTCCTAAACACAAGGGTGACACAATTGCTTTTTTTTTTTAATGTGTACTATGTGTAGGTCCATGATGCAGTAAACATGAGAGAAGCCATGTGCTGGAACACGTAGTAGCAAAGAGAAAACTTGACCATTGCAATGGTCACTTTGTGTTACAGAAAAGTGCCAAGATTGGAGCTAATTCCCGAAGTGTGTCTCATAAATGAGCTGTAATGCAAGGCACCAACGAAACAGACCAGTGAGGATGAAGTCAAAGGGGTTTATTAACAAAATAAACAAAGTCCAGGTAAACTTCACTGGGCAAATATCAGGCAAACAAAAAACGAAGGAAAGTCAGGAGTAGTCCCGATCCGTGCATAAGTCTCTGTGCAACTTGCCAGGTAAACGGATGCGTCACGGAAAGTCCCGGGTCCTGGGTCCCACTGGAACGGACGAAGTCCCAGTAATCTTCAGTCAGTAGCTAGCAGTACTGACCTGCACCTGGATAAGGAAGGATAACAGTGGGCACTGACCGACCTGGGAGGCCACCTTTTATGTGCCTGCTAACAAATCCCAGGGCGCCAAGTGTCCACTCCCCATAGGTCATGATCCTGCCCTACACCTGTTGTACAAGGCTTTGGTCGGTCATTTGTCAATTAGACCAATGCCGGCCCCCTAATCTACCTTGAACTTGCGGCCAGGTGCTATTCCCTTCGCTGGTCGGCGAAGCGCATAAGAAGCGTGTACGCGCGACCGCGTATCCCCTTGCGAAGCCGTTTTCTAACGTAAATGCGGATGCACGACAGGCTCTGCGAGAGTGCGCGAGCGCGTCGACATGGCCACCGGAATGGAATCTGCAATAGGCACCGGAGACAAGCTCGGCCGCAGAGTACTGCCACTAGCCCGGCCAACCTGTCCCCGAAAGCCATTCTGTCTTCCCCTCCGGCGCACATGCGAACGCATCCCCGCGTCGGTTCGCAAAGGGGTCGGAGCTGGTGTATCAATGGAGAAATGCTTGACTGCTGCTCCATTCATACTCCTCCTTACCTCTTTCTTGAGGGTGTAGCGGAACAGTTGACCGTGGATCCCCATTCCAGGGATCTTGAAGATGCCAGTAGTATAACATTTAGGTGATAAGTGTTCATTGTGGGAATGACCCTGAAAGTTGTAGCTGACAGTTAGATTTGGACGAGAGTACTTCTCATCATAGAAAAGAATGGTCTGTTCTTGTATCACTATGCAGCTGGTTCCTTTCCAATAACAAGTGTCGTAGCTGTTCACATTATATTAACTCATATTATTTTCTGTGACAGTGTTCTATATCCATCCATTTTATTGTTGTTGTAGTAGTAAGCTGTTGTATGTAGACTTCCCCTGCCTTCACCTTCTAAGACAGAAAGCAGCAATCTGATAGCTACTGTTGTAGCCATTGTAGCTCCTCTATCATCTCTTTTTCAGCTTTTCTTGGCAGTCAGTCACAGGGAGAGACCTCCCTCATCCTTGTGAAGAGAGGTAACCGAATCTCAGCTTGTATACTGTGAAGCAATAACTGGTATCAGCGACCAAATGTGTATCTTTTGTCTTCAAGATAATGTTTGCCTTTCCCTGTTACTTTTTGTTTTTGCGATATGGTTTTCGGCCTTTATGGGAAAAAAGTCTCAATCTATTATCCCATATTCTTGTCTTTAACCTTCTTTGTATGGATATGATACACTCTTGGCTGTTACAGTATGCTGGTGGAATTTACAGTACTGTGCAAAAGTTTTAAATTAAAGTAATAATTCTTTCAAAAATAGAAGTGTAAATAGTTTTGTTTTATGAATTAACAAAATACATAGTGAATGAAAATAAAATCTGTATTTGTTGTATCGGTATTTGCTTCAGAACAGCATTAGTTCCAGGAACAGTTACACACAGTTTTTAAAGGGACTCAGGAGGAAAGCTTTTTCCAAATAGCGCGTTCGCGATCAAATGTTCGCGAACCACGCGTTTGCGGCGGGCCCTATTCACTTTAATGGCAGACGAACCTGAAAAACCTTCAGGTCATATTTGCAGCCACCAAATACTTACTAGAAGTGCACAAATAGTCCTACAACATGGACAGTGACATACCAGAGGGGGATCAATGGCAAAAATTCCCACAAAAAATATGTATTTTAATCAGGGCTCAATTATATGCGTCTTAAAGGGAAACTCTCAAAAATGTGCCCGGCTGGAGCCTAAATTTTTTTTATTTTAGGCCACGGGATTACGGGCCCCAAAAATTAGGCATTCACCTGACAGAAAAGAACAAGTGATTATGTGGCTGGAGGTATATTAGACTGTCAGTGGATAACAATTTTACTGCAGGCCAGTGGAGTACAGGGCCCAAACATTAGGCATTCACCAGACAGAAAAGAACAAGTGATTATGTGGCTGGAGGGGTATTAGACGGTCAGTGGATAACAATTTTACTGCATGAGAGTGGAGTACAGGCCCCATGAATTATGCATTCACCTGACAAAAAAGAACAAGTGATTATGTGGCTGGTGGTATATTAGGCGGTCAGTGCATAACAATTTTACTGCAGGCCAGTGGAGTAAAGGCCCCAAAAAAATTATACATTCACGTGATAGAAAAGAACAAGTGATTATGTGGCTGGAGGTATATTAGACGGTCAGTGGATAACAATTTTACTGTAGGCCAGTACAGGCCCCAAAAATTAGGCATTCACCTGACAGAAAAGAACTTGTGATCATGTGGCTGGAGGTACAATAGGCGGTCACAGGCTAAAAATTTTACTGCAGGCCAGTACAGGCCCCAAAAATTAGGCATTCACCTGACAGAAAAGAACTAGTGATTATGTGTCTGGAGGTACATTAGGCGGTCACTGGATAACAATTTTACTGTAGGCCACTGGAGTAGAGGCCCCAAAAATTAGGCATTCACTTGACTGAAAAGGCCTTTTATGCCGCTGTATATACATAAGACAAGGACCATTCTTTGTTCTGGGTGGTGGCGAATATGTGTGGGCTGGCATGAGGAAATTCAATTATATGTGGTCGTCACAGGTGTTGAATTCCTCCGAGATCCATGCCTCATTCATTTTTAGAATTGTGAGGTAGTCCACACTGTCGTGAGCTAGGCGAGTGCGCTTATCAGTCACGATCGCCCCTGCTGCGTTGAACGTCCTTCGGACAGGACATTCGACGAGGGGCCAGCCCAAAGTTCCATGGCAAATTGTGCCAACTCTGACCACAGGTCAAGACTGCACACCCAGTAGTCCAGGGGTTCCTCGATTCTCAGAGCGTCCACATCAGCCTTTAACCCGATGTAGTCGGACACCTGTCGGTCTAGGCGTTCTCTGAGGCTGCATCCGGAGGGCGGCTCTCGATGGGCTGGCTGCAAGAATGATCTCATATCCGAAGTGACCAACACATCTTCAAACCGCCCTCTTCTTGCAGGCGTGGTAGGATTGGTACCCGCACCTGTTTTGCTGTGGGTGGAAATTCCTCAGCAGAATGCAGCATCTCTCGCAGCAAGGCCTGGAAATGTTGCATTCTGACAGTCCTCTGTGATAATGGTAACATGTCTGCCATTTTGTGTTTGTACCAGGGATCTAAGTACGTTGCCACCCAGTATTGGTAATTTCCCTTTATGCTTTTTATACAGGGGTCCCTCTTCAAACACTGGAGCATGAAGGCCCCCATTTGCACTAAATTGGAAGCGGTGGAGCGCCCTGGCTCCTGCTCATTGCCCAAGAGAATGTCATCCTGGGTCTCCTCCCCCCCCCCAGCCACAGACAACACCAGGGATCCCCGAAAAGTTTCAAGTCCCCCTCAAAGCCTGCTTTTTTTTGCTCCTCCTACTCCTCCTCCCCCCAGCCACCATCCTTCTCTGACTCCTCTTCAGACTCCTGCTGACTTGTCTCCATGGGAATTCATTCAGCATTGCGACTTCCTCATCTTCCAGCTCCTCGACGGCTTGATCAATGACACGACGCAATGCACGCTCCAGAAAGAAGGCGTAAGGTACGATGTCACTGATGGTGCCCTGGCTGCGACTGAGCACTTTGGTGATCTCATCAAATGGCCGCAGAAGTCTGCATGCATCGCACATGAGCAGCCACTGGCGCGGTGAAAAGAAACCAAGCTCCCCAGAACCTGTCCTGCTGCAGAGTTCGTACAGGTAGTCGTTAACGGCACGTTGCTGCTGGAGCAACCTATCAAGCATATAGAAGGTGCACTTCCAGTGCGTTGGGCCGTTGTTGCACACCACTTTACCAACTGTCAAATTGAGCGGGGTTAGCAACTGATCGGCCTGTGACCACAGAGCTGAAAGCAGTGCAGGACCGGTGTGGCTCTTGGCTTCCAGGCACAACAGCCGCAGCACAGCATGGCAACGTCTCACCTGGCACATCGAATAGGTTCTGGCGAGCTTGGGGGTGCAGTGGAAGAGACGGTAGCAGTGGAAAAGGAGGAGTCAGCCGAGGAGGAGACGGAGGATGGAGTAGGAGAAGAAGAGGCAGGCCTGCATGCTATCCATGGCACACGGGTGCCACAGGTTACATGCTTGATGGCCGTCAGAAGGTTCACTCAGTGGGCAGTAAAAGTTATGTACCTTCCCTGCCCGTGTTTGCTAGACCACGTGTCTGTGGTCAGATGTATCTTGGCACCGACACAGTGTGCCAGAGATATATTTAATTGCCGTTGAACGTGGCCATAGAGCTCTGGGATGCCCTTCTGGGAGAAATACTTCTTCCAGGGACCTTCCATTGCGGTGTGCCAATGGCCACAAATTTTCTAAAGGCCTCCGAGTCCACCAGTTTATATGGCTGTAGTTGGCGGGCTAGCAGTTTCGACAAGCCAGTGGTCAGCCGTTGGGCAAGAGGATTATCCGGCGTCATCAACTTTTTAAGCTCGAAAATTTAGGCCACAGAAGCCTGCCTTCTGCCATATGAACGCGACGACGGCATGGGGGAAGGTGGAGTTGATGACAAATGGGAGGAGAGAGGAGAAGAGGCAGGACGCGGAGCGCCGGGAGTGTGGCTTTGTGGATTCTGACAGTGTTGCTCCCATTGGGCCCGGTACCTTCTTAAGGCGGTCATCCCTAGGTGAGTGTTGGGCTTACCGCGACTTATGCGTTGACAGCACAGGCTGCAGATGGCAACACTATTGTCAGCAGCTGACATGTTAAAAAAAGCCCACACCATGCGGAGCCATGTGCCAGCGTAAGATGTGACCGTGCATGGTGGATGGCTCGCTCCAGATACATTTGCAGTCTGCTTTTTGCCTCCTGTGCACTGCGAGTTCTCCCTGTTTCTCCTCCTTCTCCTCCTTATCTGCTGCTCCGTCTCTCCCTCTGAACTCCCCTCCTCTTTCTCTCTTGTGGGCACCCACGTGAAGTCCATTGACAGGTCATCATCATCACCTTCACCACCACTGACATTAGAGATCTCGGAGTAGGCAGCAACAGCGGGGACCACCATTCTTGGGCTGATCTAGGTACTGTCGTCAGACCGCTGGGTGGCGGCCGTTGCTACCTCCTCTTCCTCATCCGATGCCAAGAATAGCTGCGCATCGGTAAGGTCTGGGAATGGATGGGAAAATAATTCCTCTCACCTTATTGGAGGGGCTATGGTGGTGGTGGTGTCTTTGGGGTTGCACACAGCAGAGAGTGAGGAGGGTGCAGAAGCGGAAGTCTGAGTGAGTCACTCAACAAACACTGGTGCGTCCTTTGACGTAATCACACACACCTTCTCCAACTTCCCACTTAGGCTCCGGCCTGGCGCACCTCCCCGACCCCAACCACCCCTGCGGAACGGCCTGCCTCTTCCTCTGCCTGTCATTTTCAACATGATATTGTGGCAAAGTCCCTAGAGAAGAGCAATATTTGTGGAAGCAGGTATATCGCAGGCCTCAATCAGTATTTGGTGGAAGCCGATACATTGCACCCCTCAATCAGTATTTTGTGGAAGCAGGTATATAGAACCCCTTAATCGGTATTTGTTCCAAAACTTGAAATTTAAGTTGATTGATATGATGCTTCACGGAGAAGAAGTGACATGGGATGGGAAGTTCAGTTTTATGGCATCGAATGTGAGACTTATGTTTTGAGATATGTTCTCGAACGTTCTGAGTAGTCTCACCTACATAGGCTAGTCCACATGGGCACTTAATTAAATAAACTACATAGGAAGAATTGCAAGTAATGAAATCTCTCAGAATGGTATACCTTGCCTGAATGTGGGTGTATGATTCTATTGCCTCTAATTACATTGGTACATTGGGCACAATTGAGGCAAGGATATGTACCTGTTTTTTTGGGTGCTAGAGTGATTATTTGTCTCAGTCTAGGTTTAAGTGGACCTATATCGACACGTACTAGTTTATCTTTTAGGTTAGCCGGTCTCTTGTAGCACATGCGGACGGGGTGTTGGAATTCAGTAACGTTTGGATAGGATTGATGTAAAATGGGCCAGTGTTTTTTGACTATTGACTGGATTTTAGGTGCGAATGGATGGTAGGTCAGTACCAAGGGAACACGTTGAGGGGATGATGATTTGGGTATGGTGGAGGAACTAGACTGGACTGAGGAGAGTTCCTGCTGGAGAAGTGTAGTAGGGTAACCTCTCTCTTGGAATTTTTGTGCCATTTCGGTCAGGCGCTTGTTCTTGAGCACCGGATCTTCAACAATTCTAGCTACTCGTTTAAACTGGGAGCGGGGAAGCGAATGTTTAGTATTTTTAGGATGGCAGCTAGAATAGTGGAGTAATGTATTGCGGTCCGTGGGTTTTCTATGTAAATCCGTAGTAAGTTTGCCCGTCTGTGTTTTAATGACTACGGTGTCCAGAAAACTGATGGATTGTAAATCAACATGAGAGGTGAAAGTTAGGTCAGGGTCCTGTCGGTTGATATAATCAAAAAAAGACGTAGTGTCCCCCTTCCAGATACAGAAGACGTCGTCTATGTATCGATACCAAGTGTTGGCATGAATAATAAAGAAGTACAATTTATCTATTTACACGAGTGCCGCGGTTTTATATATATCACAGATTCCCAAAATCAGGCTTGGTCAGAAAGAGGGTAAATGGCCTGGTCTGGAAGTGGTTAATAATGGTAAACAGACAGCATTGTACCCTCTAAGCCAGGAGTATATTGGCGCAAGAGCTCTGAGACATTAGGGTCAGACCCCCTTTCACTATACATGCAATGCAGCGGTCCGCTGGGGGAGGTGTGGTGGCTGGAGCTGGAGAGCATGGCAGTGGTGTCAGTGGTTGTAGTTCTCACTGTGGCTAATCCTACTCCCCAGCATTCCCTGTGGCTCCACACGTGCAGTGATGGGAAGGACACACCTCTTCTTTTCTTCGGGGCACACCCTGAACTTTTGGGGGCTTCTCCCTGGTGTTAGGCAGGGTGCCCTTGGTGTAGATGGGTTTGTGAGGTGCAAGGCTCCCTTGTGGTGAAGGCAATAAGGAGTCCAGTGTAAGGTAACAAGTCCAACAAACTTTACTGAGATAATCTTGGCAAATCATACTTGGGAGGATAAGTTCATTCTCTTCAGATTACACACACACACAATCTTTCCATGACTGTATATGGGAAAGCAGGCTGTATAGTAGCTGACAATAAGTCTCTCTCTAACATCCAAACAACTTCCCAAATCGGTAAGGGGTGCAAAATGTCTCTCTGACTATGCACTACAGATCCCATGGAAGGGTGCAGATCTTCAAATGGATGGCTCAGCCGTATAAATGGGCACCAAAGCAATATACCCTCTCCACCAGCAGTAAGGTATGTTGTGTGAGGCAGTGATAGGCCTCATAGCTGCTATGGGAGATTCATGGCAGGAGTTTCTGTGTCTTCCCCGTCAGTCATCAGGTCTGAGGCAGCACCAGGTGACACAATCAGTCTGGGATAAGAGCCCAGCCCAGACTGTCAGTCAGAGAGAGAGTCTTGGTGCAACAGAGGCCTGCTGGAGGCTCTGGAAGGGTGGTCTCAGCCAGACTGGCTGAGCTGAGGAGCCATAGGGCTAGGTGTTAGCCTGAACATTGGGGGACTCTGCGAGGTCTGGGAATCGACGGTCGCTAGCCCAGAGTCAGGCGGACTTCTGGGCCACAATCCCCCAAAGTTACTGGACTTTGTTACAGCCTGGAAGTGCTGGAGTATTGGCTAAGAAAGCCGCATGTTGGTACCGTGTGTGAATGGTGCTATAAATGAGGTAGGGTTATGTTATGTTTAGAGACGGGCAGGCTTTTATTTTGTACTGTTTTGTTGTTGCTGTAAAATAAATCTCACCTTTGGACCTGCAACCCGTCTGTGGCGAAGTAATTGTGACAATGACCCCCGAAATAGAGCTGATCTCTTACAGTTGCCATAAACGAGCGATTACCTCACTAATTCTTCTTGCACCAGCCCTTTGTAATGGCACTCATCAGTTTGTAGATTCTTTTTCTCATAGGTGTGGCACTTTTCCTCAGCATGCAGGGATGGAGAGTCCCTGTAGTAGGCCTCACACTTCGCAGGCACATGCAGCTCCTGACACTTCGGCTGCCTAGACCAGCCTGGCTCAGAGGGG
This sequence comes from Bufo bufo, assembly GCF_905171765.1. NCBI lineage: Eukaryota > Metazoa > Chordata > Amphibia > Anura > Bufonidae > Bufo > Bufo bufo. Next base: position 711,020,984 of record NC_053389.1, on the reverse strand, counting down.
GACGGTCCAAGCTTCCTGCTGCACAAGAACTAAACTGTTTTCCCTGTTCAGCTCTTCCAATCACATAAATGGCATGGGAAAGTACATTAACCCTTACTGGTAGACTAACCCTTTTAGCAGTGATCTGCTGGATAACTGCATACACTCCCCTGTTATTTCACATTTCACTTTTTTTTTATTTTTTACCAGAACTGAAGAGTCACTTTAATGTAAAATGTGTTTATATAGTTCTGGAAGACTTCAGGAAAATGTACCATAGCATTTACATGGAATGAATTAAAAGGAAAGTGGGATGAAAGACTGATGGATTAATTGCATTCGTTTTCTTAACCCTTTGTTAATTTAAAAAAAGAAATGCTATTGTGAACTTAACAGGAACTAATCTAATCATCACTGCAACATTCTTGATCAAACAGAGAGACATATAACATGATCTTTATGATGCACGGGATTGACACCTGGGGAATCTATGGAAATCTGAGCGCACCAATTTCAATAGAAATCCTTTATATTGTGAGAAGGGACCCAGCAGACACAGTATAGTAGTCACACAGACAGACACGTACCAGCAAATTAGGAAGTTCAATTGTCCAGGGTTTATTATATGCATGCCAAAGAGAGCAACTTCCACAGGCTCACTGCAGCAACAAAATCAGAAGTTAAAGGTCCTTATTGTCGGGATTCATACCGGAAACTCAAAATCCAGTGCTTGTCACCCAGTTTGCAGATCCAGTTCATTTTGCATAGTGATGATTTTAGGCTCACATACTTTTCTTCTGCTTTCTTGGGCAGTTTGCCTTTCATCATCCACCTGGTCTCCTGTTCAGGTAGACAGGAGTATGGGAGCGACCTTCCCACCCTGGTTCCTCATTCACTCCTAAGTCCTGGACCCGACACAGTGACAAAGCATCACCGGTCCTAAATCCCCCCCCCCCCCCCCCCCCCCCAAGACAAGAAGCCTCAGTAACACATACCTGCCATCCACCACTTTACCACCTTATTGTGATCACTGATCCTCTATATACCTAAAATGCATAGTAGCCTTCCCTTATATTATTACTACTTAACATCGGAAAATACAGTCCCTGACGTAACATCTGGCATCCATAAGGGTAAATCACCCTGTGAGGGAACATTAATACAGCAACATGTGGGAGACATTAGTAACTACGTCAACTTATTGAGACGTTTCTGACTTGATTTGGGTTGACGTATTAACCTTGTTTTCTGTAAAAACCACAGTAACTGGGCCGACACTGTTGTGCCTAATTCCAGATATTACTCCCCTGCTGCCATTGCTTTAACCTGTAATCTCCTGGAAGTGCCTGTGAAAGGTGATCAGCACCGTAATGCATCCCCTATGGCATGACAGTAGACTGGATGAGTGTGATCCCTGTGGGAAATGGGTTAAGAGTTGCAGTTAAGCTGTCTTGGCTAGTCGTCGACCTGAATCCCTGTGAGGCCCCTCTCCATATCACCTTGATTACAGTAACATTGAACCTCCATTTCCCAGCTGGCCTGTGTGTACTTAGAGTATTATGGAGAGATGGTATCAACTTCCCTCATGTCATGCTCTGCTCTTCTTTCCTAGCCTGCTTCCTCATTAAATTAGTATTAAGGGGCGACCACCACCGTCCCTGAGCACCGCACTCTAAAATGGACACGTTAAGCTCATTTTCTCCTATCTTTATGTTATTTTGACAGCTGAAACTGCTTACAGACCATTGAGTCTCAAATCACAAAGCCGTCTTTTCATCCGCTCTTAACTACCTTGGTTGTTTCAATGCCAGACATTTTGAGTTTTTTGTTTTAGACTCCCCAATGCATACCCTCCAAAATCAAGAGAAATAGTAACCCGAACATAACCGGCAAACTAAGGTTTGACCACATAGCATACTGCTCTGCATAATGCAGAGCCTGACACCACAAGTATGGGATTATAAGTCAAAGAGAACCTGTCAGGTTGAACATAAAGTCTGAGCTGCAGGCAGCATGTTATAGAGCAGGAGGAGCTGAGCAGACTGATATATAGTTTTATGGGAAAAGATTCAGTATAATTTGTATTTTATACATTTATAGCCGTGCTCATTCTGGGCTCTGTATTCCAGGAGGCGGTCCTATCAGTGACTGACAGCCTTCCCTCTATGACTGTGTATACAGAGAGAGCTGTCAATCACCGACAGGACCGCCTCCTCAACTTCAAAGCCCAGAATGAGAATGGATATAAATGAGTAGATTAGATGTTGTTCTGAATCTTTTCCCATAAAATTATATATTAGTCCGCTCAGCTCCTCCTGCTTTATAACATTCTGCCTGCAGATTACTTAGCATTTTCTTGGTGACAGGTTCTCTTTAAAGGGAAAACAGCATATAGTAGTGACAAACCTGTTGCTTTCAGTGGTTTGTCACTGATAAGCTAATATTAAAGAGGACTTTTCACCACTCCTGACATGCCTGTTCTAATAGCTACATGGATTCCCCATGTAACAATTCTGGAGCCTCTATTCTTATGACTCTATGTTGTGCCATTCCTTTATTATTTCTTCTAGAAGTTATGAATGAATTGCTAGCAGTCTGCAGTAAGGGTACAGAGGGGTAGTAACCAGTTGGGGGGGGGGGGTGTACCTGCACAGTCTAACAATAGCACTGATTGGATAGAGTGAGTCTGTGCAGGTACACCCCCCCCCCCCCCCCCCCCCTCCATACCCTTACTGCAGACTGCTAGCAATTCATAACTTCTAGTTGAAATAATAGAGGAATTGCACAGCATAGAGCCATAAGAATAGAGGCTCCAGAATTGTTATTACATGGGTAATACATGAAGCTATTACAACAGGCAGGTCAGGAGCGGGGACAGGTCTTCTTTAAGTGGTTGCAGAGAACAGGCAGGATAATCAAAGCAGCCTAGGCCTGCAAATGAGTCCCCGCTGCCTGAGAAGAGTCCTGGTTATTCATGAGCTCCCTCTCTCCTCACCCACCAGATTGGCAGTTTTCTTCTAGGGAGAAAACTAAGTCTACTTTCACACTAGCGTTAATATTTTCCAGTATTGAGTTCCCTCATAGGGTCTTAATAGTGGAAAAAAGGCTTCCGTTTTGTCCCCATTCATTATCAATGGGGAAAAACCGTAACTGAACAGAACGGAAGGCTCCAAAATGCGTTCCATTCCGTTCTTATACTGGGGCCTCATTTCTTAGCACACTGCAATGAGCTTTCCTCTGTTATTCTTGCTAGAAATGTATGCATAAATTGAGAACTGAGGGTACCACTCTCAGACACTGTCCAATCAGTGCTGACAGTGTCAGACGGTGTAGGGACAAGAGGACAAGGGGAAGGGTAACACCTTGTTGTCAATTTATTCATTAATTTATGGGGAAGAGAAAGGGAGAGCTGACAGATGGTCTTTAGGGGGGTTTCACACACAGAATTTTTGGGGGGAACAAAAGCTACATTTCCCTGGTGTTTGTTCACCCCCTTCCCCATCCAAATGTGGATGCAAAAATGCTTTTTTGTTTATACCGATTTGGTGGCTTTTTATTTTATTTTGGGTCAGTGGTTTTTTCTTTTTCAAAACATAGCATGTACTAGATAAGGTGTGTTTTTTGTTCTGCCATTTTCCCTATCATCTTCTCTGTAGAACAGATATGGCACTGTTCTGGGAAAAAGACCCTTTTTTCTAATCTTGGACACCTTTTAAAATGTACCTGAGTTTTCATAAATCTTCAGGAGTTGTGTAAAAGCAGTTCTGTTATCAGGCTCCGGATCTTAGCTCTGACACGACCCCACTTCTTCCCCACTGTCTTCTGTGTCTCTGTTACTAAGGACTGATCTTGCCTGACAACAGGCAGTGGACCGCAATTTAGGTGGAAGTGAGACCCCTAGTGGCCATAACCGTTTTTTTCTGTTGGATGCAGGCATATTTTTTTTATATGAAGTGATTTAGAAATGTGGTAGTTACACCATTCTCTAGTAAATTAAATGGAATTGTGTGTAGAGTACACACAGTAAAGTAGCTCTTTAATCTACCAGGCCTTGTGGCATCCACATAGTAGTCCAGATGAAGCATAACCCTAACTAATCTATAGGTAAATATTTATTAATAAATTACAAAATCTTATCCTTTATATGTCCAGGCGCACACCAGGCCAACCATATAACTGTTAGGGAGTGGGGTAACTGACCCTATTGACATATACTATAGCTAGGCCCTAAGCCCAGAGGCGGCTCCTAGTGGTGGAGCCCCCCTGTCCTCCAACCTGGCTAACAACTCCTGTACAACCCTAAGGGGATGGCTATTAGGTATGGTACAGGATGTTGGGCTGGTGTGGGCATGGACAGAGAGGATCAAAACAAAAAATGATAAAAAAGCACAGTGTATACGGCCCCGACGATAGGGTCTATCATCAGGTACACGGTGCATCCAATTACAAAACTACAAAAAACTCCTAGGTAAGATAGCTCTAGATGCCACAGAAATAACCCGTGGTAAACCCCCAACGCGTTTCCCCCACGGTGTGGGATCATCAGGGGGTTATAGATAAAAGATAATTAAATAGATTCAAGCGGAGTACAGAGTAAACGGAAGGAGGCCCAGATACAGTTGGCGCATCCGTACAAAAACCGTTCAGTACATGGTGTCAAATATGACATTAAGTAATAAGATGGCATCCACACCTATTGTTGCTAGCCCTCACTCTCACTCAATACTATAATAACAAAATAATTTCTCTCCTCTATCATTTGCATAAACATTGCTGGATCAGTACCATTTTTATGTTAAACATAAGTAATAAGAATTTTTGGAGAGGTCCTGCAGTGTTCACTCTGGCCACTAAGCCTAATAATATGTTGAGACTTTCTGTTCTATAGAGATCACTTCTCAGTAATCATCTCATTATTATCACAGGCAGGATTGCAATGACAGATAACACCTATGTATAGATAAAACAGAATCCACCATTCACAATAGGTGATGGTCCCAAATTATCTTACTCTCCCCCCTGTGTAGTAACTTCTGCACAGGTCACAAATCATGCCTAGAAAGATTTCACTATCTGGCTTTAATTAGCACAAGAAACATAGGTGATGCATTCCCTTTAAGACCTCATGGACACGACTTTATCTGAGATATCAGCCATGTGCATCCTGCATTTTCCCCTTCTGCAGGTCGGTCCCGCACTATGTCACAATGCCTAATATTGTCTGCAAAATGGAGAAGAATAGGATTTTTTTTTTTTTTTGCGGAGTCGTGGAATGGACATACGGATGTGAACAGCAAACTGTGTCGTCCACATCTTCTGCAGCTCCATTGAAATGAATGTATCTGCATCCAATCCGCAAAAAAAGCGAATCGGATGCAGACTGAAAACACGGTCATGTGCATGAGGCCTAACTTAACAAGGCTCCTTTCAGTTGTCCGTATGTCACATTGTGCCTCTTCCAAATAAGATCCATTTGTAACAGCTTATCTTTCTTTTAGAAAATCGGCTGTGATGGGATTATCGGTTCAACTGCAAAAGAAGATCGTTGTGGGGTCTGCAACGGTGATGGCAAAACCTGCAAAGTTGTCAAAGGGGACTTCAACCACACCAAGGGGATGGGTGAGTAAGTAACACGGATGCTGTCAGCGTTTGATAGCCACCTACTGTTTAAGGACACATTTGGGGAGATTGATTTAAAAAAGTGCAAATATATATCAAACCTTTCTCAATATTAAACTTGTTACAATTAGTTATTGGTAATCCAGTACACAACAGCAATATAGCAAATGTGAATAGAAAGGTAGATATCCGCTACACAGACTAATAACATGTAATAAGATGTAAAAGTAGCAGAGATGAACTTACGGTCTTTATACATGAGTTAGTTGATGGCCATCAGTTACAGTATTTCTTCCATGAACATGCATGTAGACTTACAGTCAGGTCCATAAATATTGGGACATCGACAGAATTCTAACATTTTTGGCTCTGTACACCACCACAATGGATTTGAAATTAAATTAACTAGATGTGCTTTAACTGCAGACTGTCAGCTTTAATTTGAGGGTATTTACATCCAAATCAGGTAAACGGTGTAGGAATTACAACACTTTGCATATGTGCCTCCCACTTTATAAGGAACCAAAAGTAATAGGACAGAATAATAATCATAAATGAAACTTTCACTTTTTAATACTTGGTTGCAAATCCTTTGCAGTCAATTACAGCCTGAAGTCTGGAACGCATAGACATCACCAGTCGCTGGGTTTCATCCCTGGTGATGCTCTGCCAGGCCTCTACTGCAACTGTCTTCAGTTCCTGCTTGTTCTTGGGGCATTTTCCCTTCAGTTTTGTCTTCAGCAAGTGAAATGCATTCTCAATCGGATTCAGCTCAGGTGATTGACTTGGCCATTGCATAACATTCCACTTATTTCCCTTAAAAAACTCTTTGGTTGCTTTTGCAGTATGCTTAGGGTCATTGTCCATCTGCACTGTGAAGCGCCATCCAATGAGTTCTGAAGCAGTTGGCTGAATATGAGCAGATAAAATTGCCCGAAACACTTCAGAATTCATCCTGCTGCTTTTGTCAGCAGTCACATCATCAATAAATACAAGAGAACCAGTTCCATTGGCAGCCATACATTCCCACGCCATGACACTACCACCACCATGCTTCACTGATGAGGTGGTATGCTTAGGATCATGAGCAGCTCCTTTCCTTCTCCATACTCTTCTCTTCCCATCACTCTGGTACAAGTTGATCTTGGTCTCATCTGTCCATAGGATGTTGTTCCAGAACTGTAAAGGCTTTTTTAGATGTCGTTTGGCAAATTCAAATCTGGCCTTCCTGTTTTTGAGGCTCACCAATGGTTTCCATCTTGTGGTGAACCCTCTGTATTCACTCTGGTGAAGTCTTCTCTTGATTGTTGACTATGACACACCTACCTCCTGGAGAGTGTTCTTGATCTGGCCAACTGTTGTGAAGGGTGTTTTCTTCACCAGGGAAAGAATTCTTCGGTCATCCACCACAGTTGTTTTCCGTGGTCTTCCGGGTCTTTTGGTGTTGCTGAGCTCACCAGTGCGTTCCTTCTTTTTAAGAATGTCTCAAACAGTTGTTTTGGCCACGCCTAATGTTTTTGCTATCTCTCTGATGGCTTTGTTTTGTTTTTTCAGCCTAATGGTGGCTTGCTTCACTGATAGTGACAGCTCTTTGGATCTAATCTTGAGAGTTGACAGCAACATATTCCAAATGCAAATAGCGCACTTGAAATGAACTCTGGATTTTTATCTGCTCATTGTAATTGGGATAATGAGGGAATAACACACACCTGGCCATGGAACAGCTGAGAAGCCAATTGTCCCATTACTTTTGGTTCCTTAACAATTGGGAGGCACATATGCAAACTGTTGTAATTCCTACACTGTTCACCTGATTTGGATGTAAATACCCTCAAATTAAAGCTGACAGTCTGCAGATAAAGCACATCTTGTTTGTTTCATTTCATATCCATTGTGGTGGTGTATAGAGCCAAAAATGTTACAATTGTGTCGGTGTCCCAATATTTATGGACCTGACTGTATATCAGCCGAACAAGCTTATTCAATAGGGAGACGGCGAAAAGTTGCCACCAGGCACCACTGAAGGTGACCTATGGCCCAGGATAAGGCTGCTTTCACACAGTCAGTGTTTGATCAGTGACCAGTGTGTGTTTTAATAGCTGCCTGCATTCCCCATGGAATAAAAATTCTGGAGCAACTATTCTATGTTGTGCCGTACCTTATTCCTGTTAGAAGTTTATGAATAAAAGTACTAGCTGGGTGTTACCAGTTGTGGGGGGGTCCAGCGCAGTCTGCCATAGCCAGCCCTGATTGGACAGTGTCTAGTAACACCCAGTTATACCTTTATTCCTAAACTTCCAGCAGGAATGCTAGAGGAACGGCACAACATAGAGATATAAGAAAAGATGCTCAAGAATAGTAATTTCATCTTAACATCTTAAAGGGGCTGTGTCAAGTTCTCAAGTTATCCTGTGGATAGGGAATAACTAGATGATCACTGGGGGGGGGGGGGGGGGTCCGATCACGAGATTGGTGGTCCCATTGCCCCCATTCTGATGGAGGGACAGGTCGTGTGTGCGCACTGTCGATCCATTCATTCTCTATGGGAACGTCAGAGTTGGCCGAGTACAGCGATGCCCATCTGTTGACAGACATTGTTTAGGTTTCTTTGCAAACTTTTTCACATGAAGCATTACTGACTAATTCTCCATACATCACTGGATCTTCTCAAAGAGAACCAGTACTCCCCTGTGCTGGATCTGTACCGGTGAGAACCCAGAAACAGGGCTGTCTACAGCTATGAGCTAATGTGCATATATTTCCCATGGAACTTTCTCTAAAATAAGTTTCCAGGTCTCTTCGATGACAAACAGTACTTAGATATTGTTTTGCAAAGTTTCACAGTGCATTATCTTCCAATATTCAGCCAATCCAAATCTTCACCAGCTTAGAAGTAGTGACCGTATCAGGTATCTGCTTGTCACATTGTGACTTTATGAACCATTTGTGTTCCCCAGTCAGCAGTAGTCATTGTAAGAAGGTTTCCACATGTGTCATGCCAAAGCCAAAGACCGTTCCCAAGTGTTTCACATGTAAGAGCGGTGTGGTCATTGTGTGGTGCCTCTGCTTGGTGTTTGCTTGGTGTTTCTTTGGGATTTGTCATTTTTACAAGAACTGCAAAGTGTCAATGGTTTCCATCACTTGTGCACGGCAATTAACCCCTTCATTCCCAAAAGTACTACAAACGACTGTACTAGGCAGAGTCTACATTTCCCTGCTTGGTCACTCCGTTACATTGTCAGACTTCGCAGACGGGATGGAAAACCTGCCTATGATATCAGTATGAACAATTATCGCTCAATTGCAAAGAAAATAGAATCACATGTCCAACAAATCTGGACAGACGCCAGCGCCGGCCTAATACCCCATGCAGAGGAATATCTGATAAGACTTTGCATAGTTTCTACAGTGAATAATAAATGTTATTATTTCATTATTATGTCCTCAAGATGCGAACACATTGCTAAGAAAGGACCCCTATATGAAATATCTCACCATATACTAAGACGCATAGGTCATAGCAGAGTGTATAGTAAATGCTTGCTGGTAATGAAGGGGTTGAGACGCTTCCTTTCATAATTGGTTGGTCATGTAAATAACAATTTATCAAAGTGTTACTTCAAAGAGGTAAGGATTATTGATTTAAGAGGCAGACATAGGCCTTATGCACATGGCTCTTTTATGGGTCTGTAGTCTGCTTTATACAGAGGCACACAGCTTTTTTTTTTTCTCATATTCATATTAAAGGGGTTTTTCACCCCTCAGGGTCTTTTGGGTAGATCCCCCAACATGGCTGGACGTGCAGAGGGAATCATACTTACCTAATACCCGCCACTGGGTTCTGGCTCCTTCGTTGCCCCAGCGCCACTGAAGCTGTCCCTTCTCCCTGCATTAACATCCCAGTTTGAAGTGGGTCACCTGGCCACTGCAGCCAATGACTGGCTGTAGTGGTGACGAGTTCCCCCATGCGTCATGTCACTGAGTCACTGGACACATGGAGAACATGTCACATCTGCGGCCAGTCATTGGCGTGAAACCGGATGTTGCCAGGGAGAGAACTGCTTTGGCTACGGGGGAACGAAGCAGCAGGGATTAGGTAAGTATGATGCCCTCTGCAGGTCCGGCCACATCGGGGGTCTACCTGAAAGGCCCCTCAGGTGAGAACAACCCCTTTAAGTCCATGCTAAGACAGAGTGTGGCGTGCCATATTACAGAGGTAGTCTCCTCTAGACGCTTAGAGGCCCCATATGGCAGCCTAGGGGTCCATTAGACAGATGAGCCCTAAGTGTTAAAAAGAGTTAAAGTGCTGATTAAAAAATGAACAGTTCCAAGCTAAAGAATCTGTTATCAAGTCACAATTTTAGTTCAAAAACAAAAAACATCAATTATTATATAATTTTGCACTAATAACCCAACTCCATCGGATTCAAATGATGAGCTTTCATTGAAATTGTATAATGGTGGAGTTTAGCTATCACATGGTTGTGTGTATCTACCAACTAAGTAAAACCAGGTCATTTACATATGGCTGACACAGGGAATAAAATGTCATAATTACAATAGTAACAAGCTGCTAAAGTGTAGAAACCATACTGTAACAGTCACTACACCTGCCTAGACTTTTCCTCTTTAACTCTTTATAGCTCATATCACATTTACTGTGGGTCTCTGGGCAATATCATTAGTAAATACAGAATAGTCATTCTTGTCCTCTTTGTCAAATCAGAACACACAATTGAAGAAACACTTTGATGAATGTGTTTTTAGTATCTGCTTGCAAGGTATTGTGACTTTGAACGTGCATGCCTGGCCTATCATGGAAGTCCCAGTGCTTCCTGGTACCAATGAACGCAACGTTTGTGTCAAAAAACATTGTTGTGATGTCATCCTGGGCATAAACCAAGATCTGACCTCTCCATGGCGTCCTCTTGAGTCCTTGCTTAGCAAACTTAAGGAACCAGAGGCCTGCAGCACCATCCCTCATGATGACAGACGAAGTGTCAGACTGTCTGGCATGAGAACAACGTCAGCATCTCATTGCCAAACCCAACATCTACAGACTGTTTACAATGTAGCAGCTCTCACGCATGTTTGGTAAGCCTTTGTGATGTCATGTATTTGTTCAAGCTTTGCTAGACTACAAAACAGTTACAAAAGAAATTTTATGCTGATCTTGGGCTTTGCTCGGGCTGACATTGACTTCCTTGTGTGACCTCTTCTCGTGTGCAAATCCATTGGCTATCTGCAGGATTTTGCAAAGACCTTTTGATGTTGATCTTTTGCTGGTTTTCAGGAATGGATTTTTTTTGCCTCCAATAAACTTTCACATGATGCACGTGTTTATCCATATATTGTCTATTCAAGTATATAATATGTTCCCTATGTTCTTCATACTGGCCATACATACTGCAGACAGTGGTCTTCCGGTTTCCCATCAATAGACCAGATCAGGTGGATCACTTTTTGTGCACAAGTATTTTATAATCAAGATCCTCTTCATTATTAATCGGAGGTGGGCAAAACATATACCGTAAGTAACGTACAGAGTATTTGAGTGCCTTTGCAGGACAGATGACAGGTCTCAGATCTATGCCCAGGGGCACTTTAATACTCAATAGAGGTCAATGCCCTGTTACCAGATTATCTGTCCTCCAACAGATCCTGACACAAAATAAATCAGAGGAAGAACCAATTAAAAATATACCAGCATGGGAAAGCCTTATAACTCAACCTTAGTACCACTAAGAACTGAGGGTTGCAAGATGAAATCTGACCTATCGGCCAACCAAGTTCATGACCCTATAGATTGAGACAAATGAGAACACTATGTGTGGCCCGTATGTCTTTTCCACTGTAAAGTGTCCTTCTTTTCATAGAATGCATGCCAACCAATGTACATTCTTCTTCCTCTTTATATTGTCTCTATCATGCTTAAAGAGTATGCTCACTTTTGAACACAGTCTTACATTTCATGTATTGATATAATCGTCATACAACATTGATGAACTTTGTTGATACATTGTAAGACTTTTATTTTCCCCATAATGATACGGCCAGAGCTGCAGTCACAATTTAAGATGTTGATATTGGTGGAAACAGTTGACAAGTTCATATAATGCATCAGGACAGAAGATTGTAGAGGGCCTGCTGTAGGATTAGGCTAGTGCTAAACGACGTCATGTGTCGCGCGACAATAAGTTGCGCGACACATAGGGCACAACTACACTGCAACATGTGTTGCATGACATTGATGTCGCGCAACTATTTTTATAATGATAGTCTATGGCGTCGCATGTCGCAGTGCGACACCATAGACTATCAATATAAAAATTGTCACGCCACATTGCTGCGACAAAATGTCGCACGACACATGTCGTCATGTAGCCCTAGCCTTACACTTCCTTGACTGCGGTTGATCAGAGCAATCACTTAGCAGATACTGAATCAGCAAAGAATGGTGGGAGTTTCAGCTCTGAAGCCTCCAAAGTGTATAAAGCAGCATTGGGCTATAATACATACTATTGCCCTCTATCCCTACAGCATTCATAATGCAAAATACTTGCAGTTTTACTATGTTTTTATATGTAAATTATACCTATATGTCAGCTGTAAAATTATGTCCAAAGGTTAGCGTACACTTTCAGCATTTTATAGCTTGTTCTAGCTATTACATTATACAGCCATTTCACATTTCAGGTGTTCTTGGGGCTCCATCAGTGTTCTCTGTCCAGACATAGTAAATTCATAGTTTTCATTTCTTTGCAGGTTATATTGAAGCAGCTATCATCCCCGCGGGAGCAAGGAGGATTCGTGTAGTAGAAGATAAGCCAGCACATAGTTTTCTGGGTAAAATATGTTGATATCTGATCATGAGAACTAGAGGCATCAGTAAAACATGACATCATTGTTACTGTGAACCAGCAAACATACGGCACCTATTCCATGGTTTTAAAGTGATTCTCCTTGAAAATCCGTCAGAGAGCTTGTCTGGTAACTTGGTCTCCAGCCACTCCTGTGTTCTTCTGAGTAATAAAAGCTCTATTATGATCACATTAAACTTGATCAACTTTGATTTGATCATAATTGAGAATAGATGATAGCTAAGGAGAATGCAGAAGTCGCTGGAGACAGGGCTGTCAGATGAGCTCTTTGACAGATTTGACTGAACGGCAAAGGGCAGCTTGCTATGTTCTGTGATACTTAGAAGCTGCATAAGCCAAACCGTTAAACATTTTTAATAAAACATAATTGTAAAAATGATTTTAATCCAAAAGTACATGTATTTCAGTCCATAGACTTTAAGCAGCAGAAGTCTGAAAGAGGGGTCCTGGGAGTGTACTGCTAAATCACATAATGCTTGGGTCACTGATGGGGCATAAAAAAGACAGTTACAGTATTATGATATAGATTTATGAAAGTCACACTACAGAATCTCATATGAGCCCTTTCATCTTACTGTTTTGGGAGAACTTCTTGTACTGGGTGTAGATATCTGTACTCAGGGTGAGGTCAGCAATGACAGACTTCAGCAAAAACAGCAGATTAAAAAGTTCAAACTGTTTATTTTCTGGTACTCAACATAACTAACAAACAGCATCTAAGTGATAACTTCACTTGGTGGGGTGAAACTGCAGCACTAGCGCCACATAAACAGCAATATAAACTCCTGCCCATCTGGGAACTACCTAGACAGGTCGTCTCTATCTCACCTATAGAGTGCAGTTCACACACAAAGGGAATCAGACTCAAACAGCTAGCAGATCAGCTAACTTCCCAGGCTTTCTGACCCTGGCTGACATTCTGAGGTCTCTTTTATTGCCCAGTAACGATCCCAGAAATCAGACCTGGGATCATCTCTGGCTACAGGAAACAGCCGTTTTGGAAGCGTGTGGACTGGCAGATCCCTCTACCAAACCTACCCACCAATCCAAATAAAATCCAGCCCAGAACAAAAACTAACAGAATAGAACAACTGGATTTCATTTACCTCACCTATCTGAGGACTCTGGGCGAAATATACACGCCTTCCAGCACTTTACCATACACCTTACCACATGGGTATTAAATGACATTGAAGCAAAACAATGCAAATGTTTCTTGGAATGAAAATGGCTTCAGATGACTTGACATAGCACTTGGTAGTATTACGATGTAGCATATGGAAAAGGTGTTATAATTAAAATATTATGTAGTTTATACAGTGCCTTGTGACGGTATTTACCAACTCCTTTTGTTTTTCCTGTTTTGTTGCATTATAGCTTGTAATTAAAATGGATTTTGTGGAGTTTGTATCATTTTAAGTTACACAACATGCCTTGTAAATGTGCAAAATATTTTTACTATAGCACTAATAATGGTTAGGACAAAAACGAGAACTGTAATGTGCATAAGTATTCACCCACTAAAAGTCAATAATTTGTGGAGCGGCTTTTTGGTGCAATTACAGGTGCAGAAGTCTCTTGGGTATGTCCTTCTAACGCTACTTTCACACTAGCGTCTTTGCTGAATCCGGCAGGGCTCAGCAAAAATGCTTCCGTTACTGATAATACAACCATCTGCATCCGTTATGAACGGATCCGGTTGTATTATCTTTAACATTGACAAGACGGATCTGTCATGAATTCCATTGAAAGTTAATGGGGGACGGATCTGTTTTCTATTGTGTCAGAGTTAAACGGATCCGTCCTCATTGACTTGCATTGTGTGTCATGAGGGATTCGTCTTGCTCCGCATCCTATGACGGAAAGAAAACTGCAGCTTGCTTTGGTTTGCTCTCTGGTATGGGAATGCAACCAAATGGAACGTAATGCTTTTTGGAGCCTTCCGTTCTGTTCAGTTACGTTTTGTCCCCATTGACAATGAATGGGGACAAAACAGAAGCGTTTTTCTCCGGTATTGAGATCTTATGACGGATATCAATACCGGAAAATAGAAACACTAGTGTGAAAGTAGCCTTAGCTTAGCACATCTAGAGACCAGGCTCCAATTTCTGCTTCAACTCTTTTAAATTGTGTTGGTGTACATCATTCTTGGAGTCATGCCTCTGATTCTCAGCTTGATTGAGGTCTGGGCTTTGGCTAGTCTGTTCTAAGATGTTTTAATATCCCCCCCTTGAAACCTTCCACTGGCCCAGGTTTGCTAATCCTAAAGATGGAGAAAACATGTTTATCCCTGCACCAGATTTATCAGTGGCTCAGGCTGGATGATAAATGTGGTGCAGGGATAAACACTTTTGCCTAGCTCTACACCAAGTATTGGCTTACTTTGAGACAGAATTGAAATTGTGGCACAATCTTGGTATAAATTGGCACATTTTAGGCCATGCCCACTTTGCACAAAGCTCTGCAACTCCCCTTCAAGCAAAACTGCACAACCCCTGGTTACACCAAACTGCACTAAATTGCAACACATTTTAGATAGATTTTAGGTGCAGACACATTACTAAATCTGGGCCATTGTCCTGCTGGATGGTAAGCCTCCATTACAGTCTCAAATATCTGGTAGACTGAAATTGGTTTTCCCCAAGAATTGTCCTGTATTTACTATGAATCAATCTTTCTTATAATCCTGAAGAGTGATAGGAAATGTTAGGTTTGCACCACTCATATCATTTCCCATCATGGCCAAAAAATTCAGTTTTAGTCACATGTGTTTGACACAAGCTGTTTGGTGAACTCCAGACATGTTTTCTGTTTTTTCTTGAAGCAATGGCCTTTTCTGGCCACTCTTCTATACAACCCCCACTCTGTGGAGTGTATGACTTACAATGCATTCGGAAAGTTTTCAGACCCTTTCACATTTTCACATTTTGTTATTTTCTAAAATAAAAACAAACAAAAATTTTCCCCATCATTCTGCACTTAAAGAGGACCTTTTGCCACAAAATGCAATGCATTCTGAAAGCGGCATTTTATATGGCAGGAGAAGCCAAGCAGATTGATATACCCTATATTTTTTGGGGTAAAATTAAATAAAACCTGTAATTTATACATTTATTTCTTTGCATTTTCTACCTCCTATCAGTACAGGAGGGAGGTGTTATAACCTGTACCAATAGCTAATAACAGGAAGTGGAAAAAGCAAAGATATAAATGTATAAATTACAGGTTTTACTTAATTGTACCCACAAAAATCTGTTTAAGTGGGGTAAATGCTTTCACAAGGCACTGTATAACAGAATTATTGAGAGGATATTCAGTGTTTATATTTAAGTTTGTATAGGGCATGTGACACTAAGAAGCTTGAGGTGAATATCCACTCTTTTAAATACCATTGTTATGGTGGTTTGAGCTCTGATTTAAACATATACAGTACATAAAATGATTAAACTCTGAATGCAGGCAGCCATCGTTAGGGGGAAGCTTAAAGGGGCGGCAAATAGCACTGCATGATTGGTGAGGGTTAGACCTCTGGGACCCCCAATGATCCTGAGAGTAAAGGGAATGCCGGGGGCTTCCAACATCAGCTTATAACTGTTTTTCCCCTGCCTCGGTGGTTCTGGCTGTGGTTCCCTGCACAGCTGGGTGGCTGGGAGCCCATCAACAGGGAAATATTAGAAGGGGATGCAGCACTAAACCAGCGCTGCGTCCCCTTCATTCTTAGGTGTGTGGGGGATCCGCATCACTCATAAACTGATGACATATCCCAATGATTTGCCATCAGTTTTTGAGATAGGATTATCACTTTTAGAGTTTACTGACATTATTTGTATTGTGAACTCGGTTATAAAACGGTATGTGATATATCTTCTATCTCCAACTGGTGGTGGCTGCAGGCAACTCTATGTCTATACAGGTGATTTGGGGCTATACTATTAAGATATACTCAGACATGTGTGGGTACTTGGATCTAAAACAAAATTTAACATTCACTTAAAATTGAGACCCAGCTCAATATTTTAAAGGTTATTTTAGTTTTTTGATGAATAGAGAAAAAAAAAATCCTCATCATAAGATCACATCCCATGCAGAAATGTGTGCAGGCACCAGCAACAGGCCTTGCATAGACCCCTCTGTCTGCAGTAGCCAAAGAAAACAAAATGTTTGCTAACAAACAAATCAGGGATGTAGAAAGTAATTTGATGCTTGTAGCCATTTCAGCTCTTGGATGCTGAGCAGGAGCACATGGGCTATAGGTAGCAGAAGAGAAGAGAATTTGGCAGAAAAAGTGATGGAAAAACTGTAAAATGAGAAAAGAGAATGTGGGAATTTGTTATACTGTTCTGGGGAGCAAAGAGCAGAAACAGGAGATTATATTGCAATAAGCGCATGTGCACAGAGACCAGAGCCCTGTAAGGTGCCCAGAGCTTAATTGTCACTTTACACCATGGTAAATATTTCCTGCAGCAAACAGGTCAACAATTAAGCTAGGGCTACATGACGACATGTGTTGCGCGACAATAAGTCGTGCGACACATAGGGCACAACTACACTGGAAACATGTGTTGCGCAACATTTTTTATAATGAGTCTATGGTGTTGCACTGCGACTCACCTCAGCATCGCCGCAACCCGCCCGCAGCACAGCCAGTCCGTGTGGCTGTACTCTAAGGCAAAGTGGCTTGGATATACCTGATTTATAGCTATTCGTGACAAATTAATGTTAAAGAATCGAATTTCTTGGCTAACTAGTGGATACTGATGGATCAGGTTCAGAAGAATGATTCTGAAGTGGCGGGGGGGGGGGGGGTGAATGGAGGAGAGTTAGATCAGTAGGCTTAACTCAAAAGATATGTTTTTAGGGAGCGCCTAAAACTGTGGATCTTATGAATTAACCTAATTGCTTGGGGTAGGGCATTCCAGAGAACTGGTGCAGCTTGAGAGAAGTCTTGGAGTTGGGAGTGAGAGGTTCGGATTATGGAGGATGCTAGTTGTAACTCATTAGCTGAACAGAGGGCACAGGTAGGATGGTAGACATAAATGATGGAAGAGTTGTAGGGGGTGCAGCACTGTGGAGAGCATTGTAGATGAGAATGAGGACTTTAAATGGATAAATGGAATATGCGCACCTTATATCATATCTTATATACCTTATGCTTAACTCTTTCAGCTCTGAGAGACTCTGTTAAGAAGTCCATTAACAGCGACTGGAAAATTGAGCTACCTGGTGAGTTTCAAATTGCAGGGACCACCATCCGTTATGTACGCCGGGGACTCTGGGAGAAGATGTCTGCCAAGGGACCTACAAAAACTCCTTTGCATCTGATGGTAATATATTTACCCTTCTTTGTATACAAGACACTCATTGAGGATTTTAGGCCTGTACGATGGTCTAGGCTGAATAACATGAATATGTTTTTTGATTTCTTGCAGCTAAAAAAGCATCTCCTTTTTGGGTTTTAGCCTGACAAAACATAATTGTGCATTTACATTTGTACTGTGTAGTGGGGATCTTTTTTGCTCATTGCTGGATTGGTTATTACAGTTGACACTGAAATGATAGCTCTCAGTAGGTCCAGATTCTTTCTACCATAATAGTCACAACACAGCAAGGGAGATGTATTAAGCTAAATGTTCTAGAATCCTGGCTCAATTTACATCAAATATTTTTATTACACACTTTTTGTACTTTCCCTGACAGGTCGGTTGTGGCTTAGCAATAGCATGCGCTAACATTGGGTAAAAAGTTTGGCCAAAATTGGGCCAAAAATTGGCACTGTAAAGCTGTACAAAAATGTACAGTATAGCAGGGTGTGTGCTGTTTGTGGCAGCTGTAATAAGAGTTAAGGCCCCTTTACACTGCCCTATATTCGGGCAGATTATTGCTAACGATTGTTAGTATATACGCTCGTTAGTAATAATTGGCCCATTTAAAGTTGCTGCCGATTACCCAATGCATGAGCAACATGGCCATTCATTGGATAATAGATCAATGGGGCAGTCACCTAAATTATTGTTTGTGGGCAGCAGATCATACCGTCTTAACAGCACTCTGCTGCTGGTAAACAATGATTCTGCATGGGGACAATTGTGTGCTCCAGCAGTGTAAAGGAGCCTTTAATATCATAGACTATTACAGTTTCCAGTAAGTGATGAATTACCGCTCCTCCACCAAAAACTAAAGGTTGAGAATAGAGATAAGCGAATTTCATATTTTGACTCCCCTGCATAACGGAAATGGGACGGATCCGTTATGCAGCCCATAGACTTCTATTATGACGGAATGAATAACGAAATGCCTCTAAAGGCATTCCATTATGCATTCCGTCATAGAATTGCGTTATGGTCCGTGGTAACGGAATCCATAATGCAATTCTGCTTTTACCAGTAAACGAATCGCAAACAAATTTCATAAGCGGAAATTTGCTCATCTCTAGTTGAGAACCTTATCTGTGTTATATAGTGCTATTATCTTGCCTTATATAGACCTGTTAATACAGGCAACCTGTCATTTTGTTCAAGCAGTCAGGATGAGATGAGCAGATCGATATGTATACTTTGTGGGGAAAAAATTTGTATAACTTGTATTTCAGTTGTTTAAATTCTTTTTATTTGCTTAGGAGTCCAGTGGACAGTCCTATCAGTGATTGACAGCCTTACCTTGGTGCTGTGCAAGCAGATAACAACCCACTGGACTCCTAAGCATAAAAAAGATATCATAGGAACCTATAGTAAAGAGCTACCTATGTGATATTTTTTTAAAATGTGCTAATTTTTATGTTTATGCAGAAATCTTTTAATAAAAAAAGTCACGTTTTTCATCACTTTCCCCCATTTGGACAAGCTGCAGCAAGTGTCATAAAACAAAGGGTGGCCAATGTACTCTCCTTTACGATCTGTCATCCTATGACACACAGGAACTTCATAAAGACTTCCACGAGAGTAATTATACTGTATTAGCATAATGTAGTTCAGGGAATTCTGTAGAATAACCAGGGGTGTGCACAGCAAAACGTATCATATTTGTCGCTCTATAAGACACACTGAACCATAAGAAACACCTAAGATATAGAGAAGTAAAATAAAATAAAAAGTCATCAGACCTCAGATCAGAACCCCATCAGACCCCGAATCTCCATCAGACATCAGATCTGACGCCTATTCCTTCTTAGATCTCAGATTAGGCCCCAATTCCTCTTTGGACCTCAGATCACACCCCCAAGCTCCATCAAAACTCTGTAACAGACCCCATTCCTTCTTAGCCATTAGATCAGACCACCACCAGACCCCCATTCCTCCTCAGACCTTAAATCAGACCCCCATCGAACCCCCAAGCTCCATCAGACCTCTGTATCAGACTCCCATCATACCCCCATTCCTCCTCAGATCAGACCCATAAGGTCCATCAGACAAAAAATAAATAAATAAATTAACTTACCTCTCCTGCTCCGGACTGCGTTGACATTCATCGCTCCTTGGTCTTCTTCTGGCCTGCGCTGCACTGTGACCTGAAGTCGCACAGCGTCAGGTCATAATTCGTGCCTATGTGCACTACGTCCTGATGCTGTATGCAGTCAGGACATGTGCAGTGCGGCACCAGGAAGAAGACTGGGGAGTCGTAAGTACAGCCAGACCAGGACTTTAATTAACTCTTCCGGCGTCTTCTGCATACTAATAACCATAATGGAAGCGGTCATTTGCATTTGCACCATAAGGCGCACTGTCATTCCCAACCAAGTGCGTATTATAGTCCGAAAAATACAGTGGTATGTCTCCCAATGACAATTTTTTTTTTAAGTGGAGGCAATTTTTAAGAAAAGTTGTTCTCTGCGTCACCCACTTTACCCAACTGCTAACGGAAATAAAAGAAACTTTAGAAATATGGCGCACATTCTGAACACCATATTTGTCAATGTATTGACACCAGAAAACTGGCATTACTACACTGATAAATCTCCCCAATACAGATATAAATCACGGCTCCCCTTAACCAGTATATTATGAAACTATTATAAAACTATATTATAGGACCCAACCCTTATCTGCTGGGACTCCTATCTTTGCTAGGAATATTACCACCCACTGCACAGCAACTGGAGAGGTTACCGCTCTGCATCTGAACCAATACACTGCTTTACACAGTAGAGTGCAATACTAAATATAACCGGGGTCCATCAACAGGACTGCACAGCATCTATTAAACTTAATGGTTGAATATGAGTAAACAACAGTGCATACAAGTTACAGAAGGACAATAACTTTACATAAAAACTAAACTCACATCCCTAAAAGATGTGGTTCAGGTATTCCTGCCAGTGGAGCTCGGCATTCAGATCTCGTAGTCCCCACTCTCACTGTTCCTGGGCAAACACACTCTGTTTCCTTTGCCCAACCAGATGGTTAACTAATAATGTTATCAGATGTGTCCTGCCCTCCAGCCAATCCATTTGATAACCAGAGCTTTGATGGGTTTGAGGTCCATTTCTAGTCTCTTAAAAAAAAAAAACTAAACTCAAGATGGAGCCTTAACAATCCCTTAATCCTCCACTCACCTTGCCCAGTCTAGGAAAAGAATATAAGGCCATAAACCAGCAGGGGGTAGTCAGCTGGTCAACACGCTACAATTCGGCCATTAAATCTTTGAAACACTGAGCATGAACATAGGAAACACAAAGAGTTGATTACAAATTAAATTTAATATGTTACAAATATGTCACAAATCTACTCAGCTCCTCTTGTTCTGCAACATGTTACCTTCAGATTGGACTGTATTTTCATGGTTCCCCCAGTTCTGACCCTGCCCCAGACTACACAACACAGCTGACACATTGATCTGCCAAAAACTGGAAGTGTCACCCAATTGTGCATTCTCTTGTGGCCAATATGAAAACCGTAATATTTTAAGATTTTCTTTATAACAATTTTAAAAAATTATCAAATCAGTACTACTGTACAAATCACATAATAAAAAAACATTTTAATTCCCTGCATGGCTACACCATTAAATGTGTGAAAAATCTTATCGATCAATTAAAACCAGATAGCGACATACAGCATATCCTTTTTTTTTTACATATATAATCTGTTTTTATTTTCTGATTACAGATT
This sequence comes from Bufo bufo, assembly GCF_905171765.1. Classification (NCBI taxonomy): domain Eukaryota; kingdom Metazoa; phylum Chordata; class Amphibia; order Anura; family Bufonidae; genus Bufo; species Bufo bufo. The sequence continues at coordinate 710,999,401 of NC_053389.1, read as the reverse complement.
TATTTATTCTATTTCCTGAACATGATTATGGGGGCGGCCATCTTGTCTGTTTTAACAGCATTTAGAAAGTATTAAGAAAATTGCTTTACAGCAGCCCCATGGGCTATAGACACAATGATCAGGAGGGGACCTCATTGACTTATATGGGAGAGTTTTCTAGGCATGTTCTGTGACCTGTGCAGAGCTCATTGTACAAGAAAGAATACAAACCGGATTCCAAAAAAGTTGGGACACTATACAATCGTGAATAAAAACTGAATGCAATGATGTGGAGGTGCCAACTTCTAATATTTTATTCAGAATAGAACATAAATCACGGAACAAAAGTTTAAACTGAGAAAATGTACCATTTTAAGGGAAAAATATGTTGAATCAGAATTTGATGGTGTCAACAAATCCCCAAAAAGTTGGGACAAGGCCATTTTCACCACTGTGTGGCATCTCCCCTTCTTCTTACAACACTCAACAGACGTCTGGGGACCGAGGAGACCAGTTTCTCAAGTTTAGAAAAAGGAATGCTCTCCCATTCTTGTTTAATACAGGCCTCTAACTGTTCAATCGTCTTGGGCCTTCTTTGTTGCACCTTCCTCTTTATGATGCGCCAAATGTTCTCTATAGGTGAAAGATCTGGACTGCAGACTGGCCATTTCAGTACCCGGATCCTTCTCCTACGCAGCCATGATGTTGTGATTGATGCAGAATGTGGTCTGGCATTATCTTGTTGAAAAATGCAGGGTCTTCCCTGAAAGAGATGACGTCTGGATGGGAGCATATGTTGTTCTAGAACCTGAATATATTTTTCTGCATTGATGGTGCCTTTCCAGACATGCAAGCTGCCCATGCCACACGCACTCATGCAACCCCATACCATCAGAGATGCAGGCTTCTGAACTGAGCGTTGATAACAACTTGGGTTGTCCTTGTCCTCTTTGGTCCGGATGACATGGCGTCCCAGATTTCCAAAAAGAACTTCGAATCGTGACTCGTCTGACCACAGAACAGTCTTCCATTTTGCCACACTCCATTTTAAATGATCCCTGGCCCAGTGAAAACGCCTGAGCTTGTGGATCTTGCTTAGAAATGGCTTCTTCTTTGCATTGTAGAGTTTCAGCTGGCAACGGCGGATGGCACGGTGGATTGTGTTCACTGACAATGGTTTCTGGAAGTATTCCTGAGCCCATTCTGTGATTTCCTTTACAGTAGCATTCCTGTTTGTGGTGCAGTGTCGTTTAAGGGCCCGGAGATCACGGGCATCCAGTATGGTTTTACGGCCTTGACCCTTACGCACAGAGATTGTTCCAGATTCTCTGAATCTTCGGATGATGTTATGCACAGTTGATGATGATAGATGCAAAGTCTTTGCAATTTTTCGCTGGGTAACACCTTTCTGATATTGCTCCACTATCTTTCTGCACAACATTGTTTGAATTGGTGATACTCTACCCATCTTGGCTTCTGAGAGACACTGCCACTCTGAGAAGCTCTTTTTATACCCAATCATGTTGCCAATTGACCTAATTAGTGTTAATTGGTCTTCCAGCTCTTCGTTATGCTCAAATTTACTTTTTCCAGCCTCTTATTGCTACTTGTCCCAACTTTTTGGGGATTTGTTGACACCGTGAAAATTGGAATCAACGTATTTTTCCTTTAAAATGATACATTTACTCGGATTAAACATTTGATCTGTCATCTACGTTCTATTACAAATAAAATATTGACATTTGCCATCTCCACATCATTGCATTCAGTTTTTATTCACAATTTGTTTAGTGTCCCAACTTTTTTGGAATCCGGTTTGTAGATAAGATTTGACAATCATCTATTATGAATGGAGGATCCTGTCTTATCCATACACAGAGGTGATAGCATTATAGGCTGGATTATAATGACAGATAAGCAGGTAACTGCAGTAAAGTCATCTGTACAGACCAAGAAGTGATATCTTTTAGAAGGCTTAGTTGTCAGTGCAAAAATGGCATCATATAAAATTCTTTAAAAATACAGTATGTTAAACATAAAAACGTGATGTAAACAATAAGTCATTTTCTGATAACACATTCCCTTTAATAAAGACAGATTCAGACTGGACCTAGAATAGCATTGTTGCAATGTCGACAAGTTCCAGTAGTGGACACACGGAGAAGAATACTGCATGCATCTAGCACTTCTAAAGTGTCCCATGGTAAACATCAAAGGAAGCCATTGCAGGGGGACTTTTCTGGTGCTGTATTTTGCTGGGCAGCAATCCCAGTATAGACAAAGCTTTCTGCTGCTTTTAACTAACGCATCAGAAAATTATTTCCCTGAACAGGCAAGCATTCAGGGAGGGAGTTGACACCCAACAGCACCTCACATTGGAAATGGGCTGACCTGAAAAACCTAATCAAAGAGAGGATTGAAAGAGGGGATGTGAATAGAGGGATGCGATTTAAACAATGTAGAAGAAGATGCAGCATTTTGCAAAGAGTCTGGAGCTTTTGTGAGCAGCATCAGAAAACAATTATAGAGCCACATCAGAACAAAGCCTGATCCAAAACTTACGCTGACAGTGAAAATCCAGCACTCTGAAAAGATTTCAGGGACTTGCTTGCCTGCAGTAATAATAGCAAGCAATAAACATGTTCTTCCACAAAACAGCATTTTCCAACTGTATTTCTGTATCTTAAAGGTCATCATTTATGTGTAGAGAAATCACAAATTTTGTCGCAAATGCCATTTTGCAACAAATTTTTAAACTTTTTAGCTTTTTCTGACACCCTCTCCACTTTTCCAAAAATTGGGTGGGGTGCGGGGAGGAGGCAGGCCGTTGGCAGGAGCTCTGCAGCTTGACTTATTTAACATATGCACCAGAAACGCACAGTCAGCAAAAGAACAAATTTATTAAGAACCTTGCACCTCTTAACCCTTTTACAACTTTTTTTTAAAACTGTTCTAAATAGCCTAAAAATAATTTTTGTAATCTATTTATTTAATCAATTATGGTGATTTCTTACTTAAAAAAGTCCTGGATTTTACTGCTTCTTTCAATCATCTTAAATTCATCATTCTTATACAGCCCTGACCTCTCTGCATTGTAATGGTGTATGGATTTTAGCAGGGTGCCACAGTTAACACTACGCAGGCCGGAGCACACATCGCTGCTCCTGCCTGTGCCCCCCTCAAGTTTGGCTTAATTGTGGCACAGCACATCGGTACCCTGTGCCCTGTACAGATGTGCTATTCCAGAATTAAGCGGAGCGAGCAACTGCCTGAGCTCGCCCTGCTTAATGCTCTCTATAGCACATTGCTGTTCCTGTACTGATGTGCTGTAGAGAGCCTTGAGCTGAGAGGAGCGGACTTAGGCAGGAGCCCACTCCTCTCAGCTAAATCCTGGCATAGCACATCTGTACAGGGCACAGGGTACTGATGTGCTGTGCCAGAATTAAGCCAAGCTTGAGGGGAGCACAGGTAGGAACAGCGATCTCTGCTCCGGCCAGTGCAGTGTTCGCTGCAGACCCCTGTTATATCCATGTCAGCGCTGTAAAATCCAAGACTTTGGGTCCTTTTTTGAATAGGAAAACAACATAATTGATTACAAAATGAATTTTTGGGCTATTTACAATAGTTTTAAAGAAAGTTATAAAAAGGTTTAGTTACTCTTTAATAACTTTCTCCAGCGGGGTATTACTAAGACTGACGAGTGAAACGCCAGTCTTTAGCAAATGACCCCCACCGCATCAATAAAATGGCTTTAAAAGGAATGTAGTCTGAGAAAATGACCTAATGTTTAAATCAAGTTTATATGTTAAGTATAGTCTTTCCACGTTTTTGACTCTGTCTTTTTCATGTTTTTTTCACCCTGAGCACACAAGTAAGGCTCATACTTCATGTTCTGTAGAGATCTCAGTAGTCAACACATTATCATCACAGGCAGGATTGTAATAAAATAGAACATCTCAGTTAGTTGGAGGCACATAACACAGGATCAATCATTGGACACAGCTCACTTCTCCCCCTACCTGAGCAGTAACTTCCATACATGTAACAGAGCACTCTCCCATGGAAGTCAATAGATTGATTTCAGCTTCTCATGTCCATGTGACTGCTGTAAAGCAAATCCTGGCAGCTGCTCAGCAAGATAGCCGCTCCGTAACCAGATGAAAAAAAATATTAAGCTATATAGTAAATATTATATAAAGCATACAGTATATACACACATAAACAATAATTCGTAAAACAATGAAAAGGTGATACATTCAAAAATGACATTAATACAATAGTAGGCAATTTTACTTCTCAATTAGTCCATAGATTATCTATAGAAATTAGCGAATTTCTTGAAACGTATTTTGTCAAAAACCAGAGTAAAAATATAAGCCCTAGAAGATGTGTGTGAGAGAGACCCAAAGGTATGCAAATTAGCTTTCCTTTCAAAAAGAAAAGAACACTAAACCTCTCTGATTCCATCAGAAGTAAGATATGCTAATTTTCCTATATGTTTCCCAGAAATGCAGAGCAGCATTGGCTGGACTACAATACTCCTCATGCATACTAGGTGGTCTCCCTAATGAGAAAGACCATCCCCAAGACCACCACAAAGGCCACTCAGCTAACAAGGACAACTTTCTCTTGAGACACTCCGTTTTTTTTTTCCTTTGCAGAAGGAAAAGTGATTTGCACATGTCATTTACAGAAGCATAATACATTCAGTACTCTTTTCCTTTTGGGAGGAGAACTGTCTTGCACTTCTCTTTTCAGGTATAGCATTACTCATGTCTCTTTCTGATTCACCTAAAACAAATCAGAAGAAATTCGGGTTCATTAGAATGCAAATTGTGTATTTTTTTGAGCAGTGTATATATATATATATATATATATATATATATACACTGCTCAAAAAAATAAAGGGAACACAAAAATAACACATCCTAGATCTGAATTAATTAAATATTCTTCTGAAATACTTTGTTCTTTACATATTTGAATGTGCTGAGAACAAAATCACACAAAAATTAAAAAATGGAAATCAAATTTTTCAACCCATGGAGGTCTGGATTTGGAGTCACTCTCAAAATTAAAGTGGAAAAACACACTACAGGCTGATCCAACTTTGATGTAATGTCCTTAAAACAAGTCAAAATGAGGCTCAGTAGTGTGTGTGGCCTCCACGTGCCTGTATGACCTCCCTACAACGCCTGTGCATGCTCCTGATGAGTTCTCCTCCCAGACCTGGACTAAAGCATCTGTCAACTCCTGGACAGTCTGTGGTGCAACGTGACGTTGGTGGATAGAGCGAGACATGATGTCCCAGATGTGCTCAATTGGATTCAGGTCTGGGGAACGGGCGGGCCAGTCCATAGCATCAATGCCTTTGTCTTGCAGGAACTGCTGACACACTCCAGCCACATGAGGTCTAGCATTGTCTTACATTAGGAGGAACCCAGGGCCAACCGCACCAGCATATGGTCTCACAAGGGGTCTGAGGATCTCATCTCGGTACCTAATGGCAGTCTGGCGAGCACATGGAGGGCTGTGCGGCCCTCCAAAGAAATGCCACCCCACACCATTACTGACCCAATGCCAAACCGGTCATGCTGGAGGATGTTGCAGGCAGCAGAACGTTCTCCACGGCGTCTCAAGACTCTGTCACGTCTGTCACATGTGCTCAGTGTGAACCTGCTTTCATCTGTGAAGAGCACAGGGCGCCAGTGGCGAATTTGCCAATCTTGGTGTTCTCTGGCAAATGCCAAACGTCCTGCACGGTGTTGGGCTGTAAGCACAACCCCCACCTGTGGACGTCGGGCCCTCATATCACCCTCATGGAGTCTGTTTCTGACCATTTGAGCAGACACATGCACATTTGTAGCCTGCTGGAGGTCATTTTGCAGGGTTCTGGCAGTGCTCCTCCTGTTCCTCCTTGCACAAAGGAGGAGGTATCGGTCCTGCTGCTGGGTTGTTGCCCTCCTACGGCCTCCTCCACGTCTCCTGATGTACTGGCCTGTCTCCTGGTAGCGCCTCCATGCTCTGGACACTACGCTGACAGACACAGCAAACCTTCTTGCCACAGCTCGCATTGATGTGCCATCCTGGATAAGCTGCACTACCTGAGCCACTTGTGTGGGTTGTAGACTCCGTCTCATGCTACCACTAGAGTGAAAGCACCGCCAGCATTCAAAAGTGACCAAAACATCAGCCAGGAAGCATAGGAACTGAGAAGTGGTCTGTGGTGACCACCTGCAGAACCACTCCTTTATTGGGGGTGTCTTGCTAATTGCCTATAATTTCCACCTGTTGTCTATCCCATTTGCACAACAGCATGTGAAATTGATTGTCACTCAGTGTTGCTTCCTAAGTGGACAGTTTGATTTCACAGAAGTGTGATTGACTTGGAGTTACATTGTGTTGTTTAAGTGTTCCCTTTATTTTTTTGAGCAGTGTATATATATATATATATATATATATATATATACTGTATATATATATACTGTATGTATATATATATATATATATTGATTATCTTATAACGTTGGCACCTGTAAAGGGGTGGAAAAAGCAGGAAAGATGTCAAGCATAAGGATGTGAGCAACTTTGACAAGGGCCAAAACGGTGATTGGTAGTTGTCTGTGTTGGCTTATCTCAAAACTGACTGGACGTCTATCTAATACATACCACCAACAGTGGTTCACAGAAGGACAACTGGTGAGCCAGCTGTGGGGTCATTGATGCCCAAGGCTTACTTAACCATAGAGATACCACATGTATACCTTTAGAGGTCTTGTAGAGTCCAGGGCTTGAAGGATCCATAATATTAGGCAGGTGGTTTAAATATTATGGATGACAGGTGTATGCAGTATATACTGTATATTACAAATCGGATTCTTCAAGTCAAGCTCCAGTTTAGAGGCACTTAAACTATTACTGTAATTATTTGTAATGTTATTATTGGAATTTCTCACTTTACAAGTGAGAACATTTCTGATAATCTTGGCTCAAGACAGCTCTTAGTGACTGCCACCTTTGTCACAGACCTTATAAGATCTGTTCCCCACTAGAGTCTCTACACCCCCAAGGTGTTCCTTCCTATGCTGGTAGTTGGCTTAGCAAGGGGAGGCAAATATTTCCTTTTCATTGCGGAAGAAAAGAAATGAACAAAGATGCAGATAATGGCCAGTTAGGGCAGTAACAGTAAAGCTTAACCATATGATTGTGAGCCCCATTGGGGACAGCATGATGCTAATGCCTGTGAGTATAATAAAAACAATAATAATATGCGTGATAGCAGACAGGCACTAGTGACTGCTCTCCTTAGTTAATCCATATTAATAATAAAACCACATTACATGCACATAAATATCTTGTCATTAATAGCTTTTTTTATTTATATATATGAATAGGTCTTGCTTTTCCACGATCAGAACTATGGCATTCATTATGAATATACCATCCCAGTGAACCAGTCAACAGAGCAGAAGACTGAGGTGGAAAGACAACCAGATCATCTGTACATGTGGACACACAGCAGTTGGGAGGGGTGCAGCGTACAGTGTGGAGGAGGTAAGGTAACACTGATTGATGGCAGCAAAGAATACAGTCTTTAGGATATTCCAGTACCGTAGGTAGCACACTACAGTGATAACCTTAATATTGATGGCCGTCGCCAATGTACAGAGCTACAAAGACATTGGGGGAACAGGGTTCTTACCTGTACATCAGGTTTATCAGAAATACTCACGCTACCTAGGATTTTAGACTGTAATCCTATAAGTATTTGAATGGCAATTGGACACATACAAAAAAGATTTGCAAGGAGCCAGATGCCACACGTACTGCAGAATGTATCCGGATACCTAAAGAATTAAGGCTTATGCAGGGCACTGACATACCTCCCAAGTGTCCCTCTTTTGGAGAGACAGTCCCTCTTTTTTGACCCAAGTCCCTCTGTCCTTCTTTGACCCTTAAATGTCCCTCTTTTTGACCTGGGGATTTAATGCATAAATGTGCATTGATAAATGTACTAAATTGCGCCTTACTAAAGTGTCTGTATGGTTTCTACCTGTATATTAGACCAGAACTTTATTATTTTGTGCAATTTCTAACTTAAAATATCTATAATCCGATCATTTATGAGCTAATATTTAAATGGATATTGAAGCGCAAGAAATAATTGTCCCAGGGGCTCCACATGCTGTAAAAAAAAATAAGAACTTGCACTCACCCAACCGATCCCCAGCTACTGCAGTTGTGACGAGGGTCAGCTTTGGGCGGAGTTAGAGGCCTAGTATTAAAAAAATTGCCGCGATGCATGCCGGCATATATTGTCCCTCTTTATGATTTTCAAAAGTTGGGAGGTATGCACTGATAAAAATTCAACTTCATGGAGATCCAAGGACTGTGATTCCTTCATTATATGGATTATACTGTATGTCTTCCCATGACACCTAAAGGGAAACAGCTGGCTATACAGCATTCATGTCTAAGAGTTACAGTATCCTACAAGTTTGCCATATACTGATTTGTAAAGCAAAGATGTCTGACAATTATTATACATTGTGAGATATGCAGATGCAAGGAAATTAATAAAAGAGAAGCTCTACCATTTCCTTGCATAAAGACAAGCTTCAACCACCAGTTTATTCTGGGTTATTCATCAGGTAGTTATGAACAGTCTGACCGTTTACTAGCCATTGCTAATGTTGTACATTGCCGTTCTCTACATTTGTAGCTGTACAGTATTCCCATTTGACCATGATTTTCTTTCATAGCACTAGATGCTAGTGAAAACTACACAAGTAGCCATCTACCCAGAGTCACAACAAGAGCACCTGTCCTTCTTTTTCTAAGTGCCTAGAACTAGTCACCATTAACAAACAATGAAGTAAAGCTTGAGCTACTGGTGTAGTAATATGCTCAAATGTAATAAATGTTCGGTATTCCAAGTTATATAAGCCGTTAAGATAAAACTCCCTCGTGTCATTGTACAACCCTCATCAGATTTGGATTCATGCTACTTTTGTGAAATCAGCAGGAACCAGGTGACCACTTTTCAGTCTGAACCCATTTTGGTCCATGTACCCACAGAAGTAGTATTTTTTTTTGTTTCTAGAAGAGATCCAGTGCATGTATGACTTAGACTTAGGGGCACATTTATTAGGACCGGAGTTTTAGACGCCGGTCTTAATAAAGCCCTAAACTGACGGTGGATCTGCCAAAGTTATAAGGAGGAGCAGGCCTCGCCATAACTTCAGCGCATCCAGCACCAGTTCTAAATGTAAGTCAGCTTCTGAGCGGTCTTACATTTAGACTTTTTTCTATGCCTAAAACAGCCTGTCCCCTTCCCCGCCAACAATTTTAGACCTGGTGTGAGCGTGTTTTGGCATAGTAAATGACCCCCTTAATTTGAAGACCCTGCTCCATGGGAAAAAGTATGCAAATTAACTCATGTCAGCCAAGCCATCTGTAGACAGCTGTTTTGGTGTTCTTATCCGATACCGGCAGGGTCACTTTAATGAGAACCTGTACCCGTACTGAACTACATCTAAGGCAGCTCATCCATCCAACCAGTAACCTGCTCTGTACTAATAAGGGGCAGAAACCCCAAAACAGCTGCCATGATTGCTCTTCGTTTTGGAGAAGTCTGCATGACTTGAGCTTATTTGCATTGTTTCTAGCATATAACGGTTATCTGTAGGTACAGCCTGTATCTTTCTATACTGAGGTGACATTGGACACACCACATTGTGACTAACTTCTGTGACCTTGTTGTAAACATATATTATTGTATAGGCCATCTTGGTAGTATCTGTCTGCATGGTGAACTTCTGTGATGTTTTAGTCTTTTTATGTGCTTATTACATGTGTCATTAATGAGAGCCTTCTTGTGTTGTATACCAGATGCTGGCTTCATATGTTCCAGAGCTTAGAGCACATACAATAGAACAGATGTGTGTAGTGGAAATATCAAAGAAGAAACTGTGCTTTCACAAGACTTGTACAGTGTGTTCATTAGAACATTTCCTTTACAATGCAAAATTGTCTTGGATAGCTGGAGCCACACACTCAAACAGATTTTATATGAGGTCATAAAGTCCCACAGTGAATTATTCTGTAAAACATAGATATACTGGCATTGTAAAGATGTGGCAAGTATCACTCAGTGCAGAAAGTACATGCTGCAATTTGTAAGGTTTTCTGGATGCTGCTTTGTGAATAGGCTGTCTGTAATGCATTTACTGATGTAGAAAACCCCATCATTCCAGGTGAACGAAAGACTCTTGTGTCCTGCACAAAACTGGTGAACAAAACCATGCTGATTGTAAATGACAGCATGTGCCTTCACGTGCCACGTCCTGACCCACAGATCCGGAAGTGCAACATGCATCCATGCCAGTCAAGGTGAGTCTTGCACAGGCAGCAGATCATAATGATTTGCGGCTTCTGCACCTAAATCCCATTCATCCAGCAACACATTTCATATTTTATGCCTCGTTCACATGCTGTAGAAAAAGTAGTGCAGAATATTAAATGTGAAACAGATTTCTAAATCTATGGTATGTTCATTATTGGTGTGGATTCCATTGTAAAACTCAAGCAAACTCCACTGAGGTACAATAGAGAAAATTCATGGATGGACTCATTGGTTGATCTGCTGATGGATTATCTTCAGAATTTGTAATGGATTTGCCTAGTGCACATCCTGACCGTGTCCACGTGTACACAGTTTTTGGTGAAATTTAAAAAAAAATGTTTGTTATTGTGTGGTTGTGCATTTTTTCAAAAACTTTTCCTAACTCTTTCCAAAATTAAGAAAAGTGGGCATGCTCTTGTAGGAGTTGTAGTTTGGAACACATTTATCAAATGGGGAGAGTTAAAAAAAAAGTGCAGTGTAGGTACAGATCAGTCAGCATACTTACCATGGAGGCAGACCACACTATTGCTATGGGGCCCGGGGTGGAAGGGGAACTCACAATAAACTCCTTCTTCTGTTTACCTACATAAATAAACAGGATTGTCCTGCAGCTGCCACTAGGGGGAGCTGACACTTTACAGCTTCCACTGAGCTCAGCAGAAGGTGTATAAATTCCTGCACTGAGCTTTTCCTAGTAGTGGATTCAGGCAGCCAGTTTTATAATAAACTGTGAGAGGAACCCGTAGATTTACAGCTGCATATAGGATTTCTATCAATGTGTTTATGGCAGTTGTCTGGTGTAAATACATTGAGAAGTATGGTGTTCAGAATGGGTGCCATATTTATAAAGCACCTGTTCCACTTTTTCCAACATAGACGTGGGAATAATTGTGACTTTTTGACTTTTTTTTATTAAAAGACTCCACCACGAATAAAAATGAGTACCACATTTGTGCATCTTTTTAAAATTATTTTTATTGATTTTCAAGAAATACAGAAAAATAATAAATCACTTATTGTACATTGGTTCATCAGATAACGGTACATCGTGTCAGGATGGACCTCATTAGAAAGGAGGTAGAAGGAGAGAACCATATACATAACAAGCATAATATCAGAACTACAGAAACCAGGAGGAAAGCCCCCTCTGAATTTAGTATACAGCTAATTGACATGTGTGTACCGGTATGAGTCACAAATATATAATTCCCAATAAACGCTGAAAAACATAAGCATAATGAAGGGTGGGGGGGGGCAGGAGGAACAAAAGGGGGGGGGGGGTTTGCCTGAGAAGCATGGCCAAACTATGTATGTTACACTGTGGTCAGATAAGGTGCCACACGTTGTTATTGTAGAGTGCTGTTACAATAGGAGAGGTGAGACCCAAGAATTGATGTATCAATTCTAGGACCGCAGGTCCTCGTACTGTGTGTCCATTTTTATGTAGTGTACCCCCTGAAACGGACCCATACTGTCTTAAAGGAGGTGTGGTTCTTCGAGTCCCATTTAGCCAGTTCTTCCAGATGGAACACATTATCAACTTTGTCTATAACAGCTTGCATCTTTTAATAGATGGTGTAAAATATGACGTTATTAATAAACAAGGGACATAGTACTTTATGATGTGCCTAACAAAGGGAACATATAATATGCTACATACATAAGCCTTCTTGACAGTTTTATTAAAATTCCAGGCTTAAGGGGTTGTCTTATTTCAGCAAATGGCATTTATCATGCAGGCAAGTTAAAACAAGGCACTTACTAATGAATTGCCTCCTTTGCTGGCTGGATTCATTTTTCAATCACATTATACATTGCTCGTATCCAGGGGTTACGACCACCCTGCAATCCTGCAACGGTGGCCGTGCTTGCACTATATAGAAAAAGTGCTGGCCTCTCTGGTAGCTAGGACAGTGGGAGCGAGCATAAAGACATGCATGCACCGCAGCTCCTGTCCCAGCCACCTTGTATCTGAGCTGCAGCGGTGGCTTGCTCTTCATGCTTCCTCCGGCAGCCCTTACCTCCCCTTTTTGGTTGACACAGGTTCCTGCATAGTCATCTTGCCTGCCCCTCCCCTGTCAATCAAGAAGAAGAGTAGGGGGCTGGCAAAGGAAGCAGGAGGAACAAGGGTGCACAGAGTTGCTTGGGCCCGTCCTCGGTGCACTTAACTGCTCATTTCTCCAGAATGAAGCATCGGATTGCTAAGTGAAAGGTATTGTTACATTTAGCTGAGCTAGCCCAATAAGGCATTGTGTCTGGTTTAAGGCTACATTCACATGACCGTATATGTTTTGCGTTCCGCAAATTGCGGATACGCAAAAACACGGATACTGGTCGTGTGAATGTAGCTGTCTCTATGACAGAAATGCAACTGCGGACAAGAATAGGACATGCTCTATCTTTTTTGCGGGGCCGCGGATCGGAACTACGGATGCAGACAGCACACAGTGTGCTGAATGGGGCTGAGCGCAATACCAACCACAGCTGCTATACTATGTACAGCACTACGCTTGGCGAGCACAGAGAAGGCCGCAGTGCTCATAGGATCCCCGGTGCCTTTGCAAACAGCTGATTGGTCCCGGGATTCAGACTCCAAACGATCAGATACTGATGACCTATCCTAAGGATAGATTATAAGTGTCAAAATCCCAGAAAACCCCATATTATTTGATAGTCACAGTACTTGTTCTGTTTTTGGACAATAGATTTTTTTCATGTGCCATGAATGTTTTGGGTCTTGCTATAGTTTGCATCACACCCTGTCTAATGGCATCTAGCATATTATGCTGGCCTCGGTGAAGTAAGAGCCGGTATTTTCAAGTGTCAGCGGCAGCTAGTGCTGGTTGACACGTTGCTATTTTAGTATGGCTGTAAGTCGATCCGGGCCGGCTCTTACTGGGAGTAGCCAAAGTGCTGGGTGGGTGGCTGCTCCCCACGCTCCAGGCCGGGTCTTTACTGGCCTATATCAAACCCAGCCAGCAGTCTCAGCTGTGTGTGGATTACAACTCTCTGACAGTGGAGTGCTGTCAGTCCCTGTGTGTTTTGGGATCTGAAAAATGGCTGGGGCTAATCTGTCTACCAGAGCAAATCCCCACAGTATGTTTTTAGGGCATGGGAATAAACCGGTGTACCCTGAAGAAACTGCACAAACATGACCGCTGCCATTCCTCTGTTCCCCGGGGAACATGGCCTCCAGTGTGCTTACCTGATTACAGGCTCCTGTGCTTCGGCAGTATGTGTCCTTTAGCATCTTGCTGCTCTATTCACTCCACGCTGGTCTGTGGCCTGGTATGCCTATCTCTGTAGAGTGCATGAACTTCCTCCAGCTCCTAAAGGCCCAGGACGCAGATCTTAAAGGGGTTCTCCAAGAAAGATAATAATGAAAATACTGAAAAAACATGCTATTACATTAAAACTCTTAAATTCCTTTAATTATTTATAATGGCTCGTTTAGTCTAGGGGACAATAAGTGAAGGAGCTAAAATGGTGGCTCTTAGATTTATGATCATAAAATCCGTCTTTCTCGTGACACTGCAGGACGGCCGGTGTGAGAAAGCAGAGCACAGAGCCCTATGTAAAGCCCTTATATGCAGATGACAGCTGAGATAACTGCTCCGCTGTGTCCCTGTGCTTCAGAAAGGAGTTTCCTCATCCCGTACTCACAGGCTGAAGTGTTTTCTAATGACGCTCTTCCCCCACAGCAGCGCGTCTGGTCCTCATTCCTACCCTTCAGTCTCGGAGTATGGGGTGAGGTAAACTCCTTTCTGAAGCACAGGGACACAGCGGAGCAGTTATCTCAGCTGTCATCTGCACATAATATACAGCTTCACAGCGCTGACATCGGCAGACTTTACATAGGGCTCTGTGCTTTGCTTTCTCACACCGGCCGTCCTGCAGTGACACAAGAAAGACGGATTTTATGATCATAGATCTAAGAGCCGCCATTTTATCTCCTTCACTGATTGTCCCCTAGTATTTTCATTATTATCTTTCCCGGAGAACCGCTTTAATCTATGCAGTAGTCTATCATTGCTAGTCTCCTGGAAAGGTGTGCAATTCTTCTGTTTGTTTGCCCTTGTATTGACCCCTGCCTATTAACCCTTTGCTTCTTAACCTGACCTCTGCCTATTCCTGTTATTGACCCAGTGCTGCCGGCAACCTGACCTTTGGACTGTTTATTGGATTGCATGCAATCTGCCTGTGCTGACCTCGACTTGTTTCCTGATTACGGTTTTGCCTGATCCCTCAGTGCTCCGCACTGGTGTTTCTCGACCAGGTAGCGCCTGGTGGTTCCCCTGCAGTGTCTAGATCCCTGTATAGGGGTTAAAGGGTGAAGACCAGGGGCCACTTAATGTCCTCAGGAGTACTTTAACCACCTCCGGACCGCCTAACGCAGGATCGCGTTCCGGAGGTGGCAGCGCTGCGCACAGTCACGCATATACGCGTCATCTCGCGAGACGCGAGATTTCCTGTGAACGCGCGCACACAGGCGCGCGCGCTCACAGGAACGGAAGGTAAGAGAGTTGATCTCCAGCCTGCCAGCGGCGATCGTTCGCTGGCAGGCTGGAGATGTGTTTTTTTAACCCCTAACAGGTATATTAGACGCTGTTTTGATAACAGCGTCTAATATACCTGCTACCTGGTCCTCTGGTGGTCCCCTTTGTTTGGATCGACCACCAGAGGACACAGGTAGCTCAGTAAAGTAGCACCAAGCACCACTACACTACACTACACCCCCCCCCCCATCACTTATTAACCCCTTATTAGCCCCTGATCACCCCTAATCACCCCTGATCACCCCATATAGACTCCCTGATCACCCCCCTGTCATTGATTACCCCCCTGTCATTGATCAACCCCCTGTAAAGCTCCATTCAGACATCCGCATGATTTTTACGGATCCACTGATAGATGGATCGGATCCGCAAAACGCATCCGGACGTCTGAATGAAGCCTTACAGGGGCATGATCAATGACTGTGGTGATCACCCCATATAGACTCCCTGATCACCCCCCTGTCATTGATTACCCCCCTGTAAAGCTCCATTCAGATGTCCGCATGATTTTTACGGATGCACTGATACATGGATCGGATCCGCAAAACGCATCCGGTCGTCTGAATGAAGCCTTACAGGGGCATGATCAATGACTGTGGTGATCACCCCCCTGTCATTGATTACCCCCCTGTAAAGCTCCATTCAGATGTCCGCATGATTTTTACGGATGCACTGATAGATGGATCGGATCCGCAAAACGCATCCGGACGTCTGAATGAAGCCTTACAGGGGCATGATCAATGACTGTGGTGATCACCCCATATAGACTCCCTGATCACCCCCCTGTCATTGATTACCCCCCTGTCATTGATTACCCCCCTGTAAAGCTCCATTCAGATGTCCGCATGATTTTTACGGATGCACTGATAGATGGATCGGATCCGCAAAACGCATCCGGACGTCTGAATGAAGCCTTACAGGGGCATGATCAATGACTGTGGTGATCACCCCATATAGACTCCCTGATCACCCCCCTGTAAAGCTCCATTCAGATGTCCGCATGATTTTTACGGATGCACTGATACATGGATCGGATCCGCAAAACGCATCCGGTCGTCTGAATGAAGCCTTACAGGGGCATGATCAATGACTGTGGTGATCACCCCCCTGTCATTGATTACCCCCCTGTAAAGCTCCATTCAGATGTCCGCATGATTTTTACGGATGCACTGATAGATGGATCCGATCCGCAAAACGCATCCGGACGTCTGAATGAAGCCTTACAGGGGCATGATCAATGACTGTGGTGATCACCCCATATAGACTCCCTGATCACCCCCCTGTCATTGATCACCCCCCTGTCATTGATTACCCCCCTGTAAAGCTCCATTCAGATGTCCGCATGATTTTTACGGATGCACTGATAGATGGATCGGATCCGCAAAACGCATCCGGACGTCTGAATGAAGCCTTACAGGGGCATGATCAATGACTGTGGTGATCACCCCATATAGACTCCCTGATCACCCCCCTGTCATTGATCACCCCCCTGTCATTGATTACCCCCCTGTAAAGCTCCATTCAGATGTCCGCATGATTTTTACGGATGCACTGATAGATGGATCGGATCCGCAAAACGCATCCGGACGTCTGAATGAAGCCTTACACGGGCGTGATCAATGACTGTGGTTATCACCCCATATAGACTCCCTGATCACCCCCCTGTCATTGATCACCCCCCTGTCATTTATCACCCCCCTGTCATTTATCACCCCCCTGTCATTTATCACCCCCCTGTCATTTAGCACCCCTCTGTAAGGCTCCATTCAGATATTTTTTTGGCCCAAGTTAGCAGAATTTTTTTTTTTTTTTCTTACAAAGTCTCATATTCCACTAACTTGTGTCAAAAAATAAAATCTCACATGAACTCACCATACCCCTCACGGAATCCAAATGCGTAAAATTTTTTAGACATTTATATTCCAGACTTCTTCTCACGCTTTAGGGCCCCTAGAATGCCAGGGCAGTATAAATACCCCACATGTGACCCCATTTCGGAAAGAAGACACCCCCAGGTATTCCGTGAGGGGCATATTGAGTCCATGAAAGATTGAAATTTTTGTCCCAAGTTAGCGGAACGGGAGACTTTGTGAGAAAAAAATTAAAAATATCAATTTCCGCTAACTTGTGCCAAAAAAAAAAAATTTCTATGAACTCGCCATGCCCCTCATTGAATACCTTGGGGTGTCTTCTTTCCAAAATGGGGTCACATGTGGGGTATTTATACGCCCTGGCATTCTAGGGGCCCCAAAGCGTGAGAAGAAGTCTGGTATCCAAATGTCTAAAAATGCCCTCCTAAAAGGAATTTGGGCACCTTTGCGCATCTAGGCTGCAAAAAAGTGTCACACATCTGGTATCGCCGTACTCAGGAGAAGTTGGGGAATGTGTTTTGGGGTGTCATTTTACATATACCCATGCTGGGTGAGAGAAATATCTTGGTCAAATGCCAACTTTGTATAAAAAAATGGGAAAAGTTGTCTTTTGCCAAGATATTTCTCTCACCCAGCATGGGTATATGTAAAATGACACCCCAAAACACATTCCCCAACTTCTCCTGAATACGGCGATACCACATGTGTGACACTTTTTTGCAGCCTAGGTGGGCAAAGGGGCCCATATTCCAAAGAGCACCTTTAGGATTTCACAGGTCATTTACCTACTTACCACACATTAGGGCCCCTGGAAAATGCCAGGGCAGTATAACTACCCCACAAGTGACCCCATTTTGGAAAGAAGACACCCCAAGGTATTCCGTGAGGGGCATGGCGAGTTCCTAGAATTTTTTATTTTTTGTCACAAGTTAGTGGAAAATGCTTATTTTTTTTTTTTTTTTCATACAAAGTCTCATATTCCACTAACTTGTGACAAAAAATAAAAACTTCCATGAACTCACTTTGCCCATCAGCGAATACCTTGGGGTCTCTTCTTTCCAAAATGGGGTCACTTGTGGGGTAGTTATACTGCCCTGGCATTCTAGGGGCCCAAATGTGTGGTAAGGAGTTTGAAATCAAATTCTGTAAAAAATGACCTGTGAAATCCGAAAGGTGCTCTTTTGAATATGGGCCCCTTTGCCCACCTCGGCTGCAAAAAAGTGTCACACATCTGGTATCTCCGTAATCGGGAGAAGTTGGGGAATGTGTTTTGGGGTGTCATTTTACATATACCCATGCTGGGTGAGAGAAATATCTTGGCAAAAGACAACTTTTCCCATTTTTTTATACAAAGTTGGCATTTGACCAAGATATTTATCTCACCCAGCATGGGTATATGTAAAAAGACACCCCAAAACACATTCCTCAACTTCTCCTGAATACAGAGATACCAGATGTGTGACACTTTTTTGCAGCCTAGGTGGGCAAAGGGGCCCACATTCCAAAGAGCACCTTTCGGATTTCACAGGTCATTTACCTACTTACCACACATTTGGGCCCCTAGAATGCCAGGGCAGTATAACTACCCCACAAGTGACCCCATTTTGGAAAGAAGAGACCCCAAGGTATTCGCTGATGGGCATAGTGAGTTCATGGAAGTTTTTATTTTTTGTCACAAGTTTGTGGAATATGAGACTTTGTATGAAAAAAAAAAAAAAAAAAAAAAAATCATAATTTTCCACTAACTTGTGACAAAAAAAAAAAAATTCTAGGAACTCGCCATGCCCCTCACGGAATACCTTGGGGTGTCTTCTTTCCAAAATGGGGTCACTTGTGGGGTAGTTATACTGCCCTGGTATTCTAGGGGCCCAAATGTGTGGTAAGGAGTTTGAAATCAAATTCAGGAAAAAATGAGGAGTGAAATCCGAAAGGTGCTCTTTGGAATATGGGCCCCTTTGCCCACCTAGGCTGCAAAAAAGTGTCACACATCTGGTATCCCCGTACTCAGGAGAAGTTGAGGAATGTGTTTTGGGGTGTCTTTTTACATATACCCATGCTGGGTGAGATAAATATCTTGGTCAAATGACAACTTTGTATAAAAAAATGGGAAAAGTTGTCTTTTGCCAAGATATTTCTCTCACCCAGCATGGGTATATATAAAATGACACCCCAAAACACATTCCCCACCTTCTCCTGAGTACGGAGATACCAGATGTGTGACACTTTTTTGCAGCCTAGGTGGGCAAAGGGGCCCATATTCCAAAGAGCACCTTTCGGATTTCACAGGTCATTTTTTACAGAATTTGATTTCAAACTCCTTACCACACATTTGGGCCCCTAGAATGCCAGGGCAGTATAACTACCCCACAAGTGACCCCATTTTGGAAAGAAGAGACCCCAAGGTATTCGCTGATGGGCATAGTGAGTTCATAGAAGTTTTTATTTTTTGTCACAAGTTAGTGGAATATGAGACTTTGTAAGGAAAAAAAAAAAAATCATCATTTTCCGCTAACTTGTGACAAAAAATAAAAAGTTCTATGAACTCACTATGCCCATCAGCGAATACCTTAGGGTGTGTACTTTCAGAAATGGGGTCATTTGTGGGGTGTTTGTACTGTCTGGGCATTGTAGAACCTCAGGAAACATGACAGGTGCTCAGAAAGTCAGAGCTGCTTCAAAAAGCGGAAATTCACATTTTTGTACCATAGTTTGTAAACGCTATAACTTTTACCCAAACCATTTTTTTTTTACCCAAACATTTTTTTTTTATCAAAGACATGTAGAACTATAAATTTAGAGCAAAATTTCTATATGGATGTCGTTTTTTTTGCAAAATTTTACAACTGAAAGTGAAAAATGTCATTTTTTTGCAAAAAAATCGTTAAATTTCGATTAATAACAAAAAAAGTAAAAATGTCAGCAGCAATGAAATACCACCAAATGAAAGCTCTATTAGTGAGAAGAAAAGGAGGTAAAATTCATTTGGGTGGTAAGTTGCATGACCGAGCAATAAACGGTGAAAGTAGTGTAGGTCAGAAGTGTAAAAAGTGGCCTGGTCTTTCAGGGTGTTTAAGCACTGGGGGCTGAGGTGGTTAAAGCCAAATCGGTTCCATGAGACAGCAGATCCACATCCGCTTCCATAACAGGGAAGAACATACAAACTCCATGCATATGCTCTCCTTGGTCATATTTGGACACAAGAACCCTCCCTGGTGCTGCAATACAGTAGTGCTAACCACTGAGCCGCCATGCTGCCTAAGTGCTTGTGGTTTCAGGTGTGCAAAGGAAATTGCAATATTAGCGGCTCCTTTTCTCTCTCTCACATTTCACAATCCGAGCGTTTTTCAGGGTGCACTGTGCTCAGCCTGTCTTTAATTTTACTGATCTGTAATCCCTTTTACTGGGCCAGTTACAGCTTTCATGTGTTTTCATTAGCAGGTGTTAACGTCTGCCGAGCAAGCGTTGTTATAAACCTCTTTTCTCTTTCCCAGGCCCCTCTCACCTTTTGCTGTCTCTGTTACTGCCTCTTTAACTAGAAGTACATAGCTGTGTGAAAGTGCTGAAATTCCTGGAGACTTGGCAGCTCTATATTGACTTGACATACCGCATTCCCACGCTCGCTGACCGCATTCACACTTGCAGCGCCGGTCCTGGGATCTCTGTCAGCAGCATGGTTTTCTTTTTTAAACCTATTGATAACATCTCAGTTTCCAGGTACTGGACGTGCTGACTGTGCAGATGCAGGTTCCAGGAGCAGTCTAGGCTCCACACTCTGGATCTGAATTTACACATCTCGCCATTCCACCCACTCGCTGACTCTACTGCCGACTTCTCACTTTGACATCAGCTTAACAGCTGCTTCTGTAGGCTGATCATGGAAGAAGACCAACCCTTAATATTTTTTGGCTACTGGTTGGGAAGATGGTTCACTCACTTTAGACTTGCTGCTTTAGAATAGTCTGACATATAAAACAGATCATTAAAGGGGTTCCCTGGCTTATGAGGTTACCTAGAACCCATAAAAAAGCAACTGTAACCCTTCTCAGATTAGTATACATCAGTTGAACTATTGTTAATGGAAATGTAAGCATAAAAAAAAAAAATCTACATAATACGAAAAATATTCTTTCGTTTCACTTTTATTTAAAGGGTTTTTGGGAATACAGGATTGATGATCTATCCTCAGGATCGGTAGGGGTTGGGCTCCCAGCCCCACCGCCGATCAGCTTCTTGAAGAGGCCGCGGCATTCTGCTAGGTGCTGCAGCCTCCTCACAGCTAACACAGCACAGCGCTGTACGTTGGTATAGTGGATGTGGTTGGTATTACAACGAAGGCCCATTCACATGAATGGGACAGAGCTGCACATAGGTCATGTGACCGATGAATGCGATGTCACTGGTCTGGGAAGAGGCCGTATCGGGCTGTTCAAACTGGTGGTTGGTGGAGGTGCTGAGAGTCAGACCCCACTCATCTGATTTTCATAGGTCATCAATATTTTACATCCAAAAAACCCCTTTAGTGCTATTCGAAACCCCAGTAGGGGATATAGGTAACAAATAATGCAGAGAAAAAGTGGATTCATACCAATAACAACCAATCACATCAGTCTTTTCAATTTTTTAAACAGCCCGTGATACATAAAATATTGTGTCTGAAATTTTAAGGTTAATGTGCCAGAATTCTGGCTTAATTTGCAGCAAAACCCAAGAGCTGTAGAGCTGTGGCTTATGGGAAACGTGTCAAAAGTATGGCACAAATAAACCAACCAATAGAAAAAAGTGCCTGAAAACGCACCAGATTTATTGTCCAGCATGAACCACCAATTTGGTGCCATCTTGACTGCCTGGTTTACACAGTTTACTCTGTCTAAATATTAGACAGGATTAGTAAAGCTGCTCCCCTGTCTGTATTTTTAGGACCCTTGGATATAATAAAACACCCTTTTTAGGGCATATCGCTAGGTCAGATAGGTGCAGGTCCCACCTCTGGGACATGCTCCTATCTCCAGAATGGGGTGCCGGGAGAGCAGCCATTCCCTGCTATGGGACTTAGCTGCGCGAAAATAGCTGTGCGTGCTTGCTCGGTTACTGTATTTTTAGAAGTCCCATAGCAGTGAATGAAGAAGACTCTGCTTCCAGAGGTGGCACCTGCACCTATCGGACATTTGTGGCATATTCTAGCGATTTGCCACTGAATTTTTTCTTTCAATTATAGTGTAACCCCTTCAGTGTTCCTGGAACTTAAAATTCCCCTCCCCTTCCCCACAGGACCCATTGGCAGAGTGCATACGTCATTTACAGCTTGCATTGTTTCAGTAAAGTGCAAACAGATGGCATCATGCCTGGCAGTACTTCAGCACTTTATTGATAAAATACTGGCTGGCATAGTTATATTCTTCTGACAGCACCTGCAGGGAAACCATGGGGTATTTCCTCCCCACAGTTCTGCAGAGTTAGGCCTCTTTCACGTGTCAGTGAATCACGACATGTACCGTCTCCTGTTCTCTACACATGTATCCATTGACTGTGTGTATTCACATATCAGTGGTTTTCCACAGACCATGGAAAGCATGCCCTATTTTTGTTCATGATTACGGATCCCTATGAATCTGTGAAAACCACAGACGCAACACGGATGCCATCTATGTCTGGTAGTGGTTGTCACGCTGGTTTCAGCCTAGCAGTGGAATACGGATGACACATGGAGAGCAAAAAACGGACACATGAGCCCAACATGGATCCTTCACGGATGAACTACTGATTATCTTGTCACGGATGTCATCACTGAAAGTGAAAGAGACCTTAATGTTGGATCTTTCCTGCTTGTAAATTCTTCTACTGCGTGTAGAAACAGCTATAACTAATACATCTTCCATTCCCACAATAACAACGTCCATAACCTGCTATGGCCTCATAGTTTGTGATATGTGATTTTATGTGAAGGATTCTTTTTACTAGAGACTGTGAGTCCTTATGAAAAAAGACCATGGCATGCTCAATCTTATGGCATATTATGGCGCAGTTGCTGTCACATATTACTTCTAGGAGGTAACGTGGTGACGTACAGATGGGTCCAGTTGTACAGGATCCGTGCACATGGCTTTACTGTACCGAGGAGCCCTAATTCACATTCATGTAACATTTGGTCTCCTTGTTTTAAAAAAAAAAAGTGAAGTGGAAAATTTGCAGAAAACAGTAAAGTGTGATCTTGGCCAAAAAACGCCATTTTTATTTTATTGTTCTATTCAGAAAATCATTTTTGGAACATTGCCCCAAGTTGATCAAAGCCACAGGTTTAGTCCATGTCCGCCGTATTTGTGCGCTCTTGCTGAGAGCGTCTTATATCTGATATAAAATATACTTCATGTGTTTGTGTGTAGAAAGGGGTGATTGATTTAGAGGAAGTCCTGGCTGTTTAAACAGAGGGTATGTGAAGTTCAGTCTTGTAACTTTCTTGCTATAGAAAGGATCTTTTCTATTTCTTCGTGTAGTGGAAATAAAAACTGAAACCCAATATGCCAGATCCTTCTCAGGGGCGCTGTGTGAATGGCAAGCTTTGTGTGCAAGCCTTAAGCACATGTCCGGGGGATGTAAAGCAACCTCAAATCCCTGAGAGTGTGCTTCCAGGGACACTAAGGATATTGCATGGAGCTGCCCACACTTTCCGGACTGAAAGGTGTATCTCCTCGCTTAGCAGAGATTACCACTTTGGCCTTGATTCAGAAGAGTGACTGTTCTTCAAATGTGACCTACAGTTATACTGGACAGCAGGATTTATTCCATACCCCTATACCCACCACTATTGTTACGTCACTCTTCTGTCCCCATCCTCCATAGACAGTTAATATGTGGGATGCAGAGTTCTGCCTGCTCTACAAGTAAAACAACCCTAAATCTCCACTTTGCTTTATACATATTAACAGTAAATCACCACAAAATGTATTCTTTAATATTATTATCACATAGCAAAATTAAATCACAAAAGGCAACAAAAAAAAAATACTAATTCTATTGACCGCTGAACTTTGCAGTCAGGACTGGCCAAAGCCCAAAAGGACATTCTTCTTGTACTCTTCATTTTTCACCAGTTCTCCCCTCTGTAGACTCCATCTCTAAGGTCTGTTTCACACGTGCGTTGTTAATTCCAGTTTTGAGATCGTAGAGGATCTCAAAACCAGAATTAAACGGATCCTTGCCATTTAATACATCCGGGTTCATCCGTTTTGGTCATTTAATACATCCTGTTGTATTAAATCTTAACTGAAAAAAATGGATATGGTATGAAAATCATTGTAAGTGAATGAGCGCCGGATCCGTTTTTTTGCTAACAAAAAAAACTAATCTAAACTAAAGTTCTGTTTCGCAGACCAGACACAAAAGCGCAGCTGATCCATTTTGACCTGGTTTTGAGATCCTCTGCCGGATCTCAAAACCGTAAAGGCACACCGCAAGTGTTCATTCCTTGTGATAGCGTTGGTCCGAGTCTTAATTGTCATTTTTCCCTGATCTAGTGGGCAGAGATAAGCTGCTGTGATGTCCTCAATACACTGAACATACAGAGAAGAGATACTGCTTCCTTATCCCTTTGTAGCACACTCTCAAAAGCAGCACCAAGTATAGAAGACATTATACAGCAGTACTGAGCAGTGTAGCTGTGAATCCTTCACGGTAGTGAGACAGAAAACCTGCTAGAGTTACCAGCAGCATTTCCATTTGTATTTGCCTCTGTCTCTCCCTAGCTGCTGTGTCCTGTGACTGGTGGGGGTCCAAGCGGTCGGACCCTCAACGATCTAATAGCTATCCCCTGTCCTGTGGATAAGGGATAACTTTACATAACTGGAATACCCCTTTAAGGCCTCACACCCATGACCATGTCGCAGAACTACAATACACAGATACCGTCCGCGTGCATTCCACAGTTTTCTACTCGAAACGACTATTCTTGTCTGCAAAACGGACAAGAATAGGATATGTTTTACATTTTTCGGAATGGATTCATGGATGCGGACAACACGCGAAACAGCTTTCCCCTGGAGCGCAGCGTTGCGATCTGAGGATCTGTTTATTCCTTGTGATAGCGTAGTTCCAAAGGCTTAAAGTATGTGTGGATAAAAGTTTTAAAAAATATTACAGAATTCTAATCGCTTCCTTTTCCTCATATTAAAAATAACATTAAACATAAAAAAGATAATTTGCACTGCTGCACCCCAAAATGCCTGTACTATTAAAATATAAACATATTGATCCCATATAGTGAATAGCGTAATGGCCAATTTGCCATCACTTCACTACCCAAAGAATTTAATAAAAAGTGATTAAAAAAACCTCACACACTCCAACATTTTTTTCCAATTCCAACCCCATTTGGAAAAAAATTTCCAGCTTCCCACTACATCGCTTGCAATATTAAATGGTGCCATTAGAAACTACAACTTTTCCCTCAAAAAACAAGCCTGTCTATGTGAATGGAAAAATAAAAAGATTTTGGCTCCCAAAGGCAGAAAGTAAAAAATGAAAACCCAAAAGTAGAAAATTACCATGTCCTCAAGGGGTTAAAACTGGATGTAAGTAGTGCAAAGGTAACAATTGTACCCAGTCCCTGAGGGGCCCAAAATGTCCCAATACCCCATATGAAAAGAACACTACTAAAAATGCTGGGCAATAATTTAAGGGGGTGGGAATCACAAGAATACAATGATTATGGGGCCAGGTACTGATCTGCTTACCCTGCTTGCGAATCTGGGGAGCATCATGCATACAGATCTATGCTGCTCCCATTGAGTTCAAAACGACCTATATAAATCCGCATGCAATTTGCTCCCCCTAGTGGAGGATACTGGTAACTAGAATTATATCATATAGCAGTCAGAAAAGCAGAACCCCCCTATACATATTTGTGAAATTTATATAATTTATAATGTAACTTTTTCCATTAACTACTTTTCACTCTGGTGCATGCTGCACATCAGTATTCTAAGCCGTGTACACAGCGTATTAGGCGCAGAGGAGATGTACAGCGCTTCTTTCATACAGTATGGGCCCCTTTCATGGTATTGAACTGGCAGCTCCACATAGGTGCTTTCAGAATTGCAACTGATCTGTGTTAATCAGCAGAGCAGGGATTTCTCCTTGTTAGTGCTGGCAGCCCAGACAGTCAGACTACCGGGTTGGAAAATGTGCAGGGAGCCTCTCTCTGCAATCACAGTGGAATGTTAGTGTTGGACTGCAAGGTTGGACTGGTGCAGCTGTATTATCCTAAAACGTTCCCTGCTACTCTGGAGGGACTGGGTGTGGTGGGACCTGCTACCCAAACCCACATTTACCTGATTATTTTCTGTCTGGATGGATGCATGAGTTTAACCCCTTAGCTGTGTCTCATTTAGTCTGTTTGCCATGTTATGTCTAGCTGCACCCTCTGCTGGTCAGGTGATTAACTACACTCTATATACTCCATATGAAATTCCTTGAAATTTGACACAATTTAAAATGATGCATGTATTGACAGATGCCCAAAAGTCATATGGTCCCCATGACAAATAATGTCGTTCGAATCTCTCTTTAGGCTGTAAACCGGTAAATTCATGAGAACTTAAGGCTTTGTTCCTGGAAGGGTCTGTTAGGACCTACATCTCAGATTCTGGCAAAAATGCCAGACAGAATAGTGAAGCAAACTCAGTAAGATGACAGACACCATGACACTGCTAGGCTGAATATTTATTTCCAGAGCACCTCCTAGCAATGGTTCATGAGTAGTGTTGAGCGAACTTTTGTTTTAAGTTCGGCGTCCAAAGTTGGGTTCAGGTTATCCAAGAATCCCGTTATGGATTCCGCTACCACGGACCATAACGGAATTCTATGACGGCATGCACCATGGAAGCCTATAAGAGGCATTCTGTATTGCATTCCATCATAATAGAAGTCTATGGCCAGCAGTTTTTTTTAAGGCACCCTAAGGGATCATGCACACGACCGTATGTATTTTGCGGTGCGCAAAAAACGGATCCGCAAAAATACGGATGACATCCGTGTGCATTCCGTATTTTGTGGAACGGAACAGCTGGCCCTTCATAGAACAGTCCTATCCTTGTCCATAATGAGGAAAATAATAGGACATGTTATATTTTTTTGCGGAACGGAAATACAGACATACGGAAACGGAATGCACACGGAGTACCTTCCGTTTTTTTGAGGACCCATTGAGGTGAATGGTTCCACATACGGTCCGCAAAAAACCCCGGAACGGACACGGAAAGAAAATACGTTCGTGTGCATGAGCCCTAAATGTGAACATGCCTCCCTGGTCAGAGGTGCGCAGCAGTTGCAGAGAGAGCTGAACCTCTAGGTGTAACGGCAAAACCCCCATTGCTCCTAGAGGCTCATTTGCATATATTAAAACATTATTTTTTTCTGCAATGCTGGCACATATGAACATGGGACCAACACAGATGACTTCAGCTGCTAAGCGCACATGTAACAAGTCAGCCAGTGTCATAGGTACAAATCTGCTGTTGGATCACATTTAAAGTCATGTACTATACTGTATAATAACACCATATGTCAGAAAACGCACATTATAGCAAAAAGCCGCCATATGTTTATTCCCAACAAAAATGTACAATGTTCTTGAATCTGTTTGGGCTCTCCCAATCTCTGGGCTCCATAGCAAGTGCTATGGCTATAGTTATGCCCATGATTAGGATGGAAACAAGTTTAGTGCTCTCATTAAGAGAAACAAAGTATTGCAGGTTTGATACCTTTTAACCTGCAATACTTTGTTTCTCTTAACGAGAGCACTAAACTAGTTTTCTATTGGCTAACACGGTACCAGACTTTTTCCTTTTTCTTTCAACCAACTAGGATGGAAACACACATGCATTTTTTGTTGCAGTTTTTAAAGGGGTTATCCCATCTTAGACAATGGGGGCATATCGCTAGGATATGCCCCCATTGTCTGATAGGTGCGGGTCCTACAAGGAGAACGGAGCCGGGGAGAGTTGTGGCTGGAGGACTCCGGGTTTCCCGGGTCCGTCCACCACCAGGCGCAGCTCCCCGCCTCTCCCATTGAAGTGAATGGGAGCGCACCGCCATTCGCGTCCACCGCCCCTATTCATTTCGATGGGGCCGACGGAAATAGCCGAGCCAGCGCTCGCCTATTTTCGGCGGCTCCATAGAAATGAATGGAGGGCGCATGCGCAGAGGTGGGACCCGCACCTATCAGACAATGGGAGCATATCCTAGCGATATGCCCCCATTGTCTAATGGGATAACAGCTTTAACCCCTTAAGGACCCTGCCATTTCCATTTTTTGCAAATCTGACATGTGTCACTTTATGTGGTAATAACTTTGGAATACTTTTACTTATCCAAGCCATTCTGAGATTGTTTTCTCGTCACACATTGTACTTTATGACAGTGGTAAATTTGAGTCAAAATATTTCATTTTTATTTATAAAAAAATACCAAATTTACAAAAAATTTGGAAAAATTCATAATTTTCTAAATTTCTATTTCTCTGCTTTTAAAACAGACAGTAATACCTCCTAGAATAGTTTACTTTACATTTCCCATATGTCTACTTCATGTTTGGATCATTTTGTAAATGACATTCACTGGTCACACAGGTCCCCAAACATAGCACTAAGGAAGGGCTATGGATGTGTGAGTAGTACTGAAGGGGTTAACTCTGCAGCTGAGGAGGAAGGGCAGGCTAATCCACACCTTTGATCTCCTCAGCCATAGAGAAGGAGAATCTATATTTTCCGTTACAATAGCTAGGAAAATCTTCAATTTTATTGCAACAGGAGGCTCTCATTGTGCAAGTTTAAAGCTAAGTAATAAAGATTCATAACATAGACATAGAGACATGAGAGTCAGGTTTGAAATAAAACGTTTTAAAAGTGGATTCTGAAGACCAGTCTGCGGCCTTCAGAATATCAGAGAGGGAGCCTCCTTTTTGGAATACTTTAGTGGATACTGCGCCTCGAACTGAATGGGCACCAAAGATTGATGTGTTAATCCCAGCCATCTGCATGGTGAGCTTAACCCATCTGGGTAGCGTAAGAGAGGATCCCGGAAGATGTGGTTTACGAAAAGAGATAAGAAGTTGGGACGCATGAGGGGTGTGTAGAGTTTGGGTCATAAGTTCATATGTCTTTAGACAACGGACAACACATAATTTATTATGGGAGGGGAAAGCTGGGTAGAAGCGTCCACCGCCCCTATTCATTTCGATGGGGCCGACGGAAATAGCCGAGCCAGATTGGTTTTGGCTCGTCTAACAATACGGGAAGGTTACTCCGTTAGGGGTAAAAGATCTGTTAGAGATGTCCAACGCTCTGACGTCTGAGACTCTCTTAATAGAGATGAGACATAAGAGAACCGTGAGTTTAAAGGAAAGTAGTTTTAGAGATAGGTGTTCGTTGTCTTTCCAAGATGAGAAGAGGTTTAGGAGGAGGGTAATATCCCAAGTAGAATGATATCTAGGCTCAGGGGGATTCCTAAAACGTATGACCTTCATAAGTCTGCAGACCATCGGGTGTTTACCAACAGGGATGGAGTTAACGGGGGTATGTTCCGATGATATGGCAGATCGGTAAAGGTTTATGGTTCTATAGGCTTTTCCTGATTCAAAGGATGCGGATAAAAAATGTAAGATGTGGGTAATAGATGCATGAACGGGATCCAAGTTCCGTTGAGAGCACCAATGAAGCCAAATTTTCCAGGCTGATCTATAAGCCTTTCTGGTACCTGGTGCCCATGCGTCAGAGAGGATGTCGAGAGTAGATTGTGAAAGGCCGTGATCGAATCTTGATTGCCTGAGATCAACCAGGCTACTAATGATAGGTGTCCCGACAAGATCAGAGGGTGAGGATGTCCTAAAGGATCTTGGAGGAGATCCTGGGAAAGTGGGAGAATTCTTGGAATATCTATGGCCAGGCTGAGTAGAGTGAGGAACCATGTTTGAGACGGCCACCAAGGAGTGATGATCACTAATGTGGATCTCTGGGATATCGTCTGAAGCAGAACTCTGGGGATTAAAGCGAAGGGGGGAAAAGCGTAAAGGCGTCTCTGTGGCCAGATTTGGCGAAGGGCATCCATGGCCAGAGCATCCGGATCTGGGCGCCAGCTGAAAAAGATAGGTAGTTGGGTGTTTAGTCGTGACACAAATAGATCCATGTGGAGGGGACCCCATAAGTTGTTGATTTGTTGTAAAAGGAGAGGATTCAGTTGCCAGTCGCTGGATTCCGATAGGTATCAGGAGTTCCAATTGGCAACCGAATTGATCAAACCCAGAATGTATTCTGCTTTCAGGGTAATGTCCTTGTCCAAGCAGAAAGGCCAAAAATCCTTGGCAATGTCGCTCAACATTTTGGAAGTGGTGCCCCCTAAACGATTGATGTACTGTACTGCGGCAATATTGTCCATACGCAGTAGGATAAAGCAGTGTGACTTGTCTTTCGCAAAGCTCTTAAGAGCGAATGAAGCTGCCAGGAGCTCCAAGCAGTTGATGTGTAGGAGAGATTCTGTTTCTGACCATTTCCCTCCTGAGGAATAAGGGCCGCAACGAGCGCCCCAGCCTGATTGACTGGCGTCTGATTCTAGGACCAGATCTGGTAAGGAATTGAATATCATTTTACCATTCCAGATCTGGATGTGTTGGAGCCTCCATAGAAGTTCTTCTTTGGCTTCTGGAGATAGGGAAAGTTTGTTGAAATATTGTAGGCCTTCCCGTAGATGTTGTGCCATGAGTCGTTGAAGGGCCCTGTAGTGTAAGGGGGCAGGAAAGATGGCTTGTATGGAGGCCGATAACAGTCCTACTATCCGTGCAATAGTGCGTAGGGATACCAAATGTTTGTTTAATACTGATTGGATTTCCTTCCGAATCAGGGAGAGTTTCCTGGTAGGAAGACTCAGGAGAGCGGAAACAGTATTTATATTGAAACCTAGAAATTATATTTCCTTGGATGGGGAAAGAATGGATTTCTTGGAATTGATTAGGAACCCCAGATTGGTGAGAAGGGATAATGTCCACTGTGCATGAAGTCGAATTAGAGGAAGGGACTGTGCCATAATTAGGATGTCATCCAAATAGATGATTAGAAGTACACCCCGGGATCTTAATGATGAGATCACTGGTTTCATTAGCTTGGTGAAGCACCAAGGGGCCGATGATAGGCCGAATGGGAGGCAAGTAAATTGCCATTTTTGGTCGTTCCAAAAGAATTGTAGGTAAGATTGATGGGGAGAGTGTATAGGAACAGTAAGATAGGCGTCTTTTAGGTCTATATTTATGAGCCAATCCTGAGGGAGTAACAAGTCCCTGAGAAGATGGATTCCCTCCATCTTGAAGTGATGGTAAGTTGCAAAGTCGTTGAGGGTTCTTAAATTTATGACCGGTCTGTGACCCCCATCTTTCTTTTTTACTAGAAAGATGTTGCTGATGAAACCCGGTGATAGGAGGGGAACTTGGATGATGGCTCCTTTGTAGAAGAGATCTTTTATCTCTGATTCTATGAGGTTTTGGTCTGTGGTAGAGAAGAGTATTGGTTGAGGTATGTGGTTTTGGGATGGAGGGGATAGGAAATCTATTTGATAAGGCCTCATGCACACGACCGTTTTTTTTCCGTGATCCGTGACCGTTTTTTCGTCCGTAGGTCTTCCTTGATTTTTGGAGGATCCACGGACATGAAAAAAAAGTCGTTTTGGTGTCCGCCTTGGCGTGCGGATCCAAACGGATCCGTCCTGACTTACAATGCAAGTCAATGTGGACGGATCCGTTTGACGTTGACACAATATGGTGCAATTGCAAACGGATCCGTCCCCCATTGACTTTCAATGTAAAGTCAGGAGTTAATATACCATAGGATCTGAGTTTTCTCCAATCCGATGGTATATTTTAACTTGAAGCGTCCCCATCACCATGGGAACGCCTCTATGTTAGAATATACCATCGGATTTAAGTTACATCGTGAAACTCAGATCCGACAGTATATTCTAACACAGAGGCGTTCCTATAGTGATGGGGACGCTTCTAGTTAGAATATACTACGAACTGTGTACATGACTGCCCCCTGCTGCCTGGCAGCACCCGATCTCTTACAGGGGGCTGTGATCAGCACAATTAACCCTTCAGGTGCCGCACCTGAAGGGGTTAACTGTGCGTATCATAGCCCCCTGTAAGAGATCAGGGGCTGCCAGGCAGCAGGGGGCAGACCCCCCTCCCTCCCCAGTTTGAATATCATTGGTGGCCAGTGTGCGGCCCCCCCCCCCCCGGCCCCCCCTCCCTCTATTGTGATATCATTGGTGGCCAGTGTGCGGCCTCCGTCGGCCCCCCCTCCCTCCCTTTATTGTAATATCATTGGTGGCCAGCGTGCGCCCCCCCCCCCCCCCCCCGCTCTATTGTAATATCATTGGTGGCCAGTGTGCGACCTCCCCCGGCCCCCCCTCCCTCCCTCTATTGTAATATCATTGGTGGCCAGTGTGCGGCCTCCCTCGCCCCCCCCTCCTTCCCTTTATTGTAATATCATTGGTGGCCAGTGTGCGGTCTCCCCCGGCCCCCCCCCTCCCTCTATTGTAATATCATTGGTGGCCAGTGTGCGTGAAAACTCATATCCGACAGTATATTCTAACACAGAGGCGTTCCCATAGTGATGGGGACGCTTCTAGTTAGAATATACTACGAACTGTGTACATGACTGCCCCCTGCTGCCTGGCAGCATCCGATCTCTTACAGGGGGCTGTGATCCGCACAATTAACCCCTCAGGTGCTGCACCTGAGGGGTTAATTGTGCATATCATAGCCCCCTATAAGAGATCAGGGGCTGCCAGGCAGCAGGGGGCAGACCCCCCTCCCTCCCCAGTTTTAATTTCATTGGTGGCCAGTGCGCCCCCCCCCTCCCTCTATTGTAATATCATTGGTGGCCAGTGTGCAGCCTCCGTCGCCCCCCCCCCTCCCTCTATTGTAATATCATTGGTGGCCAGTGTGTGGCCTCCCCCGGCCCCCCCTCCCTCCCTCTATTGTAATATCATTGGTAGCCAGTGTGCGGCCTCCGTCGGCCCCCCCTCCCTTTATTGTAATATCATTGGTGGCCAGCGTGCGGCCCCCCCTCTATTGTAATATCATTGGTGGCCAGTGTGCGGCCCCCCGCTCCCTCCCTCTATTGTATTATCATTGGTGGCCAGTGTGAGGCCCCCCCTCTATTGTATTAATATCATTGGTGGCCAGTGTGCGGCCTCCCCTCTCCCCCCGATCATTGGTGGCAGCGGAGAGTTCCGATCGGAGTCCCAGTTTAATCGCTGGGGCTCCGATCGGTAACCATGGCAACCAGGACGCTACTGCAGGCCTGGTTGCCATGGTTACTTAGCAATATTACAATATTAGAAGCATCATACTTACCTGCTGCGCTGTCTGTGACCGGCCGGGAGCTCCTCCTACTGGTAAGTGACAGGTTTGTGTGGCGCATTGCTTAATGATCTGTCACTTACCAGTAGGAGGAGCTCCCGGCCGGTCACAGACAGCGCAGCAGGTAAGTATGATGCTTCTAATATTGTAATATTGCTAAGTAACCATGGCAACCAGGCCTGCAGTAGCGTCCTGGCTGCCGAGGAATCTGGTTCTGAGTTAGCCAGGTGAGAAAGCTGTGGGTCCAGCTTCATTAAGATATTTTGTCTTCTCTCTGCGCTGATGGCAGAATTAATATTGCCGAAGAAGCATATGGCTCTTTGGGCCCAGCCGCGGAGTACTGCAGCATCTACTGGTTGGCCTGTAGCAGCCACTTGTTCGGAAAGTCCTAATAGGTCTTGGAGTTTGTCTTGACATCATTTGAATGATCTGTCCAGGCCTCTTTTGGGATTTCTACCCGTTTTATTTAGGTATTTGGTGATGATGGGGTCTAATTCCGGAGTCTGGGAAATTTTCTGAGGCAGGGTAGGTCTCGGGACACTCCACTATCAATTTATTCCTGGAAGCTTTGTCTAGGGATTTGTTGACCCATAAAGATAATAATTTTGAGATTTGAGAGTGGGGAACCCACTCCCCAGATCTGGGGTGTTTTATTTGGTCAGGGCTGAAAAAGGGAATGCCCTGACTATCTAGTATTAGGGAGTCCGAGAGCTGGATAGTTGGGACTGACTCTTCAGGATTATCTGATGAGTCCTCTTCAGAATAAAAAGGCAATCCGTCTTCCGAGTCAGAGTCAGACTCACTGGAAGGGGATATGGAAGACATTTCTTTGTAAGAGATATTCTTAGCCCTCTTACTGGCTGTCATAGCCCAGCTATTAGTCTCCTCCCGGGCGGAGGGTCTTTTGTGTGATTTTTCGCCACCTTTATCATTACCGCTTAAAATATGCGGGTTTTCATTGGGTATTTGACCCGTCCTCATGGTCTGGGTTTTAGAAATATTGGGGATATTAGGGTCGCTACAGAACCTCCTCTTTCTGGCAATCTTGCCTGATTTTTTGAATCCTTTAGCTAATTCCGTGATGGAATCTTCTGCGGAAAGGAAGTTATCTGAAGGGGTAGACGGGTAGACCTGAGGTGTTCTTTGGTCTATTACTAAAGAAAGAGATTTTGAAATGGAGTCTTGGAGAGAAACCATGGCAGATTGTATGGCCACTGATACTGATCTAGAAACAGATTGGTCCACCATATGTTGGATGGACTCCGTGGTTACTACTTCATAGTTAACCGGCATGGGTTGACTAGTCGGTTGTTCTTGTGAGGGATTCATGTTGCTAATGTGTAAGGAAAGATAAGGGAAAGAAAAACTGGAGTAAATAAGAGAGATATGTAAATGACATTAACCGCCTTTGGACCGCCTAACGCAGGATTGCGTTCCGGAGGCGGTCGATTCATTCCTCCTGGACGCGCCGGCGCGTCATCTCGCGAGAGGCAAGATTTCCTGTGAACGCACAGGAGCGCGCGTTCACAGGAACCGGAGGTAAACAAGTGGATCTGCAGCCTGCCAGCGGCGATCGTTCGCTGGCAGGCTGTAGATGCGATTTTTTTAACCCCTTAAAGGTATATTAGACGCTGTTTTGATAACAGCGTCTAATATACCTGCTACCTGGTCCTCTGGTGGTCCCTTTTGCTTGGATCGACCACCAGAGACCACAGGCAGCTCTGTAAGTAGCACCAATCACCACTACACTACACCCCCCCTTGTCAATTATTAACCCCTTATTACCCCCTGATCACCCCATATAGACTCCCTGATCACCCCCCTGTCATTGATCACCCCCCTGTAAGGCTCCATTCAGACGTCAGTATGTGTTTTGCGGATCCACGGATCCGCAAAACACGTACGGAGGTCTGAATGGAACCTTACAGGGGGGTGATCACCCCATATCCGCGAATCCGCAAAACACGGACACCGCGGATCCGCAAAACACGGACACCGGCAATGTGCTTTCCGCATTTTGCGGATCCGCACATTGCCAGAACTATATAGAAAATGCCTTTTCTTGTCTGCAATTGCGGACAAGAATAGGACCTGTTCCATAGGCTCTACAAAAAACGCAGTGTTCGCCCGATCAGGCCTGATCTTGTGCGCACACTTGCGTTCAGTCCGCCCCACCGCAGTGACAGAAATTTTTTTTTTAATGATCACTGCAAAAATACCGTAAAATCGGTGCGGCGCTATAAAAAGATCACTTTTGAGGGGCATGGCGAGTTCATAGAAGATTTTTTTTTTTTTTGTCACAAGTTAGCGGAATTTTTTTTTGGTTTTTTATTTTTTTCTTACAAAGTCTCATATTCCTCTAACATGTGTCAAAAAATAAAATCTCACATGAACTCACCATACCCCTCACGGAATCCAAATGCGTAAAAATTTTTAGACATTTATATTCCAGACTTCTTCTCACGCTTTAGGGCCCCTAAAATGCCAGGGCAGTATAAATATTTTTTTAACCCCTTAAAAGGTATATTAGACGCTGTTTTGATAACAGCGTCTAATATACCTGCTACCTGGTCCTCTGGTGGTCCCTTTTGCTTGGATCGACCACCAGAGACCACAGGCAGCTCTGTAAGTAGCACCAATCACCACTACACTACACCCCCCCTTGTCAATTATTAACCCCTTATTACCCCCTGATCACCCCATATAGACTCCCTGATCACCCCCTGTCATTGATCACCCCCCCTGTAAGGCTC
Source organism: Bufo bufo (assembly GCF_905171765.1). Lineage (NCBI taxonomy): Eukaryota > Metazoa > Chordata > Amphibia > Anura > Bufonidae > Bufo > Bufo bufo. Next base: position 710,963,435 of record NC_053389.1, on the reverse strand, counting down.
CATTCAGACGTCAGTATGTGTTTTGCGGATCCACGGATCCGCAAAACACGTACGGATGTCTGAATGGAGCCTTACAGGGGGGTGATCACCCCATATCCGCGGATCCGCAAAACACGGACACCGGCAATGTGCTTTCCGCATTTTGCGGATCCGCACATTGCCAGAACTATATAGAAAATGCCTTTTCTTGTCTGCAATTGCGGACAAGAATAGGACCTGTTCCATAGGCTCTACAAAAAACGCAGTGTTCGCCCGATCAGGCCTGATCTTGTGCGCACACTTGCGTTCAGTCCGCCCCACCGCAGTGACAGAAATTTTCTTTTTAATGATCACTGCAAAAACACCGTAAAATCGCTGCGGCGCTATAAAAAGATCACTTTTGAGGGGCATGGCGAGTTCATAGAAGATTATTTTTTTTTTGTCACAAGTTAGCGGAATTTTTTATTTATTTTTTTGGTTTTTTAGTTTTTTCTTACAAAGTCTCATATTCCTCTAACATGTGTCAAAAAATAAAATCTCACATGAACTCACCATACCCCTCACGGAATCCAAATGCGTAAAAAATTTTAGACATTTATATTCCAGACTTCTTCTCACGCTTTAGGGCCCCTAAAATGCCAGGGCAGTATAAATACCCCACATGTGACCCCATTTTAAGACACCCCAAGGTATTCCGTGAGGGGCATATTGAGTCCATGAAAGATTGAAATTTTTGTCCCAAGTTAGAGGAAAGGGAGACTTTGTGAGAAAAAAAAAATAAAAAATCAATTTCCGCTAACTTGTGCCAAAAAAAAAAATTTCTATGAACTCGCCATGCCCCTCATTGAATACCTTGGGGTGTCTTCTTTCCAAATTGGGGTCACATGTGGGGTATTTATACTGCTCTGGCATTTTAGGGGCCCTAAAGCGTGAGAAGAACTCTGGAATCCAAATGTCTAAAAATGCCCTCCTAAAAGGAATGTGGGCCCCTTTGCGCATCTAGGCTGCAAAAAAGTGTCACACATGTGGTATCGCTGTACTCAGGAGAAGTTGCGGAATGTGTTTTGGGGTGTCAGTTTACATATACCCATGCTGGGTGAGATAAATATCTTGGTCAAATGCCAACTTTGTATAAAAAAAATGGGAAAAGTTGTCTTTTGCCGAGATATTTCTCTCACCCAGCATGGGTATATGTAAAAAGACACCCCAAAACACATTGCCTAACTTCTCCTGAGTATGGCGATACCAGATGTGTGACACTTTTTTGCAGCCTAGGTGGGCAAAGGGGCCCACATTCCAAAGAGCACCTTTAGGATTTCACAGGTCATTTTTTACACATTTTGATTTCAAACTACTTCCCACACATTAGGGCCCCTAAATTGCCAGGGCAGTATAATTACCCCACAAGTGACCCCATTTTGGAAAGAAGACACCCCAAGGTATTCCATGAGGGGCATGGCGAGTTCCTCGAATTTTTTATTTTTTGTCACAAGTTAGCGGAAAAGGATGATTTTTTTTTTTCTTACAAAGTCTCATATTCCACTAACTTGTGACAAAAAATAAAAACTTCCATGAACTCACTATGCTCATCAAGAAATACCTTGGGGTGTCTTCTTTCCAAAATGGAAAGAAGACACCCATAACACTGTCCTCCACAGATCCCCCATAACAGTGTCCTCCACAGATCCCCCATAACAGTGTCCTCCACAGATCCCCCATAACAGTGTCCTCCACAGATCCCCCATAACAGTATCCTCCACAGATCCCCATAACAGTGTCCTCCACAGATCCCCCATAACAGTGTCCTCCACAGATCCCCCATAACAGTGTCCTCCACAGATCCCCCACATAACAGCGTCATCCACAGGTCCCCCATAAGTGTCCTCCACAGATCCCCCATAACACTGACCTCCACAGATCCCCCATAACAGTGTCCTCCACAGATCCCCCATAACAGTGTCCTCCACAGATCCCCCATAACAGTGTCCTCCACAGATCCCCCATAACAGTGTCCTCCACAGATCCCCCATAACAGTGTCCTCCACAGATCCCCCATAACACTGTCCTCCACAGATCCCCCACATAACAGCGTCATCCACAGGTCCCCCATAAGTGTCCTCCACAGATCCCCCATAACACTGACCTCCACAGATCCCCCATAACAGTATCCTCCACAGATCCCCCATAACAGTGTCCTCCACATATCCCCCATAACAGTGTCCTCCACAGATCCCCCATAACAGTGTCCTCCACAGATCCCCCATAACAGTGTCCTCCACAGATCCCCCATAACAGTGTCCTCCACAGATCCCCCATAACAGTGTCCTCCACAGATCCCCCACATAACAGCGTCATCCACAGGTCCCCCATAAGTGTCCTCCACAGATTCCCCATAACAGTGTCCTCCACAGATCCCCCATAACAGTGTCCTCCACAGATCCCCCATAACAGTGTCCTCCACAGATCCCCCATAACAGTGTCCTCCACAGATCCCCCATAACAGTTTCCTCCACAGATCCCCCATAACAATTTCCTCCACAGATCCCCCATAACATTGTCCTCCACAGATCCCCCATAACAGTGTCCTCCACAGATCCCCCATAACAGTGTCCTCCACAGATCCCCCATAAAAGTGTCCTCCACAGATCCCCCATAACAGTGTCCTCCACAGATCCCCCATAACAGTGTCCTCCACAGATCCCCCATAACAGTGTCCTCTACAGATCCCCCATAACAGTGTCCTCCACAGATCCCCCATAACAGTGTCCTCCACAGATCCCCATAAGTGTCCTCCACAGATCCCCCACATAACAGTGTCCTCCACAGATCCCCCATAACAGTGTCCTTTACAGATCCCCCACATAACAGAGTCATCCACAGATCCCCCACATAACAGCGTCATCCAGACAGTTTTTCATTGGATGCCTCTGTTGTCAATCACACAAACGCGCGTATTACGAGCATTTCCTAAATACAAAAACGCCTGATAAAAACGCCTGTAAAATTCGCATACCCAATACGCTCAGGTGTGAACCCACCCTAAAAGCTCATGCCCACAAACATTTACGCTGGGTTCACACCAGAGCGTACTGAACGCAAGATAGGACATGTTCACAAAGATAGGACATGTCTTATCTTTTGTGGTGCAGAGGCACGGTGGGCTTCTGATCCGTGCCTCCGCTCTGCAAAAGATAGCACTTGTCCTATCTTTGATGATATCTTGTGGATCATGGACCCATTCAAGTCAATCCGCAGCATTGTGGTCCGCAATATGGGCACATAGCCCTTACGTTTGTTGGTAATAGCCCCAAGGCCTCTTTCACATTTCCGTGTGAGTATTACGTACGTGAAAAAAACATCCTTATTTAACCTGTGTCTCATCTGTAATGCACGGACGTTGCTCAGCTGAAAATTAATTTCAAGAGCATTTCTTATCTGTCTTCCAGAAAAAACGGACGCACCACAGATGCCATCTGTGTTGTGTCTGTGATTTTCAGAGACCCATAGACTTCACGGACCAAAGAAGTGCAAGTCTCCGTGATTTTTTTACTGATATAGCAAAAAAATGCACCACACGGATATGCCACTGACTATACTGGCTAGTCATAAATGCAGATATTAAAAGCTGAGACTTTCGCCAATATATTCCTGTCAGGAAAATATCGGAGCCCTTCATGCACCACGTCACGGTCACTCAGCATGGCAAAGGGTCCTACCACTACGCTAACTATGGTGTGAACACGGTCTGAAGGTGATGTAATCCAGCTCACAGCCAGGCTTCCACACAACCGCCTAGCAGGACAGCCAGTGCAATGTGAACAAAGCCAGACTGTGAACCACACCCATATCAGACCATGTGATGGAGGTCACCAGGTGCATAAAAGTGTTTGAATGCCAGGTAAAGGCATATACACTACATATAAAACAAGACAAAAACACAGAAATATAGTGGCAATTCTGGAGGAGCTGCTCAGCCCCTAACACTGTAGCGTGTTTTTCATTGGGGGAGCAGCCCCACCGCATGTGGACCGCAGCAAACGACTATCCCCAGCAAAAAATGCATACGGTGGAGGATGTCGGCGCGGTCCACATGCACCACAAGGACATCCTACACAAAACGGAGCATTGTGCGGATGTAAATACAATCATATAGCAAAAAAATGCATCACACGGATATGCCACTGACTATACTGGCTAGTTATAAATGCAGATATTAAAAGCTGAGACTTTCGCCAATATATTCCTGTCAGGAAAATATCGGAGCCCTTCATGCACCACGTCAAGGTCACTCAGCATGGCAAAGGGTCCTACCACTACGCTAACTATGGTGTGAACACGGTCTGAAGGTGATGTAATCCAGCTTCCACACAACCGCCTAGCAGGACAGCCAGTGCAATGTGAACAAAGCCAGACTGTGAACCACACCCATTCACCCAACTGATCCACGGTCAGTTAAATAATGCAGATGTGTAAACAGACACATGGAAATCAATGGGTACATGTGCTGTCCGTGAAAAACAGAAGTGTAGATGAGGCCTAAGGCTAGTTTCACAAGCGACTGAAAATTCAGCGGAAAAATCTTTCGCATATTTTGTACGCATATGGATGAGAATTTAAAAGTTCTCATCCACTTTGCCAGCACTGTACAACTCTGCATAAAAATCTGTGAGGGCAGATCCGCAGCTGTTCATTCACGTATGGACTCGGCCTGGGGGTATGTTCACATTGTTGTATTGGCACACTGAAAATTTAAGTGAGAAATCCACATAAAAATGTCATGCTTTTTCCGCAAGCAGTTTTAAAAGCCAAAATCAGAAGTGGATATTAAAAGGAGAGAAAATATAAAGCACAAATATAAATAATTCTCTTTTTTTAATTCACTCCTGGTTTAGGCTTCCAAAACTGCATGCAGAAACTTTACCGTGTGGCTGTACCCTAATGTGGTTTTCAGTTTGACGCCTTTTGGGTGCATCTTTCACGTGGATATTAATGTGGTTTTTAGGTCTCCCATGGGAATTTCCCCGCAGAATCTGCACCAAAATTGAAAATGCTGTGGTGATGTTTATTAAATTTTTTCGTGGATGTCCCATTGAAAACAATGGGAGGTGGTGTGAAAACAGAATCCAGGCGCATCTTGGTGCGGAAAGCTGGCCAAATTCCACGAGGGAAATTTGCTGTGTAATCATGGCCTAAATTGAGTCTGGATTTTAAATGTGCAGAACGCTGCAGATTGCTACCTTCGCAATGAAATCCATGACAGATCCACAGCAAATCTGTGTATTAGGCTACATGCACATGACTGTATGTGTTTTGCGGTCCGAAAATTGCGGATCCGCCAAAAAAACTGATGACGTTCCGTATGGCATCCGTTTTTTTTGCGGATCCATTGTAATAATGCCTATCCTTGTCCGCAAACTAGAAAAAAATAGGACATGAACAATTTTTTTTTGCGGAGCAACGGAATGGACATACTGATGCGATGGGTCCGCATCCTATCCGCAAAAAAAACGGAACGGACACGGAAACAAAATATGGTCGTGTGCATGAGGCCTAACTCAGTGGGTTGGTTGCGGATTTTGCTGCTGCAAGTCACCTCGTGTGTGGACATACCATTAAAGTGGTTCCTAAGTTACAGTTTAGCCATAAGATGCCCTCTTCCAACCACGAGAAGACTGAGGAGAAGTTCTTGATCCATTCCACATCCCGTATAGAAAATAGATGGAGGAGCCTGTATACCAAGCAATACGCTTCAGTGGAGCTGCACTCCCAGTTGTCATATCGACTCATTACCTTACACTAACCAGACACAATGGCCATTAAATTATGACTCGATGCGATACATTATCCCTAACATATTTTATTATACGTCCCACTCGCCATCCTGTGTTCTCTTTAGGGGCAGCGTTCCAGAATATGTTGGTAAAATGGGTTGTCTTCTTCTCAGCCATTTACTCCATAAAGTTTTATGTGACACAGTGCAGAAGTGGCACATGGTAAGTGGCTGGCTTTTACTACGCTCCTGGGACAGGAGACCGTTCACATGCAGAGAGGAGCATGGCTTCAGTCACTGATCCATCAGGAAACCACCTCTGCATCTGAGAAAACGGACGCTTCCAGCATACAAAGGGTTATGTGGCATCTGGAAAAATTCACTGGTCTCCAGTGGCAGGTGGACAGTCTGTGACATTTTATGAAAAGCAGAGATGAAAAGAAAGTTCTGGTATTGTGTGTCCTGTGACGCCGCCTCACTTTTCATCGCCAGACTATAAAAGGTGTTCAGTCCGTTATAAAGCCGGCACTGAATATTAGAAGATAAGGGAATAGCTTTACCAGTAATGCTAACCATCTACCCCGACACTGACCCAGGAGATTTATTAAGCCCTGTACAACAATTTTCTGGGATAAAAATATAAGAAAAAAATACAAAATATTCCTCTCACCTCGAGAGCCTGGAGGACGTGTTATCACCAGATCTTGTGGCTGTGAGTTGAGTGCTATTAAATTTCAACTGTTACACTATGGCCTCATGCACACAACCTTTGTTCTGGTCCGCATCCGAGCCGCAGTTTTTGCGGCTCGGGTGCAGACCCATTCACTTCAATGAGGCCGCAAAGGATGCGGACAGCACTCCATGTGGCATGTACTATTCTTGTCCATTTTGCGGACAAGAATAGGCATGTCTAGAATGGGCCGCCCGTTCCGCAAATTGCGGAAGGCACACGGGCGGCTTCCGTGTTTTGCGGACCGCAAAAAACGGCACGGGCGTGCGCATGAGGCCTATAAGTGAGAGTTCACATGACCATTATTTTTCAGTTCTTCTGATCCGTCAGAAAAACTGAAAAATAATGGGAAAAAATGGATCCTGTGCATCAGTTATGCACATTTGGCATCTGTTTGACCCATTTCCGTCTGAGATCGGTTTTTAGATGGAAAAAAGTCCTGCACGCAGTATTTTTTCCCATCTACAAAAACGTGTTTCCTGTGCCGTTCCGTCAGTAGTGTTTCCTGTGCCGTTCCGTTTTTCCGTATGGCATATACAGTGTACAGTAATTGCATAGAAAAAATTGGGCTGGGCATAAAATTTTCAATAGATGGTTCCGCAAAAACGGAACGGATACAGAAGACATACGCAGTACAATCTTTCAACGGAACGGAAATACGGAATGGACACGGAAAGAAAATACATTCGTGTGCATGAGCCCTAAGACATAGTGGGAATTCACACAGAAATCTGCATGGAAGTTTGTGGAGAATTTCTGCACGACATCTCACACCTGTGTGCAGGTCGCTATAAGGTTATGGCCAAATGTGGTGTAAAAGCTTTTTTTCCGCAGTGGAAGTGCATGTTGAAAATCTGCAGTGTTTGCAGTAGCAGCAAAGTGGCTGAGATTTTTTGCAACAATCCGTACTAAACTTGACATGCGGCGCAGATTTTATATCCACAGCATGCCGGTTTATGTTGCGAATGTTTACTCGGATTTCGCTCTTTGTTATGACGCCACTAATCTGCAGTATCTCATTGACAAATTCTGCCCTGCTTGCTGCAGATTTAGCTGTTGTAGAATCCTGGCAGATTTCACGCTACGGCTGCGGACCCACCAAGTATGACCGAACCCTTAAAAAGGGGTTTTCCAGGTTCAAAGCAGAATCCAGACATACCCCCATTTTCACACAGGCAGCCCCCTTGATATGTATTTCATGCTCCGATGCTCTCCCTTGCCATGCGCTGAATGGCGCATTCTGTTTTGATCCTTCATAATACAAGTCTATGGGCAGCAGAACGGATCCGTCCTGGTTTCCATTATGCAGGAGTCCAGTCCTGCATAACTGAAACCAGGACGGATCCGTTATGCTCCCCATAGACTTCTATTATGAGGGATCAAAACGGAATACCTCTTAAAGGCTTCCGTTTTGACTTCCATCATATGGACTCCATTATTTTAACATGATTATAACGGAAAACAAAAACGGAATCCATAACGGTGCTGTGAACCCGCACTTACACGCCTGATGGGGTTGTTGCAGGGCATCTCCTGCCCTTTAGGAGTATTTTCCCGGACTACTTCCACAAGTTGCGTAGCAACCCATTATAATTAGATTACGCTTTAATTACATGGATCTTGAGAAAAGTTCACTACCATCTTTATCCGCTAAAGTTTCATTGTGATCTGTAGACAATGTAATCCTGACTTTCATTCCTCAGATGGATGACAGGTTCATGGGGTCAGTGCTCAGCCACCTGCGAAAGAGGCTTTCAGCAGAGGGAAGTGTCCTGTGTATTCCAGCTGCAGAATGGCACTTATGTCAACACCCGGGATATCTACTGCACAGGACCCAAACCAGAAACCAGACAGATGTGTGAAGGTCAAGACTGCCTGTCTATCTGGGAGGCTTCAGAGTGGTCAAAGGTATGGATTCAATAACATTACAGTCGTCTAAGTTGGAGCTTGATGTCATTGTTTAAATGCTCAACATAAAATGTGTATTTTTTTTAGCATAACCGACCCTTCACCCTCTAGAGTAAATCATCTCTTAAATGTCCCAAGTTCCATTTCCATGCTATGGATTACTGATAACTGTGAGCTGGGGTGGAGGACGTAGAAGTGTCCTAAGAAACGATGCAGGTTACCAATAACATTCTGGTTTTTATCTTAAAAGTTGACCCTACAATGATATATTCACACGTCTTTGATATGAATTTCTCAAAAGTGTTGCAAATTGCTTGGATTTGTAAAAATGATGCCAAAAAACGCAATAGGACAGCATTGAACTTTATTGATAAGAGAAGGTTATGGCTGAGCTCCTGGGACATGCAAAGAAGATTAATTTACGGTATATATTTCACAGTTTTATTTGTAATAGAATATACAGTAGGATTAAAGGAAAGGATAAGATGAAGGGAGGAAGTGCTTGGATATTTGTAATTTTTTTTTGTGCATTTGATGTTTAGTGTTCCTTTAACCCTGTTAGGCCTCATGCACACAACCGTTGTTCTGGTCCGCATCCAAGCCGCAGTTTTTGCGGCTCGGGTGCGGACCCATTCACTTCAATGGGGCTGCAAAAGATGCGGACAGCACTCCGTGTGTTGTCCACCTCCGTTGCTCCGTTCCGTGGCCCCGCAAAAAAAATATAACATGTCCTATACTTGTCCATTTTGCGGACAAGAATAGGCATTTCTACAATGGGCCGCCTGTTCCGTTCCGCAAATTGCGGGCGGCTTCTGTGTTTTGCAGACCGCAGAAAATTGAACGGTAGTGTGCATGAGGCCTTAGGCTGTATCCACATGAGTTGGAGGTTCCATTAAAAAACTGTAGCATAGCATACTGCACTACTTTGTTCAGTAAAATGTCAGGCTCCCTGATGGAAGCCTAGCAGAACCCATTATAATCAGTGGGGTCCGTCGGGTGCTGTTTGTTCCCGTCATATGATCCAGTGCTGATATTTTTTTGTTTATGCTCCTGGAACAGAACAGAAAGTGGGAAACCTGGCACAGATGTGAACTCAGACCAAAATGGACTAGTCTTACATTTAGACCTAGGTCAGTTTAGATGCCAGGCACTAGGATGGAGTCACATTCCCAATGAATGAATGATTCTGCTTTAAAGTGGGCACAAGTGGGTTCTGCTGCTTTATATTCATTATTAAGGAATTACTTCCGACTGAAGGTCAATAAGTCACGGCTTATAAAATATAAAATGGATGATTTCCAAATATCAAATACTTTTGCTGCTGCTTTGATTAGAGGGTTTATTTTTCTTGTTGGCCACTGTTCAGTCAGTTCAGCTCACAGATCAAATTCTGCATACCTCAGGGCCAATTATATGCTATCTATGTACTACACTCATTGACAAAATAAATAAATAATGCACAGAGATAGAAATGTCTGATTGCTGCAAAACACGACCTGCCGTTATGTCTCAGGCAGACATGTACACTGTAAATGATTACAGGTGTAGTCTGATTAGACACTGGTTCCAAAAGTGCTTTCCCTGCTGGTCTATAAAAAGGCTCTCAGAGGCTACCTTTGGGTAGTGTACCTCTTGTCAAGAGATTGTTGACTGCTAAACATGCCTCTACATCGCATTCAAAGACATTTTGCCACAATTTACAGACTTTTAGAGGGGCGCATCATCAGACTGAGAGAAGCAGGATAGTTGTTTCTATGATTGCCCGCCATCTAGGCTGTTCTGACCTACAGGTGAAACTTGAAAAATTTGACTATTGTGCAAAGTTCATTTATTTCAGTAATGCAACTTAAAAGGTGAAACTAACATATGAGATAGACTCATTACATGCAAAGTGAGATATTTCAAGCCTTTATTTGTTATAATTTGGATGATTATGGCTTACAGCTTATGAAACCCCAAAGTCACAATTTTGAGGTCCCCTTTGCTCAGGAGGTATGGACTAATTAGCTGACTAGAGTGTGACACTTTGAGCCTAGAATATTGAACCTTTTCACAAAATTCTAATTTTAAGCTGCATTAATGCAATTCCTTTTAATTTGCATTACTGAAATAAATGGACTTTTGCACAATATTCTAATTTTTGGAGTTTCACCTGTAGCGTAGCTGATAGGAGGTGTTGGGAACAGCGGTTACATGAGAGCATGCACACATGGTGAACAAGCTCCAGATGGCTCAGACAGATCACCAGGAGAGAGGATCAATTGATCCACCAAAAAGCATGAGCAGCTCCCACTATCTTATTGTCCACCATTTATACACATGTGGCACCTTCATCACACACCCCTGTCTTCACCTGGACCATTTCCAGTTGCTTAGCACAGTGTTTCCCAACCAGTGTGCCTCCAGGTGTTGAAAAACTACAACTCCCAGCATGCCTGCACAGCCAAAGGCTGTCCGGGCATGCTGGGAGTTGTAGTTTTGCAACAGCTGGAGGCACGCTGGTTGGGAAACACTGGCTTAGCAGAAGCAAATTTGGTGTCACGGCATCCATTATGTGCCCTGCCATTGACAGCCAGCCTTTGTTTGCAGTGGTGCTGTGAAGGAACCTGAAATGCTACAGAATAAAACTGTATCCAGGTTTGGAATCCACCGACGGTCAGGTTTGATGCTTCAATTCTGCCTTTGTTGTGCAGCAACACACTGCCCCAACTGCTGGTGTGATGATCTGGGGAGCCACAGTCGGTCAGCCCTAGTAGTGATACGAGGGACACTAACAGGTCAGCGATATATATTTATCAGCAAGATGCTCACCCACACATCAAGGGTTTCCAAGTAAAGTATCTACCAGATTACAACACTTCCTTGGCCGGCCCAGTCACCCAATTTACTGCCAAATCGAGCATTTATTGGACCAGCTAGGATACCATGTTCGGAAACCTACAAGTGTGCAGGATCTACAGGTCCAGCTGCAACATATGTGGTCAAAATTGTCGCAGGATATCATAAAGAACCCGTATACCTCCATGTCCAACTGTATCTCATCTTGTAACAAGGCTAGAGGTGACCCAACAGGGTTCTAGAGCCTCCTTTCAATTGTACAGTTTTTCCCAATAAATATCCTTTGTTCTAATATTGTAATCACTTACGTATATCATCATTACATTCACACATACAATGTTTTATTTGAGTCCAACAACTCTTTCTTGGTGTGATATTTTTTGTACATTTTTTGTAATATGATTTGAATAAAATTTATGTGTTTAGAACCCTACTATACCGAAAACCTAAACATGCAGGTATAACTGCGTTCAAAGGGGTCTAGGAAGCTGACATTTGAAGGGTTGTTGGATGCATCCTCACACCATAGATAGCCCGCTGCCTTTATGCAACACAAAAGTCAAGGGTTTAGTCCTCATTCAGATGGACATTCAGCACTATATGGACCTATTCTATAGATCCTGAAGCCTTACTGCAATGATGCCTTGACCTTGCCGTACCTTCATGGAAAGAAGTGTTCTAATGTAGGGTACCCTCCACTAGGACAGCTACATTTGTTATTGATGGAGGGGGCAAAGGGGACAAGACTGCGTAAGGACACTCCCCATTGGCAAAGGGGAATGGTGATGCCCAGTTTTTTTTATGCATTTCCAGTAGTAGAATAGCACAACGGTGTTTCATGGGAAAAACAGTTATTTACTGTAAGACATGTTAGGAGAGTCATTTGTCAATGTGGAGGTCAACCCCCTTTTTTTAAGTGCTCATCAGTTACATCACTCCACTTATATACATGTATTTTAGTGCTCTTCTGACTGTGGCCGAGGCACCAAGAAGAGACGAATATCCTGCACCAATACCAGGGGTAAATGTGATTCCACAACAATGCCAAGAGAGGAGGAAGAATGTGAGGACTACACTGGCTGCTATGAGTGGAAGACTGGAGACTGGTCCAAAGTTAGTAGATCACAGAATGTTCATAGACTCATTTCATGAAGAAATTTGCATGCGTAACTTATTGAATTGTAAAGCAATAATGCTGAAACAGCAAGTGGTCTCTTCTTTAAAGCACATGTGTTGCCTATTAAATGTGAAAAACACTGACGTCACTGAGGTCCTTAAGAAGAACATTCACGACATCTAATTCTCACTTAGTTGTTAGGTTCCTTGCTGTGAACTTGGGTCAGCTCCAAAAATGGTGCATGGATGACAGATCTTTGCGATTACAAATGCATAATTGATTAAGAACATCCCAATAATTCCCATTTAAAGGGACGTTAAAACTAAAGTTTAAAGATTTAAAAGGTACAGCTTAGGCTGTTTTCAAAGATCTGTCGACTGATCTGTCGTCAGTGCACCATATCACATACAGGTGAAACTCGAAAAATAGGAATATCGTGCAAAAGTCCATTTTTTTCAGTAATACAAATTAAAAGTAATTGCATTAATGCAGCTTAAAATTAGAATTTTGTGAAAAGGTTCAATATTCTAGGCTCAAAGTGTCACACTCTAGTCAGCTAATTAATTCATACCCCCTGAGCAAAAGGGTACCTCAAAATTGTGACTTTGGGGTTTCATAAGCTGTAAGCCATAATCATCCAAATTATAACAAATAAAGGCTTGAAATATCTCGCTTTGCATGTAATGAGTCTATCTCATATATTAGTTTCACCTTTAAGTTGCATTACTGAAATAAATGAACTTTGCACAATATTCAAATTTTTCGAGTTTCACATGTATGTATGTAAATGTCTCTGGAGGTTCCTAAACCTGGTGATAAGTGTCATAAAGTAGTGATAATAGTGTCAGGAATTTTTCTAGACTCCCTCTCGATTTACATTCATATTTAAAGGGGTTGTCCCACAAATAATATTCTGCAGTTTTCAAACCAGCACCTGATTCTGACTACTTTTGTAATTGCATGTGATTAAACATTTATTATAGCTATCTGTATAGCGCCTCCTGCTGTTTGCACTTTTTCAAATTTCTCTGTCCTGCTCACTGATGTGGAAGCACATGCTCAGTTCCATCAACTGCAGCAGAAATACCACACCCACTGAGAAAGGACACACACCGAAAGCTGCCAGCTGGAAATAAATCTAGCAGAACAATTGGAACAATAAGGTACAGGGCTGGTTCTAGCTTTGTTAGAAAGAGGTTGTCTTTTTCTAGATTATGTATGATTTTCATTTTTTTACATGAATCATGGCACAACCCCTTTAATAATACAAGTCAGCCTGAACTGGCTGATAACAGGGAACATAGGGTTGTATTACTGTACTTCACATGGGTGTTAACTTTGACTCTTTTCTTTTCACACGTGAATATGTTTCATTTGTATCATGCTAGTGGAGTTCCCTTGTCACCCCAATATTTTCCACTTGCAGTGCTCCTCCACCTGTGGGAAAGGCTTGCAGTCTCGAGTGGTACAGTGTATGCACAAGGTGACCGGCCGTCATGGAAATGAATGTTCCTTCTTATTCAAGCCAGTGGCCTACAGGCAATGTCACCAAGAAGCCTGTAATGAAAAAGTGAATGCCAACACCATCACATCGCCCAGACTTGGTTAGTAATATGGAAAGATTTCCCTTGTTATATTGTTGGTTGTTAAGCTGATGTAGGATGGACACTGGGTTTTAATTCATACTTCCAAACCATCTTATAGTAGAGACAGATGTTGGGAAATAAATCTGTAGACAAGCAATCTGTAATATTGGACTGTTGCTGACAGCACTTTTGAGCATACTGTCTGACTGGCACTATTTTATGGGCATTACGCCATTACTACATAACTGTTTGGGCATTGTTACCTGGCTATGAGCTCTGCTTATGTGGCACTGCAATTAGTTACATAGGTTGAAAAGACAACATGTCTATCAAGTTCACTGCCTGCAGCTGCTCAGCAAAGTCTCCAGCCCTGAATCTGTGCTGCTGGTGGTAGAAGGGCTTAAACTTAACTGAAGAATCCAGTGGGCGGAGACACAGGGCAGACAGCAGCAGCAGTGCAGGGGGCGTGGCCAGCAGAGTGACATGCACAGACACAGACTAGGCTTGTGTAGACATCATTAGAGCAGGGAGAGAAGCTGACATCACAGGTCATGTGACCCTCAGTGAAATCTCAGAAAGGAGCCACTGCAGATGAAGTAAGTCAATGGTAAACCACTTAATTAGTTAGAAACATGCAAAGTACAAAAAAATAACGCAAACAACCCCTTTAATTTATACTGAAGCTTTACCATTGCTAAAGGTCTGTGATATACCATTCTCTTAATTATTTTGATTATTTTCTTACAGCTGCCCTGACTTACAAGTGTACAGGTGACCAATGGACAGTCTACTGCAGGGTTATTCGAGAAAAAAATCTGTGCCAGGACATGCGGTGGTACCAGCGCTGCTGCCAGACATGCAGGGACTTCTACGCTACCCAACTGCAGCCACAAAGCTAGTGACCCACAGCGCTGAACCAAGCATTGCAACACAGAACAGCAGTGCTACGATACCAAACAAGACTTGAACACAATGGTGCTGGGTGATTGATGCCAGGGGACCCAGGTTGTCAGATCTGAAATCAAAGAACAAGTGGCAGATACACTGTATACTGTCGAGTTTGTTCTCAAGCTTCATTGGGTATCTCTTGGATCACGCTAAATGACTTAATCTGAATTACGCAAACCTATTCTCAGGCAAATCAGGCAGGCTGGAGAAACTGTGATGTATTTTAATGGTTTGCTCAAAAATTGAAAATGAGATGCAAAATGACATTCTTTTCATGGGTGCCAGTTGCACACTAGGTTAATCTGCTGTGCTAAGAAATCAACTGTAAAGTGGTGCTTGATACAAAGCACTGGCCCGTACTATGGTGCTTAGTGAGTACTGGATATTTGCACAAATGGTGCATACTGATGACAACCTATGTCTTTAACAAAAGCTACATGTCTACATCTACACCTTCACTAGTTATTTTTTTTTGTCTGGGTAAATTCACACCATGAACATTAGACATAACAGTAAATCCATTAGGTTTTACTGTTGTAAAATGTGAATATGGGGGACGCAACTTGCCGTTTACTGTGTAATGTGCCAGAAGAGAGGGATGTGTCTTCTAGAATACACCACTCATTTATAGTTCTTTTCCTTGTAATTTTTACTTTGAAACTATATGCTGGCAGATTTTACAGTTTTGTAGCCTGTGATAGGGTAGGCCATCAATATGAGATCGGCGGGGGTCCGACTCCCGACACCCCTGGCAATCAGCTGTTTTAAGAGGCTACAGCATTCCAGTAAGTGTTGCAGCCTCCTGGCAGCTTACCAAGTGCAGTGCTGTACATTGTATGGCTACAGAGGTAAAGAGATAAAATATCCCAGGGCGCAAGAATCCAATCCAGATAGTTGTAGTAAATAGAAAACTTATTTATTGCAGAAGTACAACGCGTTTCGGGGAGTAGTTCCCCTTCATCAGGTACATAACACTGCATATGTACCTGATGAAGGGGAACTACTCCCCGAAACGCGTTGTACTTCTGCAATAAATAAGTTTTCTATTTACTACAACTATCTGGATTGGATTCTTGCGCCCTGGGATATTTTATCTCTTTACCTCTGTATCCTATCACTTCTTGGAGACTTCAGGGATCTCCGACAAGAAGTCATCCCTCCGCGGCTGCAGATCCACCAGCGAACCGTGACTCCATCACATGTATTGACAAGCTTTTACTAGAGTTGTGCCTACAGATAGCACAACCACAAAAGGTAAGCCCTGTACTGGAACCATTTATTTTATCTGTCTACCAACGGTATTACCCTATGGTGCGCCCTGCTTTGTTTTTAACAGCATAAAGTAAATCCTGTGGATCCATTCATGTACATTGTATGGCGGCTGTGCTTGGTATTGCAGCTCAGCTCTATTCACTTGAATGGGACTGAGCTGCGCCTAGGCCATGTGACCGATGAACGTGACTTCACATGGCCTAGGAAGAGGCCAAAGTGCTCACTGAGCACCGCTGCCTCTTTGTACAGCTGATCGGCATGGTTGGCGGGAGTCGGACCTCGTTAGGATAGGTCATCAATATGTAAATCTTGGAGAACCCCTTTAAATGGAAGCACTGTTTTATATTCGAGGTTGGATGTAATCTCAATCAGCAACAACACAGGATAAGGAGCTGTGTAAGGTTCCTCCATCAGTTACTGCTTCCATTTGTTCGGTCAAGCAACAGAGGGTGCATTTATTTTTCTACTGGTAATACATGCAGAAGCCAGATGTTACATTACTTAATTGGTCATTTATGGATCCCTCTATTCGCATATCTGGGGTGCACTAAACAGTTTTAAAGCCCTTCTTCAATTTTTGTGCAATTAATCCACCGTTACTTAGATTTATGGAAAACACCATTTTCGTTCCATTTTAATTATGGACATAATAATGTGGCTGTAACCCATAGGGGCAGATGTATCATAAGATGTGGCGTGAAAAAGTCGCAGACTGCACGTTTGTTACTTTTTTAGTGGCACTTACCCAAAAAATTTTTTACACAAGTGCCACCGAAAAGGGGGTGTAGTAAGGGGGGGCGGGGTGCCAGACCACATTTATCATCTTCTTCTTCATCAGTTTTCTGACATTGAAGAACACTGAAACCAAGGCCTGGCATACGCCTCGTCACAAATCAAGCACAGGCAGTGCGCCTGTTTACTATAGCCCGGTGTACACCGCCAGGCTATGATAAATCTGCCCCATTACTACAGAGTGAGTGGCGATGAGCACAGCAGAATACCACTATTTTCTCACGCTCCCTGTAGTTACCAGACAGCTATCACTTTTCTCCATCCTTGTGTTAATGTCTATATACTTTTTGTGTCTTTTTTTTTTTTTTTGACAGGTGGAAAGTCTTCCACAGCTCCTGTCGCACAAACCCTTTGTGAATTTTAAAGGTTGTTAAAAAAAAAGTTGAGATTGATACTTTGATGTATCAGCTTCTATGTATATCTCCTTGTATATTTTTTGTTACCCTGTTTTATATTCCGTCCTTATATTCTACAGCCATATATATATATATTTTAGCAGGATACATATATATTGGGACCGGTTGTGAACACAGTGGACTTCAGTTACAAAATGCCTCCAAGATGCAGCTTTTAATCCATCAGCAGCAGAATATACTCACTGTGCACTAAAAAGTTTTGGTCGTGTTTTACTAGTAAAATGCAATTTTTCGGCATATATCAAGTCCCATAGAGAAGGGAAAAATGTCAAAAAAGACACTTCCACTGACTCAAAAACGGCACCAAAGCTCCCGAAAAAAAAGCATTTTTGGTAGTGCATTTCATATTTCCCTGTAGACTTTAATAAATCATCACGTAAAAATGCACCAAAAAAAAACTGTTAAAAACACCATGAAAAATGTTTTTTTTTTTTTTAACTGTGTGAATTCATCCATAGTCCCTCAGTAAGCTGAAAAATACTGAAAACAAGGCATGTCTCTGATTATTTTACCTGTATTAACAAGTGCAATAATGATGATGTCACGAGGTGACATCATTTGCTAATCAGCAGGTGATTTTAGAACATAGAAAAGCTTCATTCTAGTATTGCCATTAGCTTATATATTGTGCCACATGCGGTGCAGTGTGTCTGTGGACAGAATTCTGTTGACTGTGCTATCCTGGCACTCAGTGCTTAAAGCGGTGGTAGTTATTCATGGCCTGTACCTAAGATTGGCCTTCAGTATTACATGGGTGGAGGTCCGACTCCCGGCACCCCTGACAATCAGGTGTTTGAGGAAGGTGCGCTGCAGCCTCCTCTTTGTTTTGGATGCTGTTCATACTAATAGTAGCTGCTTTTCTGAAACAAAGCCGCAATACCCAGTATAATTGCAACACTACTAAAAGTACAGTGCCCCGGGTACAACAGCACCCGGACTGAGCACAACTGATCGGCAGGGGCGCAGAGAGTCAGAATGCACCAAGTTAAACCTAAGGGTGGGTAACCCATTTACTAGCTTTAGCCTGGCTACAGACAGTGGGTACAAGGCTAGTTGTGTACATGACAAGTGCAATAAAGGCAGAACCATTATAGCTTCTTACCACCAAAAAACGTAATTCACAGAGTATAATCTGGACCATGAAGTGGTTCAGTTTGTGCAAATACCGTTAATACTTAAGTAATGGTTTAACAACTGTTAGGCCTCTTTCACACGGGCGTTGCGGGAAAATGTGCGGGTGCGTTGCGGGAACACGCACAATTTTTCCGCGCGAGTGCAAAACATTGTAATGTGTTTTGCACTCGCGTGAGAAAAATCGCGCATGTTTGGTACCCAAACCCGAACTTCTTCACAGAAGTTCGGCCTTGGGATCGGGGTTGTGTAGATTGTATTATTTCCCCTTATAACATGGTTATAAGGGAAAATAATAGCATTCTGAATACAGAATGCATAGTACAATAGCGCTGGAGGGGTTAAAAAAAAAATTAAAAATTTTTTTACTCACCTTAATCCACTTGCTCGCGCTGCCAGCATCTCTTCTGTCTCCTTCTTTGCTGAACAGGACCTGTGGTGAGCATTCATTCCAGGAACAGGACCTGTGGTGACGTCACTCCGGTCATCACATGATCCATCACATGACCCATCACCATGGTAAAAGATCATGTGATGACCGGAGTGACGTCACCACAGGTCTTGTTGCTGCAATGAATGCTCACCACAGGTCCTGTTCAGCAAAGAAGGAGACAGACGAGATGCCGGCAGCTCGAGCAAGTGGATTAAGGTGAGTTAAATTTTTATTTTTATTTTTTTTAACACCTCCAGCGCTATTTTACTATGCATTCTGTATTCAGAATGCTATTATTTTCCCTTATAACCATGTTATAAGGGAAAATAATAATGATCGGGTCTCCATCCTGATCGTTTCCTAGCAACCGTGCGTGAAAATCGTACCGCATCCGCACTTGCTTGCGGATGCTTGTGATTTTCACGCAACCCCATTCACTTCTATGGGGCCTGCGTTGCGTGAAAAACGCAGAATATAGAGCATGCTGCGATTTTCACGCAACGCACAAGTGATGTGAACAGCCCCATAGAAATGAATGGGTCGGTATTCAGTGCGGGTGCAATGCGTTCAACTCACGCATCGCATCCGCGCGGAATACTCGCCCGTGTGAAAGGGGCCTAAGGGTAATAGGCTCAAGAGCACTTATTCCCAAATAGAATTGAAGGGAACTGTCCAGCCAAGAGATGTGCATGAATTCAGTGCTGGCAATTTATTTCTGGCCATAAGAAAAGGCGTCCCACCCTTGTATGTTTCCACAATATCCACTGACTTAGGGCTCATGCGGACATATTTTCTTTCAATGTCCGTTCCATTTTTTTTTTGCGGACCGTATGAGGAACCATTCACTTCAATGGGTCCGCCCAAAAAAATAATAAGTTACTCTGTGTGCATTCCGTAATTCCATTTTGCAAAAAAATAGAACATGTCCTATTATTGTCCACATTACGGACAAAAATAGTACTGTTCTATTAGGGGCCAGCTATTCTGTTCCGCAAAATAGAGAATGCACACAGACGTCATCCGTATTTTTTGCGGAACGCAAAATACATACGGTTGTGTGCATAAGCCCTTGAATGGAGAGGTGGATCCTCACAGTCAATTCACATTTGGTCTCAGCTAAGACTATCAAGTACTACCTACAGTCTCCACTGGAGGGAGCTCAATACATGCAGATTTAGGCCTCGTCCACAGTGACACGTCCGTGAAAAAAAGCGTACGTGTTTCATCTGTGAAGATGTCCGTGAAGGATCCATGGTTGGTCTGTGTGTGTGTCTGTTTTTCCCATCCATGTGTCATACCTAATTTTCTGTCGTTGCGCAGCTGAAAATGTATGTCCAAAGCATCTCCGATCAGTCTTCAGTGAAAAACGGATGCACCAAGAATTGGGAATACCCCAGTGTATCATTTTTTTTTTTAGTTTACCATTTTACCATCGCTTCACATTCCTAGATGCAAAAGAGA
This sequence comes from Bufo bufo, assembly GCF_905171765.1. Lineage (NCBI taxonomy): Eukaryota > Metazoa > Chordata > Amphibia > Anura > Bufonidae > Bufo > Bufo bufo. The sequence goes on along the minus strand of NC_053389.1, from coordinate 710,943,054 downwards.
GCACGCCTGATTTGCCAAAGTAAAAAAAAAAAAAAATCTGTTTTAGGGCTCGTTCACACGAATGTACTTTGCATTCCGTATACAGGCCGTTTTTTGCGTTCCGCATGCGTTCCGTATCCGGAACCATTCATTTCAATGGGTCCGCAAAAGATGCGGACAGCACTCTGTGTGCTGTCCGCATCCGTTACTCCGTTCTGTGGCCTCGCAAAAATTATGAGTTCTGTCCTATTCTTGTCCGTTTTGCAGACAAGAATAGGCATTTCTATAATAGGCCTCCTGTTCCATTCCGCAAATTGCGGGAGGCACACGGGCGCCATTCGTGTTTTGCGGACCACAAAAAAGGGCACGATCGTGTGAACGAGCCCTTACCATGCACTTTGTACATTGTAACTGAAGTCCACTGGAGGAAGCCATTGTATTCTGGAAGCAAATGTATGGCAACCTAATGTCCCCATTTACTCTATTGCTTTAGTTCTCAGACCCCTGCCCCACCTTGCAGTAGGTGTTTGAAGGTTGCCACAGAGTGGATAGGTGTTCTCATTATTGGATTTATCCATGATGTTTATATAATTGCCATTAGATGTGTATTGGGCTGAGATCTAGACATCTATACCACTAGCACAAGGCATACCACAGGTGAAACGTGTGTATATATATATATATTATGTATTGCTAAATTCTGTATATAAACACAGACACTAAGTTGTGATAAAAATATGATAATTATCATATAAAACAAAGTACTCAGCATTGTACAAAGAAGATTCAGATGCAGTGAGTACGTTTTATTTGTAGAGCCTTAGATAGTTGATAATTTAATAATTTGGGGGGTGGGAGGCAGAACATACAGGAGGTCATCAGCTGTCAGTTCACCCAGTCACACATCCCTCTCCTTATTATACTGTTATTTACTGACACCTGGTGGATAACAATAGGAACTACAACTCACTAGCATGTGGTTACACTAAGGTGATTGAAATATAGGGGGAGTCTATACTTTATGTAAACTGCCAGCAACCATATGGTGCAGTTACAAAAATGAAAGCCAAACTTTAGAACAGGTAATTGGACAAGTGCATTTGTGGGAACGTTTGGCTGGGAGTAGCCGACTACGCTTTTCAATAGAGCTGTATACAAGTGATATGCAGGTACATGCTGTTGAATTGAACAGCTGCATACGTCTGGGGCATAAGTTTTGCACATCGTTTCAAACAGAAACCCCAAGCATGGTGCGAACCTCCTAGTTTACCTCTAGATCCAATGTTGGTGCTAACACACTTCTCTGAATAATTGGTCCAAAAGATGGAAACTGCAGTGCAATGTGTCCAGATGTAAAATAATGCACGTGGGGAGAAGGAACCCTCTATCTGATTATTATATTGGCGGTTCTTTGCCAAGACTTCAGAAGAGAAGGATAACAGAGGTCCTGAGATCAGACAGCTTCAAAATGAGTGCCCAGTGTAGGCAGGCAGCTGGGAAAGCACGTAGGATGCTTGGCTGTGTAGATGTATAACCAGTAGGAAGAGGGAAATCATGATCCCGCTGTATGGAGCACTTGTGTATCTGGAATACTGTGTCCAGTTCCGGAGACCCCCCCCCCCCCCCCCCTACAAAAAGATATACGGTAGATAAAATGGAACGGGTGCAAAAGAGGGTCTGAAGCATAAAATATATCAGGAGAGGCTTAAATAACTTAATTTGTATAGCGATAAGGAAAGAAAGGAAAAGGGGGACATGATCGAAACCTTGAAATATTTTAAAGGCATAAATAAGGAGGGAAGTGTTTTTCATGAAAAACTCCACACAAGAACAAGGGAGTGGAGGCTTAGGATAAACTCCTCCATACACATGTAAGCCTGGATCAGCCAAGCATCTCCTCAAGAACAAAAGGACCAGGCAGCTGAACTCCCGTAACATCTGCCATCTGGAGACAATTGGTAAGCCCCCCTATATATAAGATGGTCGTCCGCCCCTGCCAAAATCAGCAGGTTCGCCTCATCCAATGTGTATGGGCAGCTTAAAGGGGTATTCCAGCTTCAACACTTTTTTTTAGCTAGGGTCAGGACAGTTCTGTAGCTAAAATAAAAAATGCACTTACCTGTTCCCCGCTATTGTGTTCCTGTGCTGAAGGTCTGGTCCAGTCCCTGACGTGTAAACTTCTGGCTTAGGGTCACATGTGCCGCTGTAGCCAATCTGTGGCTTCAGCGGTGACCTTTTTCCAACCAGCACATCGCTGCTGGTATGTCTGGTAAAAGGAGCTGGATTGGACCCTTTAGTTCTGTCATAGAGATGCAGGGAGCAGATGGGTGCCTTTCTTTTAACTGTAGCTACAGTGCTTTCTTCCCCCTAGCTAAAATGGGGGTTGGCTACTAAATAAACAACTTTGATGAACTGGAGGGTAGTGAGATGGGTTTGGACTAATGTGTGACTGGTGAGTGAGCAGTTTGTATATTTTACCTTCTACCACAATATACTGTAGCACATAATGGATATACGAACAGAAATAAAAGAATATACCTCCCAATGTATGTAAATCCTACTACTATGTAGCAGTTCAGTCTGATGCAGATACACACTATGAACAAGCCCCAACAAACCAGTGATGTTGCTTTTACATTAGGTTTGTATGTTAGTCTGTTGCATGGACTAAATTAGCTATTTGTAGCATTTTACAATGGTGCTGACTGATCACTACAATGTTCCACTGTTACTATGGTACTGTATACTTTACAATTATTTGTGGTGCTATTTTTGTATTGAGATGAAAAAGTGATGTAATTTTTGCTTTGTTACAATATAACACAGGGTTATAACCTCTATGTTGTGTGCATTATTTCTGAATTGCTTTAAATTCTGGTAATAAATAAGCATAATACTCGAAGCCACGTCCAGGAAAATGTCATAAAGCCACGTGGTCATCGTATACAAGAGTTTAGAAAATAAAGTTTTGGCCAATTGCTATGGGCTACGTTGTTCTCACAGATCTCCTAATATAAAAAAAATACCTGTTTGCTTAAAAGGGTTGTGTCGTACTTACCTGTCTACACTCGTGCAGCCAACCTCACCTCTCTAATGTGGCACTGCTGGCATCACTTCATTACTGTGGCAACAAGCCCAGCTGACTGTGAGGCTTATTGGGCTAGCAGGGAGCAGGGACGCGGGGCCAATCAGGCTCAGCGCTGGTGTCATGTGCTTCCTGTCGGTAGGTTATTTATTTAAATAGGCATCTGCTGCCCACAGTTGCCTGTGATTTGTCTTCCTGCCTCACAAGCTTTGTTGTTTGCTTTCTGGATCTCTGACCTGCTTTTCTTTGTGACTTCACCTCTGTCATGCTCACTTTGCCTCTAACGTTATCTTCTGTTTTTGATTCTGCCTGGAATTTGACCCTGCATGCTTTCTCTCCTTTGGTTCTGTGACATGATACTCAGGTTTTGACCCCTTTAACCAGTTTAGGTCTCATGCACTTAGGTTAGGGATCGTCGCCCAGTTGGGGGCTGCTATTTACGACAGATCATCCAAGTAGGCAGTTTGGTTGGAGCACAGGGCTGCACTGTTCCCTAACTAAGGTGACAGGTTGACCAATTTATAAGACAACTTCCCACGTGTCCACAAACGTGATAAAGTGTATGTTCTTTTGTTATGTTCTCCCATTTGAGAGCTAAGAGAACCCATTTAAAGCCATTCTGAACCAGCATGTGGTAGACTGGGTAGTGATAGCGTAGAAATCGAACCATGTAATGTCATAATGACATCATGGGATTCCCCCCATCAGATGATATGTATGCCTTTATAGGTCCTCTTCTACCGACTCAAAATATGATGTACAGGTGGAGTATACCTGCTAGAAGGAGTTCAAATCGAAATCCAATTGTTCCTATTTGTTCTTGGACATACCTGTAAATCACTGTACACAGGATTTAGATCATTCATTTGCGTAGCCTTCAATGAACCAGATATGCCATGGGTGGTTCTTAAAGGGGTTGTCCAGGTTCAGAGCTGAACCCAGACATAACCCCATTTTCACCGTTCCGGCCCCCTTGCTATTAGCATCGGAGCATTTCATGCTCCAATGCTCTCCCTTGCTCTGAGCTGGATGGCGCAGGTCAAGGGCTGTTTGTTTATGTTTTTAACACTACTAGGCGGAGGCCTCCAGCTACCTACTGTTTTACAGGCCATGGCAGCGCTAAAGCCCGCCCATTAGTGCTGGTGACGTCAGCGGGCACACTGCTACACAGAAGCCTCTGCCTAGCTTACCCATGGAGAACCCAGTAAGTCACCAGATATCCAGAAAAAGGATTTGCCCTGCGCGATTTAGCCCAAGGCAAAGGAGAGCATCGGAGCATGAGAGGCTCCAATGCTCATATCAGAGGGGCAGTGTGGGTGAAAATAGGGGTATGTCCAGATTCAGCTCTGAACCTGGACAACCCCTTTAAAGTTTCTATGTCAAGTGCAACCAGTGAAAAAAGATTTTAACCAAATAGTTTTAACTGTTGGTTGGGAGCTTTGGAAAGAGTCATAGGAAAGAGATGCGGTGCTGTAGAGAGTGCTGAATGCATATCTAGAACTGTTGGAGGTGGGAAAGAGACATAAATATGAGTTCAAGCGTTGGCAAGTTTATTAGGTTCCACAGTGCCTCTTTAACAGAGTCATCCTCTTTAATCCCCTCATAGCGCCTGTCGCAAAGCAGTCATACCACAGCACCGATAGTTCTCCCATACAATGCTAGCTTTCAGCAGTATCCCGCAACAGATTCAGCTTGCAACAAAAAATTAAGATCCATATTCATTTTGGGCACCTATGTAATAAATGCCAATTTCATTGACAACTGTATTTATATAGTTGCACAGACTTGTGACAGTGGGCAGCTCATACTGTACATGTCTTTCCATTGTACTGCAGTCAGTATTCTACAGTGTCATTTATACGGTTATTTTCTGATTAACTAATATGCTCTGATGTGAGCCACAAGTGATATAGCCGGACCTCCTCCTATGGCTGCTGCATACTTATCACAAGTACACAAATGAGACGTTATATTTAGAACTGAGGATTATTTGCAGACATTTTTATGTTCTATTGCTTATATACATAGCAGGGTTACATTTACAAGTCTAGCTTGTATTAATCATATGACAGGTTCCTGCTAGTGAATACACAGTGTAATACAAGGTAAAATCTAAACATACCTAGCATTACTATTTAACCCCTTGGATACCTGAGGTTTTTTTTTTTTTTGTGTTTTCATTTTTCTTTCCTGTTTTCCCGAAGCCATAACTTTTTTATTTTTCACGCTCCTGACAACAGCCAGTGCTCTGCAGCTACTGGGCCTATAGTAATACATAGAGCACTGACCTCACCCTCCTGACATCAGTCAGTACTCTGCAGCTACTGGGCGTACAGTAATACCTAGAGCACTGACCTCACCCTCCTGACATCAGTCAGTGCTCTGCAGCTACTGGACGTACAGTAATATGTAGAGCACTGACCTCACCCTCCTGACATCAGTCAGTACTCTGCAGCTACTGGGTGTACAGTAATACCTAGAGCACTGACCTCACCCTCCTGACATCAGTCAGTGCTCTGCAGCTACTGGGCGTACAGTAATACCTAGAGCACTGACCTCACCCTCCTGACATCAGTCAGTGCTCTGCAGCTACTGGACGTACAGTAATATGTAGAGCACTGACCTCACCCTCCTGACATCAGTCAGTACTCTGCAGCTACTGGGTGTACAGTAATACCTAGAGCACTGACCTCACCCTCCTGACATCAGTCAGTGCTCTGCAGCTACTGGACGTACAGTAATATGTAGAGCACTGACCTCACCCTCCTGACATCAGTCAGTACTCTGCAGCTACTGGACGTACAGTAATATGTAGAGCACTGACCTCACCCTCCTGACATCAGTCAGTACTCTGCAGCTACTGGGTGTACAGTAATACCTAGAGCACTGACCTCACCCTCCTGACATCAGTCAGTACTCTGCAGCTACTGGACGTACAGTAATATGTAGAGCACTGACCTCACCCTCCTGACATCAGTCAGTACTCTGCAGCTACTGGGTGTACAGTAATACCTAGAGCACTGACCTCACCCTCCTGACATCAGTCAGTACTCTGCAGCTACTGGACGTACAGTAATACCTAGAGCACTGACCTCACCCTCCTGACATCAGTCAGTACTCTGCAGCTACTGGACGTACAGTAATACCTAGAGCACTGACCTCACCCTCCTGACATCAGTCAGTACTCTGCAGCTACTGGACGTACAGTAATATGTAGAGCACTGACCTCACCCTCCTGACATCAGTCAGTACTCTGCAGCTACTGGACATACATTAATACCTAGAGCACTGACCTCACCCTCCTGACATCAGTCAGTACTCTGCAGCTACTGGACATACAGTAATATGTAGTCTTTACCTCACCCTCCTGACAACAGCCAGTGCTCTGCAGCTACTGGGCCTATAGTAATACATAGAGCACTGACCTCACCCTCCTGACATCAGTCAGTACTCTGCAGCTACTGGACGTACAGTAATATGTAGAGCACTGACCTCACCCTCCTGACATCAGTCAGTACTCTGCAGCTACTGGACGTACAGTAATATGTAGAGCACTGACCTCACCCTCCTGACATCAGTCAGTACTCTGCAGCTACTGGGTGTACAGTAATACCTAGAGCACTGACCTCACCCTCCTGACATCAGTCAGTACTCTGCAGCTACTGGACGTACAGTAATACCTAGAGCACTGACCTCACCCTCCTGACATCAGTCAGTACTCTGCAGCTACTGGACATACAGTAATATGTAGTCTTTACCTCACCCTCCTGACATCAGTCAGTACTCTGCAGCTATTGGACGTACAGTAACATGTGGAGCACTGACCTCACCCTCCTGACATCAGTCAGTACTCTGCAGCTACTGGACATACAGTAATATGTAGAGTCTTTGCCTCACCCTCCTGACATCAGTCAGTACTCTGCAGCTACTGGACGTACAGTAATATGTGGAGCACTGACCTCACCCTCCTGACATCAGTCTGACTCTGCAGCTACTGGATGTACAGTAATATGTAGAGTCTTTGCCTCACCCTCCTGACATCAGTCAGTACTCTGCAGCTACTGGATGTACAGTAATATGTAGAGTACTGACCTCACCCTCCTGACATCAGTCAGTGCTCTGCAGCTACTGGATGTACAGTAATATGTAGAGTCTTTGCCTCACCCTCCTGACATCAGTCAGTACTCTGCAGCTACTGGATGTACAGTAATATGTGGAGCACTGACTTCACCCTCCTGACATCAGTCAGTACTCTGCAGCTACTGGACGTACAGTAATATGTGGAGCACTGACCTCACCCTCCTGACATCAGTCAGTACTCTGCAGCTACTGGACACAGGGCCGTCTTTAATATTGATTGGACCCTGGGCAAGAATTTCCTTGGGCCCCCTGAAATGCTAAGGTCCATCCCTCTTCATGAGTGATTATCGCAGGGAAGGCAGGTTAGTTAGTGTACCCGAGCATTAGATTTTAAGACGCCTGTGGCCACCGCGGGGGCACAGGAGGCAGAAGCACAGCTCCCGCACAGCCCGTCTCCCCTTTTCAAATAGAAGACGGGTGGCCCTTAGCACCGCTCATTTCAGAGAGCGCTGCTAAGGGCCATTTCAGCCACAGTTTTCTACTAAAATTAAACGTTTTGGCTAAATAAACTATATTCTAAAAATGTTACCTATCACTTGCCCTACACTTTAGCAAAAAAATAAATTAAATGGCAGTTACACTTTAAGCTTTACCAAGCGACGGTCGTCCTGAGGATTGGTGATAAACGCTAATTACTCCACACCACACCCCTGCCTTGCAGCCTCACAGGAGAACAGGACCAGTATCTGTACACGTATGTATGACATAATTAATGGAATGACACATCACACATGACATGAGTGACCCAGGTCTTTACCAGGCTGCCTGGTAAAGACCTGTGTCATTCATGTCATGTCATGTGTGATGTGTCATTCCATTAATTATGCCATACATACGTGTACAGATACTGGTCCAGGCTGTAGGCCAGCAGACACATTATTATTGCCACATCGTGTGTCACAGACTCACATGCCACTCTGACTGTACTGTACAGCCATACTTACAGATAGTCTAGAGGTGACCGTGACTCAGGTGAGTAACCAAACTGTTACTGAGTGTCTAGACTAGTGATGGTGGTGGTGATGGACTGGGTGTCTCCTCTGTGACGCGGCTGCCTTTGCAAGTTGAGGAACTTGAGGGCCGAGGCAGGCGGCAGCGGGAGAATGTGGCGCAGAGGCAGGCAGCGTACGTACCGTAGGGACGCAAGGGCAGGCACTGGTTGGAGGTCGGGAGGAGGAGCTAGCATGGCACTGGCCGGCAGACTCGGCAGTAAGTAATTGTAATTGACAGACAAGTCCTTCACTAATGCGAGCAGCGAGCCACACGCCGCTCGCTCGCATAGACAACAAGTGAATGTGGGAGTCGGGAAACGGAGATGCCTTGGGCCCCCAGGAGCAACTGGGCCCAGGGCAGCTGCCCCTTTTGCCCTGCGGCAAAGACGGCCCTGTGGACGTACAATAATATGTAGAGTCTTTGCCTCACCCTCCTGACATCAGTCAGTACTCTGCAGCTACTGGACCTCCAGTAATATGTGGAGCACTGACCTCACCCTCCTGACATCAGTCAGTACTCTGCAGCTACTGGACCTCCAGTAATACGTAGAGTCTTTACCTCACCCTCCTGACATCAGTCAGTACTCTGCAGCTACTGGACCTCCAGTAATATGTGGAGCACTGACCTCACCCTCCTGACATCAGTCAGTACTCTGCAGCTACTGGACCTCCAGTAATACGTAGAGTCTTTACCTCACCCTCCTGACATCAGTCAGTACTCTGCAGCTACTGGACCTCCAGTAATATGTGGAGCACTGACCTCACCCTCCTGACATCAGTCAGTACTCTGCAGTTCAGCCAATAATTCCAGAGCCCTGAATAATGGTAGAAACAGGGGAGTGGTAATGACAACCACTGCTGCCAGTCATTTACACTACAAGACACACATGACAGCAAGCAAACAGTCAGCAATTCAATTTTAATAATTATTCATTTTGCTCAGAGTTTCAATTTAAAAAAATCTATGTATTACATTATGTATTAGCAGTATTAGGCAGGTCATATGGCCCACTTCCCTAAAGACATAAAGTTAAGAAAATGACATTTTTCTATTACTATTTAAAGATGACGCTGCAAAATGTTGGCAAGAGTAATGGGCTGCCTAGCACTGGATGTCTGGGAAGGCAAGGGTGTCTGTAATAATATCTGTGCGGATCTATAGCCAGACAAGTGCCAGCTGCTTCCTTGGTGTGTTGGTGACGGAGACTTTGAACGCTGCTGGAAAATATTGTGCTGTGAAGATCCAACACTTGATCTGTATAGAAAGAGGTAAGTTAGATTTAGCATGTAGCCTAAATTAAAGGAGTTTTCAGATATTACCACCAATATATGCGTTAATTCTTTCTCTGTCAAGGGTTGCAGGGCAGTTTTCATAATTAATCCGCAAATATATTTTCTAAAAGAAGACACCTGGTACATTATGAAAATGACACTTTACACTACTAGATGCCTTCATGCAACACTTTGTAAAAATGCATAAATATTCATGTTTGTTGCTAAATGTATAAGGCTAGTTTCACACTAGCGCTAAACAGGGACAGTCGGCATACCCGAAAAGCATAGTTTTTTGTCTGACTGAATCCCGGCACTAATGCCGGATCCCCACCAGGTCCAATTATAGTCATTGGGCTCAGAGGGAAAAGGGTAGTATCCGGCTATGCTGGATACAATCAACTCCAGCAGGAGGTTCCTCTACCGCAGGGATGCTCAACCTGCGGCCCTCCAGCTGTTGTAAAACTACAACTCCCAGCATGCCCTGCTGTAGGACGATAGCTGTAGGCTGTCCGAGCATGCTGGGAGTTGTAGTTTTGCAAAGCTGGAGGGCCGCAGGTTGAGCATCCCTGCTCTACCGGAACAACATGCCAAAAATCCATTGCTAGTGTGAAACTACACTCCTCAAAAAAATAAAGGGAACACTTAAACAACACAATGTAACTCCAAGTCAATCACACTTCTGTGAAATCAAACTGTCCACTTAGGAAGCAACACTGAGTGACAATCAATTTCACATGCTGTTGTGCAAATGGGATAGACAACAGGTGGAAATTATAGGCAATTAGCAAGACACCCCCAATAAAGGAGTGGTTCTGCAGGTGTAACGCACCAAGTTGATCAGTTAGGATCTCAACTGCGGAAACAAAGGACATCCACTTCTACCACACTGCCTGAGTGTTTGGCTGTGTGAATTGCGGCTGCTCAGTATCAACCCCAGGCGGCTCTCTCAATCTCAAGCGGAGAGTTTGGGGTTAACAAAATCATATACCGCATAACAATCTAATTGGTAGCTATGAGGAGGAATGTCCCCTATTAGTTGAAGGGGATACAAAGTATTTCATATCATGTCCTCAGGTGAGGAGTTAGCCTGCAATACCCTCTCTCAGCACCGGGGGTTCCCTCCACTTTCAATTGCTGTTGTAATAATAAGCCTGATTGCGGCCAGATACTTGCAGTTAGAAGTCAGTGGCGTGGGAGCCAGCAGCGGGGGAGCCAGTGGACGAAGGTGGGGAGTCCTCCAGGGTGTTGGGGTTCCAATCGGGAATTGCGTCCTCTAGGTGAATGGCGTTAACAGGGTGCGCACTCCAAATTAGTGGAACACCCTGTACAGCCCCTGGCTGCCATTTATTGGCCGGAGCGTGAGTGGGCGGAGCCACTAGATGGCCCGGCGGCCGTTGCGTTCCACGCTGGAACGCAAACCAGCGTCCTATTACAGATGGCCTCTGCGTTCCACGCTGGAACGCAACCGAGCGTACCCTTACAGCAGGTGATGACAACAGACCACTTCTCAGTTCCTATGCTTCCTGGCTGATGTTTTGGTCACTTTTGAATGCTGGCAGTGCTTTCACTCTAGTGGTAGCATGAGACGGAGTCTACAACCCACACAAGTGGCTCAGGTAGTGCAGCTTATCCAGGATGGCACATCAATGCGAGCTGTGGCAAGAAGGTTTGCTGTGTCTGTCAGCGTAGTGTCCAGAGCATGGAGGCGCTACCAGGAGACAGGTCAGTACATCAGGAGACGTGGAGGAGGCCGTAGGAGGGCAACAACCCATCAGCAGGACCGCTACCTCCGCCTTTGTGAAAGGAGGAACAGGAGGAGCACTGCCAGAGCCCTGCAAAATGACCTCCAGCAGGCCACAAATGTGCATGTGTCTGCTCAAACGGTCAGAAACAGACTCCATGAGGGTGATATGAGGGCCCGACATCCACAGGTGGGGGTTGTGCTTACAGCCCAACACCGTGCAGGACGTTTGGCATTTGCCAGAGAACACCAAGATTGGCAAATTCGCCACTGGCGCCCTGTGCTCTTCACAGATGAAAGCAGGTTCACACTGAGCACATGTGACAGCCTGGAGATGCCGTGGAGAACGTTCTGCTACCTGCAACATCCTCCAGCATGACCGGTTTGGCATTGGGTCCGTAATGGTGTGGGGTGGCATTTCTTTGGAGGGCCGCACAGCCCTCCATGTGCTCGCCAGAGGTAGCCTGACTGCCATTAGGTACCGAGATGAGATCCTCAGACCCCTTGTGAGACCATATGCTGGTGCGGTTGGCCCTGGGTTCCTCCTAATGCAAGACAATGCTAGACCTCATGTGGCTGGAGTATGTCAGCAGTTCCTGCAAGATGAAGGCATTGATGCTATGGACTGGCCCGCCTGTTCCCCAGACCTGAATCCAATTGAGCACATCTGGGACATCATGTCTCGCTCTATCCACCAACGTCACGTTGCACCACAGACTGTCCAGGAGTTGGCAGATGCTTTAGTCCAGGTCTGGGAGGATATCCCTCAGGAGACCGTCCGCCACCTCATCAGGAGCATGCACAGGCGTTGTAGGGAGGTCATACAGGCACGTGGAGACCACACACACTACTGAGCCTCATTTTGACTTGTGTTAAGGACATTACATCAAAGTTGGATCAGCCTGCAGTGTGTTTTTCCACTTTAATTTTGAGTGTGACTCCAAATCCAGACCTCCATGGGTTGAAAAATTAGATTTCCATTTTTTATTTTTGTGTGATTTTGTTGTCAGCACATTCAACTATGTAAAGAACAAAGTATTTCAGAAGAATATTTAATTAATTCAGATCTAGGATGTGTTATTTTTGTGTTCCCTTTATTTTTTTGAGCAGTGTATATCACATTGCATCAAAGATTTTGTGTGGAAACCCAGCAGCTTAAAGTGTTTGCTTTTTTTTTTACATTGATGATCTATCCTCCGGATAGGTTATCAATATCAGATTGGCGGCGGTCCGACTGACGGCACCCCCGCCAATCAGCTGTTTGAAGAGAAAGCACTGCCCTCTCTTGAAACAGCTGATTGGTGGGGGTGCTGATACTGATGACCTATCCAATATAAATCTAGTATCAGCTAGGTAGATGACATTTTCTAAATGCAGACGTTTTCCACGTGGAAATTGACCTGCGGTGTGGATTTTAAAATCTGCAGCATGACAATTGTTTGTGGGGATTTTTATTGTTTATTTCACCCTGATTTCGCAATGCAGTGGGTGAGATCTGGTACAAATACTGCGACAAAATCAGCATGTAACATGTGAAATTCAGTGCAGACTCAGCACAGAAACGTACACAAAAATCCCCATGGAAAATCCCCATAAAGTAACTATTCTATTTTTGCCCCATAAGATGGGATGAAAATGTCAGTGCGTCTCATGGGCGAATACTAATGAGCATTTCCATTATGGAAGCGCTCATTAGTACCGGAGGACCGGGAAGCAGTGAATGTAGCACTCCCCGGGCACTGTACTCGCCATCTCCTGTTCCTCGGCCATCGGCTGTGCTGTGGCTGCGTACAGCATTAGGGCGCTCTGTGACCTTATGCTGTGCACGTCTGGTCACAGCGCAGCCGCGGCAGGAAGAAGAAGAGCGCTGGAGTAGAGGAGCAGTGGCATCCAGAGTAGGAGAGGTAAGTGTATTTTTTTTATTTTATGTGACGTGAGGCACGGGGGGCTGATGACATGAGTGAGGCACGGGGGGCTGATGACATGAGTGAGGCACGGGGGGCTGATGACATGAGTGAGGCACGGGGGGCTGATGACATGAGTGAGGCACGGGGGGCTGATGACATGAGTGAGGCACGGGGGGCTGATGACATGAGTGAGGCACGGGGGGCTGATGACATGAGTGAGGCACGGGGGGCTGATGACATGAGTGAGGCACGGGGGGCTGATGACATGAGTGAGGCACGGGGGGCTGATGACATGAGTGAGGCACGGGGGGCTGATGACATGAGTGAGGCACGGGGGGCTGATGACATGAGTGAGGCACGGGGGGCTGATGACATGAGTGAGGCACGGGGGGCTGATGACATGAGTGAGGCACGGGGGGCTGATGACATGAGTGAGGCACGGGGGGCTGATGACATGAGTGAGGCACGGGGGGCTGATGACATGAGTGAGGCACGGGGGGCTGATGACATGAGTGAGGCACGGGGGGCTGATGACATGAGTGAGGCACGGGGGGCTGATGACATGAGTGAGGCACGGGGGCTGATGACATGAGTGAGGCACGGGGGCTGATCTGAGGCCTGAATGGGGGTCTTATTTATATTGGGGCTCTTATCTGAGGCATGATTGGGGGTCATTCACATTGGGGTCTAATCTGAGGTCTGATTGAGGGTCTTATTAACATTGAGGGCCTGATTGGTGGTCTGACCTGAGGTCTAATGAAAAATATTTTTTTCTTATTGTCCTCCTCTAAAACCCGAAATATACAGTACTCCCTGAAGTACAGTATAAGAATAAATTGGTAACTGGGCGTTACTATTCCTCTTGTCAAATGGTGTCCCTGCACAGAACAATCAGTGCTGACAGCATCAGACTTTTGAGAAGGGGAATAGTAACACCTGATTGTCAATTTAATAAAATAAAGTAATAAACTTTATTTATACAGCACCACCATATTCCATACTGCTTTACATTTTCAGAGAGTACATGTACAGGCAAGATCAGACATTACAGAATAACAGACTAATAAACAGTTTAAACAGTAGCAGTGAGGGCTTTTTCCTATAGCAGTGGTGGCGAACCTATGGCACGGGTGCCAGAGGCAGCACTCAGAGCCCTATCTGTGGGGCACTCGCACCCTGGAAAAAGTCTATGGTGTACCAATATGCCCTAGACTTTTCCTGCCATTCATCAGCGCAGGGCGCGCTATGAAGGGCACAGGCAGCGCACTGAATGTAGGCAGGCTATTATAGCTAAATGATAAAATACATGGAAGATATACTATATTGGACTGTAGTATTCAGGTTAAATTGCCGTGTTGGCACTTTGCGATAAATAATGGGTTTTGGGTTGCAGTTTGGGCTCTCGGTCTCTAAAAGGTTCACCATCACTGATCTATAGTATGCAAGTATGACAAGTAAGAATTGCATTGCATTGTGGTCATAACCGTTGGATATGAACTATATATACACCGTATTTTTGCCCTATAAGACGCACCGGCCCATAAGACGCACCTAGGTTTTTGAGGAGGAAAATAAGAAAAAAAAATGTTTTAACCAAAAGGTGTGCTTTTGGTGGGTTTTGAACTAATGGTGGTCTGTGCATGACACTACTATGGGGGATCTGTGGATGTCACTGTTATGGGGGGGAGATCTGTGGATGGCACTGTTATGGGGGGGAGATCTGTGGATGGCACTGTTATGGGGGGGTGATCTGTGGATGGCACTGTTATGGGGGGTGGATCTGTGGATGGCACTGCTATATATGTGTCACCCACATATCCCCCACCCCATAACAGTGCCATCCACAGATCACCCCCCATAACAGTGCCATCCACAGATCTCTTCCCCCCCCCCCATGACAGTGCCATCCACATATTCCCCACCCCATAATAGTGGCATCCACAGATGCCCTAATATATAATATACTGAGGGGCCGGTGTCATGCAAATGCAGCGGGGCGGTATGGTCACTGTACTCCGGCCCCACCGCTCACTCACTGCTTTATTGCCTAAACATTTTATAATAATAGCTTTCATTGAAGTTCCGATCCCCAGCCCCATCTGTACTACTTACTAAATGTCCTGTAGCAGGCAGAGCAGGGCGGGCGGCCGGCCGTAACTCACTGACGTCACGTGCCTGCGCCGCCTACTTTATGAATGAAGTCAGCGAGTTACGGCCGGCCGCCCGCCCTGCTCTGCCTGCTACAGGACATTTAGTAAGTAGTACAGATGGGGCTGGGGATCGGAACTTCAATGAGAGCTATTATTATAAAATGTTTAGGCATTAAGGAAGTGAGTGAGCGGTGGGGCCGGAGTACAGTGACCGCACCGCCCTGCCGCATTTGCATGACACCGGCCCCTCCCCCGTCCAGCTGATACATCGCAGTCTGCGATGTAAAATGGCAGCATTCGCCCCATAAGACGCAGGGGCATTTGCAGTGTCCCACTACGTGTGTGTGGGCACTGCTTAAAAGCACTTTTTTATATTATTACAAGCATTTGGTTGTTATGTGTAACTTCGCATTTGTGTGACTGCAAAATCCCTGTTAACAGGCCTATTAGGTGCAATTTATACATCCCACCACTAGATGGGAATGAAGTGCATGTCCTATATATATTCAGGTCAGGCCTAGTGAGACAGATTAGTCAAGGCAGATCAGATTAACTAGGATGTAGTGAGAGGAGCCAACTTCGCTAGGAGGTGTTTACTCAGATGTTTAGGCGCAGAAGAGCGTTTTCCTTCTGTAGCTGGACTATAGACTTGCATCCTCAACCAGTAGGAGAAGAGTTTGCCTCCCTGGAAAAGAAACAAGCATTCCTAGGAATTCATCGGTGATAAGAGCCATTATTCAGGGCCACAGACACCTTTGCATGGTGGAGGTTTATAGATTCAGGCAGCCACACCATTCTTCTGAGGGACAGTTGAGTTTTCCTGTCTACACATACTTAGCTTGTAGGGGAAAGACAAGGAATAGGATCCAAGGCATCTAAAGGAACCAGGTACACCTAACCCACTGCTCCAAAACCAACCAAGCACCTGACAAGCCCTAAACAGTGGATTTGCAGTATCGTCTCTGTACCATCTAAAGACTGCATAAGTGTACCACAGCAACTGAAAATCCACTGAAGTAAAAGTTGTGAGTTGCATTTTACCACTGTCTACCTCATTATTACTACCTATGGTTGTACCACCATTAACGGTACTGGTGTCATGACAAATTTCATCAAAGGACTCAGCCGCAACAAGCACCCTTATCATCAAGGGCACCTCAACCAACATCTTGGCTGATGCTTTCTACCGCAGAGCGTGCCCCGGAGGATTTCGTGCTGTCCACCTCAACACTGTGCTGCCAGCCCAGGGAGGCTATCTGCTAACCGTGAGTAAACTGATGAACTGTGTGTTATACCATTTGACCCCGATATGGTCTACCGTGAACCTCACGTGTACCCCCTGCGACTGGCTGGCTGCACATTTCCCCCCCACTTTTTGGAAAAGTGCTTCTTTTGGGGCGAAAAATACGGTAAACAATATAATGTGATGGAAAAATTAATCCAGCCAGCAAAGGAGGCAATATGGACAATCACAATAGATTAGTAAGTATTAACTTTTTCTACATAAACAATGCCATTTGCAGAAGTGAGACAACGCCTTTAATAGAATATTCTGAGAAATGGAATACTTTTTATGAGCCTAAAACCGTAACATTATAATTTTTAGTGCACGGATATGCCTATGTGAAGAGGAGTTGTCCATACTGATTGGTCACAACACATCATCATTTGGAAAACCACAGTGGCTGAGCGTGGAGTAAGAACAGTAAGGTACAGTCAGGTCCATAAATATTGGGACATGGACACAATTCTAACATTTTTGGCTCTATACTCCACCACAATGGATTTGAAATGAAACGACCAAGATGTGCTTTAACTGCAGACTGTCAGCTTTAATTTGAGGGTATTTACATCCAAATCAGGTGAACGGTGTAGGAATTACAACAGTTTGCATATGTGCCTCCCACTTGTTAAGGGACTAAAAGTAATGGGACAGAATAATAATCATAAATCAAACTTTCACTTTTTAATACTTGGTTGCAAATCCTTTGCAGTCAATTACAGCCTGAAGTCTGGAACGCATAGACATCACCAGACGCTGGGTTTCATCCCTGGTGATGCTCTGCCAGGCCTCTACTGCAACTGTCTTCAGTTCCTGCTTGTTCTTGGGGCATTTTCCCTTCAGTTTTGTCTTCAGCAAGTGAAATGCATGCTCAATCGGATTCAGGTCAGGTGATTGACTTGGCCATTGCATAACATTCCACTTCTTTCCCTTAAAAAACTCTTTGGTTGCTTTTGCAGTATGCTTTGGGTCATTGTCTATCTGCACTGTGAAGTGCCGTCCAATGAGTTCTGAAGCATTTGGCTGAATATGAGCAGATAATATTGCCCGAAACACTTCAGAATTCATCCTGCTGCTTTTGTCAGCAGTCACATCATCAATAAATACAAGAGAACCAGTTCCATTGGCAGCGATACATGACCACGCCATGACACTACCACCACCATGCTTCACTGATGAGGTGGTATGCTTAGGATCATGAGCAGTTCCTTTCCTTCTCCATACTCTTCTCTTCCCATTACTCTGGTACAAGTTGATCTTGGTCTCATCTGTCCATAGGATGTTGTTCCAGAACTGTGAAGGCTTTTTTAGATGTCGTTTGGCAAACTCTAATCTCTAAACACACACCTGGCCATGGAACAGCTGAGAAGCCAATTGTCCCATTACTTTTGGTCCCTTAACAAGTGGGAGGCACATATGCAAACTGCTGTAATTCCTTCACCGTTCACCTGATTTGGATGTAAATACTCTCAAATTAAAGCTGACAGTCTGCAGTTAAAGCACATCTTGTTCGTTTCATTTCAAATCCATCGTGGTGGTGTATAGAGCCAAAAATGTTACAATTGTGTAGATGTCCCAATATTTATGGACCTGACTAAGTATATTGAAAACTTGAATGCAGCTAGCTTCGATATATGCCAAGGTATTACTTGCAATGTATTTTAGTCTTGACATTTTGCATATATTGGTGGTCATATGTGAATTGTGTTTATACAAAATATAAAGTTCTTGTGCAGCACTTCATGCTTTTGACTCAACATGAACAGGAGGGAAACCTGTATAACAGGTTTAAACAAATCCTGTAATTGGCACATACTGTATGTCTAGTACAGTATATGGATTTTTATCATCTATCATTATACTAAACCGCAAGGTGAGAGCTAACATATTCTAAAATGGTTCTCCCCAAAATCTCTTCCAGAAAAGAATTTACTGCCTAAGGGCTCATATACACAAATGTGGTTTGGTTCTGCATCCGAGTCGCATTTTTTGCGGCTCTGATGTGGACCCATTCACTTAAATGTCCGCATCCGTTGCTCCATTCTGTGGGGCACAAAAAAAATAGAACATGTCCTTGTCCGTTTTGCAGACAAGAAATTGCATTTATTTTATGGGCGGCCTGTTCTGTTCTGCAAATTGTATAACGCACAAGGGCGGTATCCATGTTTTACATATCTGCAATTTGCGGACCACAAAACATGGCACGTTCATATGCATGAGCCCTAACAACCGCACAAGTTTCACTGGGGTTGTCTGACAGCCATTATTCTTACTTCTATACATCACGGCAGAATGGCCTCTGAGCTGAAGACGGACTTCTACTACACCAAATTAAGGCCTCAAGGACATGACCGTTATTTTCATCCCTGTGCTATCCAAATATTTTGCGGACATAACACTGACCCATTCATTTCTACAGGGCCATTAACATCTGTATTTTTTTAAGATCCACATGGCTGTACCACAAATGTCCTATTTTTTTTTACTGTATTTCAGATGAGAATAGTCCTTTCTATTGATCAGAGTAAGAAAAATGTGGCGTACATACAGAAGGTATCCGTATTTATATCCGTATCCATTGTTTGTGTACTGAAATACTGACATGTACAGTACAGACCAAAAGTTTGGACACACC
The DNA here is from genome assembly GCF_905171765.1 of Bufo bufo. Taxonomy (NCBI): domain Eukaryota; kingdom Metazoa; phylum Chordata; class Amphibia; order Anura; family Bufonidae; genus Bufo; species Bufo bufo. The sequence goes on along the minus strand of NC_053389.1, from coordinate 710,923,868 downwards.
TTCTTATTCAAAGAGTTTTCTTTATTTTCATGACTATGAAGGCATCAAAACTATGAATTAACACATATGGAATTATACACTGCTCAAAAAAATAAAGGGAACACTTAAACAACACAATGTAACTCCAAGTCAATCACACTTCTGTGAAATCAAACTGTCCACTTAGGAAGCAACACTGAGTGACAATCAATTTCACATGCTGTTGTGCAAATGGGATAGACAACAGGTGGAAATTATAGGCAATTAGCAAGACACCCCCAATAAAGGAGTGGTTCTGCAGGTGGTGATCACAGACCACTTCTCAGTTCCTATGCTTCCTGGCTGATGTTTTGGTCATTTTAGAATGCTGGCGGTGCTTTCACTCTAGTGGTAGCATGAGACAGAGTCTACAACCCACACAAGTGGCTCAGGTAGTGCAGCTTATCCAGGATGGCACATCAATGCGAGCTGTGGCAAGAAGGTTTGCTGTGTCTGTCAGCGTAGTGTCCAGAGCATGAAGGCGCTACCAGGAGACAGGCCAGTACATCAGGAGACGTGGAGGAGGCCGTAGGAGGGCAACAACCCAGCAGCAGGACCGCTACCTCTGCCTTTGTGCAAGGAGGAAGAGGAGGAGCACTGCCAAAGCCCTGCAAAATGACCTCCAGCAGGCCACAAATGTGCATGTGTCTGCTCAAACGGTCAGAAACAGACTCCATGAGGGTGATATGAGGGCCCGACGTCCACAGGTGGGGGTTGTGCTTACAGCCCAACACCGTGCAGGACGTTTGGCATTTGCCAGAGAACACCAAGATTGGCAAATTCGCCACTGGCGCCCTGTGCTCTTCACAGATGAAAGCAGGTTCACACTGAGCACATGTGACAGACGTGACAGAGTCTGGAGACGCCGTGGAGAACGTTCTGCTGCCTGCAACATCCTCCAGCATGACCGGTTTGGCATTGGGTTAGTAATGGTGTGGGGTGGCATTTCTTTAGAGGGCCGCACAGCCCTCCATGTGCTCGCCAGAGGTAGCCTGACTGCCATTAGGTACCGAGATGTGATCCTCAGACCCCTTGTGAGACCATATGCTGGTGCGGTTGGCCCTGGGTTCCTCCTAATGCAAGACAATGCTAGACCTCATGTGGCTGGATTGTGTCAGCAGTTCCTGCAAGACGAAGGCATTGATGCTATGGACTGGCCCGCCCGTTCCCCAGACCTGAATCCAATTGAGCACATCTGGGACATCATGTCTCGCTCTATCCACCAACATCACGTTGCACCACAGACTGTCCAGGAGTTGGCAGATGCTTTAGTCCAGGTCTGGGAGGAGATCTCTCAGGAGACCGTCCGCCACCTCATCAGGAGCATGCACAGGCGTTGTAGGGAGGTCATACAGGCACGTGGAGGCCACACACACTACTGAGCCTCATTTTGACTTGTTTTAAGGACATTACATCAAAGTTGGATCAGCCTGTAGTGTGTTTTTCCACTTTAATTTTGACTCCAAATCCAGACCTCCATGGGTTGAAAAATTTGATTTCCATTTTTTATTTTTGTGTGATTTTGTTGTCAGCACATTCAACTATGTAAAGAACAAAGTATTTCAGAAGAATATTTAATTAACTCAGATCTAGGATGTGTTATTTTTGTGTTCCCTTTATTTTTTTGAGCAGTGTATACATAACAAACAAGTGTGAAACAACTGAAAATATGTCATATTCTAGGTTCTTCAAAGTAGCCACCTTTTGCTTTGATTACTGCTTTGCACACTCTTGGCATTCTCTTGATGAGCTTCAATAGTTAGTCCCCTGAAATGGTCTTCCAATAGTCTTGAAGGAGTTCCCAGAGATGCTTAGCACTTGTTGGCCCTTTTGCCTTCACTCTGCGGTCCAGCTCACCCCAAACCATCTCGATTGGGTTCAGGTCCGGTGACTGTGGAGGCCAGGTCATCTGGCGCAGCACCCCATCACTCTCCTTCATGGTCAAATAGCCCTTACTTTCAAAGTTTTCCCAATTTTTCGTCTGACTGACTGACCTTCATTTCTTAATGTAATGATGGCCACTCGTTTTTCTTTACTTAGCTGCTTTTTTCTTGCCATAATACAAATTCTAACAGTCTATTCAGTAGGACTATCAGCTGTGTATCCACCTGACTTCTCCTCAATGCAAATGATGGTCCCAACCCCATTTATAAGGCAAGAAATCCCACTTATTAAACCTGACAGGGCACACCTGTGAAGTGAAAACCATTTCAGGGGACTACCTCTTGAAGCTCATCAAGAGAATGCCAAGAGTTGCCAAAAGGTGGCTACTTTGAAGAACCTAGAATATGACATATTTTCAGTTGTTTCACACTTGTTTGTTATGTATATAATTCCACATGTGTTAATTCATAGTTTTGATGCCTTCAGTGTGAATCTACAATTTTCATAGTCATGAAAATAAAGAAAACTCTTTGAATGAGAAGGTGTGTCCAAACTTTTGGTCTGTATGTGGACATGAAGCCTAACTTTATCTTTGTAAAAATAACCTTAAAGGGAACCTGTCACCGGGATTTTGTGTATAGAGCTGAGGACACGGGTTGCTAGATGGCCGCTAGCACATCCGCAATACCCAGTCCCCATAGCTCTCTGTGCTTTTATTGTGTAAAAAAAACGATTTGATACATATGCAAATTAACATAAAAGAGTCATATCTTACTTGTGTGACCAGAGAAGAGTCATATTTTCAAGCTCTGACTCATCTCAGGTTAATTTGCATATGTATCAAATCGGGTTTTATACACAATAAAAGCACACAGAGCTATGGGGACTGGGTATTGCGGATGTGCTAGTGGCCATCTAGATACCCATGTCCTCAGCTCTATACACAAAATTCTGGTGACAGGTTCCCTTTAATAAGGCTCTGTTGCTTCCGGCTGTGCTTTAGACAATACTCTCGACACATACATTGAATGTGCCCATAGAGTTCTATTGGTCAAGCAAATGCCAAAAATATACCTTGTTGGCAATTGTTTGGCAGCTATATATCGGTATAGCTTTTATTCAACTGCACTGAAAAAGATTGTTAACTGCACCTTTCTACACATCTGTATGCAAAAAAAAAAACACGTACAGTGCCGTCTTTTCTGCGCTCAGTGGAAGACATATCTATAAGCTTACAGTTGTGTATATCTGCGGCAAGCTTTTAGTAGCCCAGCTAAAACACACACTGAATGTAAGCCCCCAAACTGGTGTGAACCAAGACAAAAAAAATCCATACCTACTTATCACCCAAATAATGTTTTACCTTAAACCAGATCCACCTGAAGTATTACTTCTATAGGAATCTGTAAAATGAAATACTATATTGTATTTGATATTTATGAGAAGATAAAAGTCGGGAACATAAAAGACTGTGAATTTGATGAAAAAAAAAAAAAAAAAAAGACTAGCTAATTGTCAAAATTAAGCTCCCTATGCACTGCCGCTAGACATCTGTAGGGTCAGTGGGTTTTCATGAAACTTCTGATATGTCATAGAGACGTTTCAATGGTTTTGACTGGTGGGGCTTTGATTGACCCTCGATCGCTAGAATAAAGACGTAAGGCAGTGAAGTGCTTGCATATCACGCTGCCTCTCCTCGATCTTGCATTCGGTGGGGTTCACAGCACTTGGACCGCCATGATCAAAACATGTCTCTATGACATATCAAAAGTTTTATGAAAACTTTGTGACACTTTAAACCCCCTGGCCTCAATCCCTTTAGACTGTGCTCTTAGGCCCCTTTCACACGGGCGTTGCGGATTGGGGCCGGATGCGTTCAGGGAAAATGGTGCGATTTTGACACTAAAACAAGTCAGTTTTCACTGCAATTGCGTTCCATGTTTGCGTTTTTTCCGGGCGGGTTCAAAACATTGTAATGCGTTTTGCACGCGCGTGAGAAAAATCTGCATGTTTGGTAACCAGACCCGAACTTCTTCACAGAAGTTCGGGTTTGGGATCGGTGTTGTGTAGCTATTATTATTTTCCCTTATAACATGGCTATAAGGGAAAATAATAGCATTCTTAATACAGAATGCATAGTACAATAGGGCTGGAGGGGTTAAAAAAATAAAAATAAAATTTAACTCACCTTATTCCACTTGATTGCGCAGCCTGGTTTCTCTTCTGTCTTCTTCTTTGAGGAATAGGACCTTTGATGACGTCACTACGCTCATCACATGGTCCATCACATGATCTTTTACCATGATGATGGATCATGTGATGGACCATGTGATGAGCACAGTGACGTGATCAAAGGTCCTTTTCCTGTGCACAGCAAAGAAGACGACAGAAGAGAAGCCGGGCTGCGCGATCAAGTGGATTAAGGTGAGTTATATTATTATAAAAAAAAAATGTAACCCCTCCAGCCCTATTGTATGTATTATGTATTAAGAATGCTATTATTTTCCCTTATAACCATGTTATAAGGGAAAATAATAATGATCGGGTCCCCATCCCGATCGTCTCCTAGCAACCATGCGTGAAAATCGCACCGCATCCGCACTTGCTTGCGGATGCTTGCGATTTTTACACAGCCCCATTCACTTCTATGGGGGCTGCGTTGCGTGAAAAACGCAGAATATAGAACATGCTGCGATTTTCACGCAACGCACAAGTGATGCGTGAAAATCACAGATCGTGTGCACAGCCCCATAGAAATTAATGGGTCCGGATTCAGTGCGGGTGCAACACGTCATGCATTGCACCCGCGTGTGAAAGGGGCCTTAAACTTTCCCTACTCTTATTCAAGGTGACCATAAACTTTCAGTAGATGACAGCCCAGCCACACACATGCACGCTCAGAACTTACATTTACTACAGAAAAACCATCAGCTGTTGCAAGGATTTTCTGGGTTTGTCACAGATGTCATTTATTGCTATGTGTCGGGTGATAAGAATGCTGTCCACAACCAATCATCACAGTGTTATATAATGCGGTTGGAAAGTCTTCAGGCCTTTTCACATTTTATTATGTTGCAGCCTTGTGCTAAAATTTAGAAAAAAAGTTTTTCCCATCAATGTAGATTGTAAGCCCTTACAGGCAGGGCCCTCTCTCCTTCTGTACCAGTTTGTAACTTGTCTTGTTCATGCTTAGGCTACTTTCACACTTGCGGCAGAGTGATCCAGCAGAGCTGATCCAGCAATCTGCATGCAAACACACAGCATTTGTAGACAGATCTGGATGCGGATCCGTCTCACAAATGCATTACAAGAACGGATCCGTCTGTCATACGGACAAATGGATCAGTTTCTTTTTTTTTCTTTCACATTTTAAAAGGTCTGCGCATGCGAAGACCAGAAGGACGCATCCGGAATTGCAGTATTTTTAATGCCGGATCCGGCACTAATACATTTCAATGTAAATTAATGCCGGATTCCGGCATTCCGGCAAGTGTTCCGGAATTTTGGACGGAGATAAAACCGCAGCATGCTGCGGTTTTATCTCTGTCCTGAACAGTCAAAAAGACTGAACTGAAGACATCCTGATGCATCCTGAACGGATTGCTCTCTATTCAAAATGCATGGGGATAAAACTGATCAGTTCTTTTCCGGTATTGAGTCCTTAGGACGGAACTCAGTGCCGGAAAAGAAAAACGCTAGTGTGAAAGTACCCTAAGTGCAATTGTCTGTATTATGTATGTATACCCCTTTTCATATGTACAGCGCTATGGGATGAATGGTGCTTTAATAATAAATAAATAATAATAATCTGCACTCAATATCCAATAATGACAAAATGAAAACAGAAGGTTTGAAATCTAAATCTAATTTATTGAAAAGGAAAAACTAAAATCTTGCATTGACATAAGTATTCAGACCCTTTAGTCAGGACTTGGCAGCGATTTCAGCCTCCAGTCTTCTGGAGTATGATGCCACAAGGTTTGAACATCTGGACTTGGGGATTTTTTGCCATTCTTGTCTGCAGATCCTCCCAAGCTGTGTTTGGTTGGATGGAGACCATTCGTGGATAACCATTTTCAGGTCTCTCCAGAGATGTTCGACTGGGTTCAAGTCAGGGCTCTGGTTGGGCCACTCATGGACATTCACAGAGTTGTCCCCAAGCCAGTCTTGTTGGAAGATGAACCTTAAGCCCAGTCTGAGGTCCACTCTGGATCAGGTTTTCATTAGGAATATCTCAACTGTTTGCTCAATTCAGCTTTTACTCATCTCTGACCAGTCTCCCTGCCCCAGTCTCTGAACCCCTCCTTCCTGGCATGATAGTGAAACCACCATGCTTCACTTTAGGTATGGTATTGGACAGGTATTGAGTAGTGCCTAGTTTCCTCCAGACATGACGCTTAGAATTAAGTCCAAAAAGTTCAATCTTGGTTTCATCAGACCAGGAAATTTTCTTTCTCACAGTCTGGGAGACCCTTAGGAGCTTTCTTGCAAACTCAAGGAGGGATTTTATGTGTCTTTTACTTAGGAGAGGCTTCTTTCTGGGCATTCTACCATAAAGCCCAGATTGGTGGAATGCTGCAGTGATGGCTGACCTTCTGGAAGTTTATCTATCTGCACACAGGATCTTTGGAGCTCAGCCAGAGTGACCATTGGGTTCTTGGTCACCTCTCTTACCAAGGTCCTTTCCCCCTGATTACTTATTTTGGTGGGGCGGCCAGCTCTAGAAAGATTCCAGGTTTTTCCAAAGTTCTTCCATTTAAGAATTATGGAAGCCACTGTGCTCTTGGGAAACTTTAGTGCAGCAAACATTTTTGTACCCTTCTGCACATCACACATCTCTGAGTTCTACAGGTCCTCCACATGGCTTGTTTTTTGCTCTGTCAGCTGTGAAACCTTATATAGAGAGATGTTGGTCTTTGCAAATCATGTCCAATCAACTGAAATAACCATAGGTGGACTGCTCCAATCAAGTTGAAGAAAAATCTGAAAGATGATCAAGAGAAATAGGAGGCTCCAGAGCTAAATGTTTAAAATGTCATAGCAAAGGGTCTGAATACTTATATCCATGTGAAATTTTTGTACTCCCTTTTAATAAATTTGCAAAAATGTCAGAAAATTCTGTTTTATAGGATACTGAGTGCCGATTGGTCAGGGAAAACAATTTTTTATTTTTTTTTAGTACAAGGACGCAACAGAACATTAATGTGAAAAAGTGAATGGGTCTGAAGACTTTACGAATGCCTTGTATATATGTTTTATGTACTGTCTTTATGGCAAAACTGCACCATAACGTATGTGAACATACCCTAAATAACAGTAAGAATCGTTCAGCAAAAAGCAGGTTCTGATTTTTGCAAGTGCAGAGTAAGGCTATTTTCACACTCACATTTGGTGCAGATCAGTCATGGATCTGCACAGACTGATCCGTTCAGATAATACAACGGATCAGTCTGTATTATCTTTAACATAGCCAAGACGGATCCGTCTTGAACACAATTGAAAGTCAATAGAGGGCGGATCCTTATTCTATTGTGTCATAGAAAACGGATCCGTCCCCATTGACTTACATTGTGTGTCATAACGGATCTGTTTGGCTCAGTTTCGTTAGACGGACACCAAAACGCTGCAAAGCAGAATGGAGACGGAATGGAGGCAAAGTGAGACAATCTGATCCTTTTCCATTCAGAATACATTAGGGCAAAACTGATCCGTTTTGGACCGCTTGTGAGAGCCCTGAACGGGTCTCACAAATGGAAACCAAAACGCGAGTGTGAAAGTAGCCTAAAACGCTAAAAAAACAAAAACAATTCCTGGGCACTGGCCCATGTAAAAAGGCCTTCAGTAAATCTTCCTCAATGGGTGTGTGATTAGAATTACATTAATTAACAGTTTAACAAAATGCATAAGCTTACCTATGAGCCCACTTCGAGGAGGGCTTATCAGTGAAAATCTAGTTGGACCAGATGTGGTTAACTGTAAATACAAAATGTATAGTTTATACCAATAATACAGTATAAATGCCTGATGGACACGTAGCTTATACATTTACACTTAGACTTACATTCTTCTTCCTGGCTGCACTAGAAGTGAAGTCTGTTACCTCAATCCTGTGCAAACATAAATGATTAGTACACCACACATATAATATAATATAATGTAAAACTAGGGGTGTAACTACAGTGGCTGCAATCACATCCTGGCCCTAACGAGGCCCAATAGCCTATCTGCTGTTTGAGAAAATAACTGCGCTATGGCATGGGGTACACAAAGATCTTTTACAGATGCAGCATTTGGACTTTCAAGTTACATTTCTGTGTAAAATAATATTTTTTTTTAACACCTATGTGACAGGAATTTGGTGCATCTGGAAGAGTAAACTGCAAAGATGTTTAACTAGTTAAGGCACTATCCAAGCAGCGAGGTCTGCTGTGGTCTATACTGTACTTGAGGGCTATGTTAGAGACCTCTGTGCACCATACTTACTTCTTTATACTGGGCATTTGTGAAACAGATGGAGAATATTGTTCTTCCGTACGTACTGAAGTAGAAATAAAACAAGGCTGTTTTAATCATTACATAAAAAAATTATAATAAATCTGCATACTGCAAATATCTTTTGAAGACTCGGATAACAATTTGGGTGGTATCAACATGTATTTAATCTTTTGCCAGTTAGAGGGAAAACGGTAAGATAAATGTGTGATAGCCGGTTCCCCGCTCCCTGCTTTTTTACAGCGACCCAGCCTAAGGCCCCTTAGTGACCCCCGTAAAAAAGGCGTATGGGTGGTCACTAAGGGGGTTAGGACCGGCATTGTGTGTGCCACAATTAGGAAGCCGTGCACACCTCCTAATAATAGTGGTGCATGTAAGCTGCCCGTGTGCCACAAATGAAATCTACTCCAGCCAAGAGCTGAAGTAGATTACTGGTGTAATGTTTGCTTTTGGGGAAAGTGGGAAAGGTGCTGTAAAAAGCTAAAACTGGCATATGGGTATAATAACCCCCCCCCCACACACACACACACACACACACACACATATGTTATTGCCATAATCTGTTAACTAGTGAACACTGTGTATAATAACTGATATATTCTACTTGTATTTCCAATTTATTTTAAGTAAGTGCTATTTAAAAGAGTTTCCCTAAGTGTTTTTTACTGATGACCTATTCTCCGGATAGATCATCAGTATCTAATCAGTGGGGGTCAGACACAGAGGACCCCGGCCGATCAGCTGTTTGAGAAGGCACCTGCGCTCTGCTGCGGCCTTCTACAGCTTTTCTTAGGTCATGTGACGTCAATGTACATTGGTCACATGGCCTACGCACAGCTCAGCCCCACTGAAGTGAATGGAGGTAGGCTGTGATACCAAGCACTTTGCTTGGTAAGCAGAGAGAAGGCCACAGCACTTCTGAATGCGCTGTTGCCTTCTCAGACAGCTGATAGGCGGGGGTCCCAGGTGTCAGACCCAGACCAATCAGATACTGATGACCTACCTAGAGGATAGGTCATCAGTAAAAAAACACTTGGAAAACCCCTTCAAAGGGTAACTGTCATGTTTTCATAAAATTTTCATAAAAATAAAAAAATAATTTAGCATATGTTACTGCTGCAGCAGCATTATGCATAAAGCAATCTTTAGTTTCTTCACATACCACTGTTTTCCTTAAGTTTTTCCCTTAGTTACGGCTGTTTAAACAGTTACAATATGAGGATCTTCTCAAGGTGACTTCTCTGCCAGTTCTCTGAGGCCAAAATTGCATTCCCTCACTTCACATACACACTTGCTGTAGCCAGCAGCTCCCTGGGAGCCAATCAGATTGGATTACTGAGAGACACGCCTCCTCACTCTGAAGCCTAATGCAGGCATGCGGTGTGGAGGACCGCCCGTCCGTCTTCCTGTCTTCTTAGCCAGAGACAGACGAGCCATAGCAATGGTCTTTTAAGGGAGCAGTGGAAAGAGAGAGCAATGACATTAATGAAAGCTGTTATTATAAGGTAATTACAGACTAACTCAGGTATACGTGCCTAGCTCTAATAAACTAGCAAAAAAAAGAAACATTTGTTACACTTTAAGCAATATACAGGATCATGGGGGGCAGACTGCCTATTAAATGTGTTGTATGTCACATGATGAAGGGCAACTAGATGCAAAACATCCACCACCAGTGATCTCACATCCTTACTGCCTTGTTGAGGCTGTACATACAATAAAGGATATTTTATGGTGAGTGCTGCAGTTCCTCTTGTTTGTTTTGGCATCATCAATACTTGGACTATTTCTGCAGAGAACCATCTTAAAGTGAACTTGTCAGGTGATTTTTTTCTGTCCTAACTGAGATCAGGATATGATAGAGGGAGAGAAGCTGAGCTCTTTGACCTATAGATTTATATGATTTAGAGCTAGATTTCTGAGCAAAAAGCAAACACACTGACGGGTAATGACTTATAGGCTTCAGGTCTAGTGGCCTGTGGTCTATGAGAGTGAACGGCGGGGCCCTGGGTTTTGGCCTAGAGACGCCCAGGAATATTGATAGGTATTTTGAGCAGCCATGGAGCCCCCAGGAGCCTCTGGGCCCCCACTTTAATCCACTATTGATCATTTTGCAGACACAGCCACACATATTTTAGTCCATATTGGCCATTGCAGTGATCTGAACTGGTCATACATGTTCAATAACATAGGTGACAAACAAAATATCTTTAGTCTATTGGCCGAAAATTTTTAAATATGGCCAACTTATTTTCCAATGGTCTGTCATCAGTTGGCTAAAACAATCATTTTGGTTGAAATTATTTGTTGTGATCAACTTTAGACTAATATATATGACCACCTTAACAGTACTGTATGCACCTATGGCGTTATCATGCAGAGTACATGAGCAGGATGGAAGGAGAGATACTGCTAGAGGTAAGTATCCTTGACACTGCAAGAGAATAAAATACCAAGTATGAAAAAAGTAAAAATCCAGAATAACCCTTTAAAGAGGACCTTTCATGCGATTTTATTAAGGGAGATATATACAGTACAGACCAAAAGTTTGGACACACCTTCTCATTCAAAGAGTTTTCTTTATTTTCATGACTATGAAAATTGTAGATTCACACTGAAGGCATCAAAACTATGAATTAACACATGTGGAATTATATACATAACAAACAAGTGTGAAACAACTGAAAATATGTCATATTCTAGGTTCTTCAAAGTAGCCACCTTTTGCTTTGATTACTGATTTGCACACTCTTGGCATTCTCTTGATGAGCTTCAAGAGGTAGTCCCCTGAAATGGTTTTCACTTCACAGGTGTGCCCTGTCAGGTTTAATAAGTGGGACTTCTTGCCTTATAAATGGGGTTGGGACCATCAGTTGCATTGAGGAGAAGTCAGGTGGATACACAGCTGATAGTCCTACTGAATAGACTGTTAGAATTTGTATTATGGCAAGAAAAAAGCAGCTAAGTAAAGAAAAACGAGTGGCCATCATTACTTTAAGAAATGAAGGTCAGTCAGTCAGCCGAAAAATTGGGAAAACTTTGAAAGTAAGGGCTATTTGACCATGAAGGAGAGTGATGGGGTGCTGCGCCAGATGACCTGGCTGCCACAGTCACCGGACCTGAACCCAATCGAGATGGTTTGGGGTGAGCTGGACCGCAGAGTGAAGACAAAAGAGCCAACAAGTGCTAAGCATCTCTGGGAACTCCTTCAAGACTGTTGGAAGACCATTTCAGGGGACTACCTCTTGAAGCTCATCAAGAGAATGCCAAGAGTGTGCAAAGCAGTAATCAAAGCAAAAGGTGGCTACTTTGAAGAACCTAGAATATGACATATTTTCAGTTGCTTCACACTTGTTTGTTATGTATATAATTCCACATGTGTTAATTCATAGTTTTGATGCCTTCATAGTCATGAAAATAAAGAAAACTCTTTGAATGAGAAGGTGTGGCCAAACTTTTGGTCTGTACTGTACCTATACTTGCTGATGCTGCCACACTGCTTGATTTTTTAAAATATGCCTCCTATGCCCCGGCTGTGCCCCGCTTGATTTCTCCCGCTCAGTATGCTAATACTGAGCATCGGAAAAATGAGGAGGAGACTGAGACGTCTCCTTCTCCCTGGCTTTAGCGCTGTCCAATCGCAGCGCAGAGCGTCACAGCCAGGGAGAAAAAAGCATTTGTCAGGTCCTGTTTACACTTTGATTCGTTCTTTTCCATCAGGTTGCTCTTTGAAGCATAAAGCAATATTCTGTCCATTAAAAAAAAATCAAGAGATACCCAATGGAAACATCATAAATAAATTGTGCAAATCAAGCAGATCTCAACTTATTGTAATAGATCCACCTGAAGCCAGAAACAAAAGATGGATCACAACAGATTAGATATATCTGCCAAGGATCCTGTAAAAACAGAGACCATCACACCACTGTGAGCAGAGCCTAAAATACACATTTATTTTGTAATTGTGGCTCAATATTCAGCGTGGTACTTACTTACTCTGGGTCATCCTTCCCTGGGTCCCAGGTCTTTCTCATGTATGTAACATCACGTAATACTGCAACATCACTTCACTTAAGAATAACCACATTGTGGATGTGCACTCATCCCTTTATGTCATGTTCATTACAAAACAGAAAACTAGGGAGACGGACTTGGAGCAGCAAGTATTTGAATATCAGGAAAGCAAACTATAGTAAATATGAGTCTGGCTGTGAATACGTATTATGTTTAATTCAACTTACTTGGGTCCATATTCCTTAATGAACTGGATGATGGCAGTCGACTGTAAGACTGAGAAGCTCTTAAACTACAACTTAAGAAGAAATGTGTGATATAAAAGTGAGTTCACATTAAATTAATAAATAAGTCCAAAGCATAAAATGTGGAGGAGTTGGCCAGAAAATATAATAAAAATTTTGCCATGAAAACTAATGAAAAGCACAAAAAAATAAGGTGTGTAATGACTGACAAAAAAGCCATCTTACCTCTGTAGTTGTTGTGTGAGGTCCTTAATTGTCTCTTCTAGCTTTGCGATCTAAACCAACAAGAAGTTTACCATGTGATCATCTTGAAATGTTTGTATTTGGAGAGAAATATGGGATTCCATGAAAAAAAAAATCACCAGCTCTGGAAGACTGATCCAGCATTACCCCCAATACAAGTTAATGGGGACGGATCCGTTTTCTCTGACACAATAGAAAACGGATCCGTTCTCATTGACTTTCAATGAAGTTCATGACTGATCCGTCTTGGGTATGTTACAGATGATACAACCGGATCCGTTCGTAACGGATGCAGATGGTTGTATTATCAGTAACGGAAGTGTTTTTGCTGAACCCTGCCAGATCTAGCAAAAACGCTAGTGTGAAAGTAGCATTAGGCCTAGTTCATACGAATGTATGGCTTTTATAGTTTTTTGCGGTCCGTTTTTCACGGATCCGTTGTTCCGTTTTTGAGTTCCGTTGTGTTTCCGTTTTTCCGTTCCGTTTTTCCATATGGCATATACAGTATACAGTAATTACATAGAAAAAATTGGGCTGGGCATAACATTTTCAATAGATGGTTCAGCAAAAACGGAACAGATACGGAAGACATACGGATGCATTTCCATATGTGTTCCTTTTTTTTTGCGGACCCATTGACTTTAATGGAGCCACGGAACGTGATTTGCGGCCAAATATAGGACATGTTCTATCTTTCAACGGAACGGAAAAACGGAAATACGGAAAGCATACGGAGCACATTCCGTTTTTTTTGTGGAACCATTGAAATGAATGGTTCTGTATACGGACCGTATACGGAACACAAAAAAACGTCCCATACACTTGCAAAAAAAAGTTTGTGTGAACTAGGCCTTAGGCTAGGTCTACACCACAAAATTTGTTGCGCGACAATTTTTATAATGGTAGTCTATGGTGCCGCACTGCGACATGCTGCGACTGCGACGAGAGTCGCAGAAAAATCCATCTCGAATGGATTCTTTGCAACTGTCGCGTCTCAGTCGCAGCATGTCGCATGTTGCAGTGCGACACCATAGACTGTCATTATAAAAATTGTCGTGCGACAAATGTCGTTGTGTAGACCTAGCCTTAAACGTCAGTGTTCGGTCAGTGATTTCCATCAGTGATTTTGAGCCAAAACCGGGTGCGGCTCTAAACACAGAACAGGTGCAGATCTTTCCCTTATACCTTATGTCTGTGGAGGCTCCAATCACTGACAAAAACACTGATGTGTGAATGAGGCTTTAGGCTCCATTCACACGTTCGTGGTGTGTTGCGGACCCGCAAATTGCAGATCCGCAACACACCCGCTCGGCACCCCTATAGAAATGCCTATTCTTGTCCGCAAGCTGCGGACAAGAATAGGACATGTTCTATCGTTTGCAGAGCTGCGGACCTGAAGATCGGGGCCGCGCTCCGCAAATGCGGATGCTGACAGCACACTGTGTGCTGTCCGCATCCATTCCGTCCCCATAGAAAATGAATGGGTCCGCACCCGTTCCCGCAAAATTGCGGAACGAATGCGGACCCATTTGCGGACGTGTGAATGGAGCCTAATGTGTACATTACCGTAAACAGTCAGCTGCTTCTGCTAAAATCAGTGGGTTCAGATAACTTTCAACTTTCACCCGGATCTCCAATGTGAACACGTGGAGCCAATAGATGTAATGAGCAAAACTAGGTCACCAAATGTTACTGATTAAAAAGGTATATGAGGAAATTTCTTAACCCCTTCTACCCCAGGCCAGTTGTCACCTTCCTGCCTAGGCCATTTTTTTTAAAATCTGACGTGTCACTTTATGTGGTAATAACTTTGGAACGCTTTTACTTATCCAAGCCATTCTGAGATTGTTTTCTCGTGACACATTGTATTTCATGACAGTCATAAATTTGAGTCAATATAGTTCACCTTTACTTATGAAAAAATCCCAAATTTACCAAAATTTTAAAAAAAATTTGCAATTTTCAAAATTTCTATTTCTCTGCTTTTAAAACAGAAAGTGATACCTCATAAAATATTTATTACTTTACATTCCCCATATGTCTACTTTATGTTGGCATAATTTTGTAAATGTCATTTTATTTTTTGGGGACGTTAGAAGGCTTAGAATTTTAGAAGCAATTCTAAAAAATTAAGAAAATTTCCAAAATCCACTTTTTAAGGACCAGTTCAGGTCTGAAGTCACTTTGTTGGGCTTACATAATAGAAACTACACCGCTCAAGTTACTCAAAACTGATTTTAGAAACTTTGTTAACCCTTTAGGTGTTCCACAAGAATTAAAGGAAAATGGAGATAAAATGTAAAAATTTCACTTTTTTGGCAGATTTTCCATTTTAATCGGGTGTTAACAGCCAAACTCAACATTTATTACCCTGATTCTGAGGTTTGAAGAAACACCCCACATGTGGTCGTAAATTGATTTAAGGGCACATGGCAGGGCACAGAAGGAAAGGACTGCCGCATGGTTTTTGGAAGGCAGATTTTGCTGCACTGGTTTTTAGACATCATGTCCCATTTGAAGCCCCCCTGATGCACCCCTACAGTAGAAACTCCCAAAAGTGACCCCATTTTTAGAAACTAGGGGACAAGGTGAAAGTTTTATTGGTACTATTTTGGGGTACATATGATTTTTAATCGCTCTATATTATGTTTTTTGTGAGGCAAGGTAACAAAAAAATGTCTGTTTTGGCACAGTTTTTATTTTTTACGTTTATCTGACAGGTTAGATCATGCGCTATTTTTATAGAGCAGGTTGCTATGGATGCGGTGATATAAAATATGTCTACTTTGTTTGTTTGAGTTTTACATAATAAAGCATTTTTGGAAAAAAAATATGTTTTTGTGTCTCCATTTTCTGAACGCCATATTTTATTTTATTTTTTCTGCCAATTGTCTTGTGCAGGTGCTCATTTTTTGCAGGAAGAGTTGACGTTTTTATTGGTATCATTTTTGGGCACATATGATTTTTTGATCATTCATTATTACACTTTATGAGGCAAGGTGACCAAAAAAATTTGTTGTTTTGGCACAGTTTTTATTTATTTATTTTTACAGCGTTCACCTGAGGGTCATGTGATATTTTTATAGAGCAGATCGTTACGGATGTGGCAATACCTAATATGTATACTTTTTCTTATTTATTTAAGTTTTACACAATAATAGCATTTTTGAAAAAAAAAATGATGTTTTAGTGTCTCCATAGTCTGAGAGTAATAGCTTTTTTATTTTTTGACCGATTGTCTTAGTTAGGGGCTCATTTTTTGTGGGATGAGATAATGGTTTGATTGGTTCTATTTTGGGGGGCATACGCCTTTTTGATCGCTTGGTGTTGCACTTTAAATGATGTTAGGTGACAAAAAATGGCTTTTTTTGGCACTGTTTTTATTTTATTTTTAAATTACGTTATTCATCTGAGGAGTTACAGTAGGTCATGTGATATTTTTATAGAGCAGGTTGTTACGGACACGGCGATATTGACTTATTTTTTTTTCACTTTAACACAATAATAGCATTTTTGAAGCAAAGAATATTTTAGTGTCTCCACTGGCTGAGAATCATATAATTTTTATTTCTTTTTTTGGGCGATTGCCTTCAGTAGGATCTCAATTTTTGCCGGATGAGGGGACGGTTTGATTGGTCCTATTTTGGGGGGCATACACCTTTTTGATCGCTTGGTGTTGCAGTTTTTGTGATGTAAGGTGTTTGACACTGTTTTTGTTTTTATTTTTTTACTGTGTGAGGTTAATTCATGTGATATTTATGTACACTTTTTTTTATTTATTTCACTTTAACACAATTGCATTTTTGAAACCCGAAAAATGATGTTTTAGTGTCTCCATGTTCTGAGAGCTATAGTTTTTTTTTTTTTTTTTTGGGCGATTGTCTTATGTAAGGTCTCTTTTTTTAATAATTCTCTTTTTATTAATATATTATCAACAAAATAAATCATACATTACAAATATTTAAGTACTTTTGAGAAAGAAGCATACCAGAACAACTGGTCAGTAAAGAATTACATCGCATGTCACACATATAACCTGTTTCCTATTTAAGCAATAGTCTTCCAACCTGACTCATCACGCATTATGAGACATACGGTTCACATACATTGTTAATTCAAAAGTTCTGTAGTGAAAGTCTTTTCACAAGTAAGAAAACATAAAACACATAGAACACTGAATCGATGTATAAAAATAAAATACATTGAAATGTTGAGTAGGTTCACTCCAATAGAAGCTATATCTTTATAGCTTTTGGTCAAGATCACTATATTATATTTTAGTCTGGATACACAATCCTTTCACACAAATTTATACTTATCCCTGTAGATGATATGTTGTTTGACTTTCAACTCCATCTTCTCTTGTTAACCCCTAGAAGGTCTCCTAATTCACCCACTCCAACCCCCTCATAAGGAGGGAAGAAGAGTAGGGGAAGAACGAGAACCCCAGTACATACATCTAGGTTGTATTTACTCTCATTGTTGAGTTTCCATATGCAACTTCCATGGTTCCCAAGTGTCCAGAAAACCTTGTCTATTATGGTTTTCCCAGCTCGCTAGCTCCTCCATTCTACATATGTGATTCATTTTTTCATACCACATTGTTATACTAGGTGGATCGGGGTTTCTCCATAATGTTGGGATGAGTAATTTGGCCGCTGCAATCATATGTGTCTGAAAGTTTTTTTTATGGGGAAAAAATTTGCCTTCTGGTTTCCATAGTAAAACTAGGGAAGCAGTGAGTGATAAATGTCCTGGGCAGATCTTATTTATGGTGTCCTCCACTAATTTCCAGAATTGCTTAATTTTCGGGCAATACCACCATATGTGGGAAAGGCTACCTAGACCTTCTAAGCATCTCCAGCATTCACTCGAGTTACTGATGTGGATTTTATATAGAAATTTAGGTGTACGATACCATCTAGTGAGGGTTTTAAGTGAGTTCTCTTGCACTTTGACACATCTAGAGAATCCATGCGAATGTGACATAATGAAGGATCTGCTCGAGTTATCTAAACTAATACCTAATTCTTTTTCCCAATCACCTATGTAAGAAGGGGCCAAATCTCCTCTTTTTTCTAAAATCTGACGATATATTAGTGATAGGCCCTTAGTTGGTGATTTTGGTAGCAGTACCATGGTCTCCAGCCAAGAGGGGTCAACCTTCTGCAGGCGATTAGAAGAAAGAAACTTCCTACATGTAACTTCAAAATCCCATCTCTGTATATCTGAACCAACTCTCGGCGGTTCACCACTGAGAGATTTATAGAAATCAGAGGTGGAAGTTAACTTCAATAGATCTCCTATTCTGAACTCAGACACTGAGTCCCAAACTGGGCTAGCCTCCATCACCTTGTCCGAGAGAGTATAGGGTAATACATCAAGAGGCATAACCGGGGATAATCCCCCTCTACTAAGATTCAGTGCAGGTGACTTCTGGCATTCCTTAATAGTGCCCTTGGTAATGGCACTTATGAGTCCCAGTGGACCCAAAGAAGGGGTTTTGTGCCATAGCAGACATGCACCTTGTTTCCCTAGTATTTCTCTTTCCATACGCACATGCAGGGGAGGTTCTTTCTGTCTAGCTAAAGCTAACCATCTCTCTAGATGAATTGCCTGCACGTACGCATACATGTCAGGTAATGAGATCCCTCCATGTTTCTTTTTCCTGGTGAGCAGGGAGAATGGCAGCCTAGCTTTCTTATTAGCCCATAAAAATTTACCAATAATAGACCTTATTTTGTCCAGAAAGGATCTAGGTATTTCTATTGGGGGAGAGCGTAACAGGTATAGCATTTGTGGCAGAATATATGTGGTTATAACATTTTTCCTGCCTATCCAGGAAATCCTGGGTTTCAAGGGTTTATTTAGAAACACTTGGATTTTAGCTAATAGTGGTGGGTAGTTCAGGTGAAACAGATGGGTAGGATTGGCTGGTATCATCACTCCCAAATACTTTAACGCTGTGGATGGCCACTTAAAGGGGGACATATCCTTCAACTTTCTCATTTGTGTGGGAGTCAAAGAAACTCCAATGGCCTCAGATTTTTCTAAATTAATTTTAAAATTAGAGATTTCCCCAAAGACACGGAAGGTCTCTAGTATATGTTTCATCGCCTCAATAGGATTGGTGACCATTAATAATAGGTCGTCAGCAAATGCTGCCATTTGCTGACGACCTATTATTCACTGAGGAGAGAATTACACAGTTTAGTAAAGTGCGGATTCAGTACATCAGCAAATTTCTTGTAATATACAATGGGGAGGCCGTCCGGACCTGGGCTTTTCCCGATAGGGATGCTTTGAAGGACTTTAGTAACTTCCTCCTCTGTAAATGGTCTCAACAGGTTTGTCTTATCATTGGCAGACAAGGTAGGATTTCAGTTGTTTCAGTACATCCTCCGTCTGATCTGTTTTATGAAGCTTTTCTAGCGTGGAAATCTGCAAGAGCAGGGAATTTATTATCTGTGTCCTCTGTTTTTTAACTCTGGCACCTATGCTAATAAATTCCCCCCTTACTACAGTCTTATGGGCTTCCCATAAAATCGGGCACGTTGTCTGCGGGGACTCATTTAGACTAAAATAATCTATGAGTGTTTTATTGATCTTTTCCTTGTGTTCTTTTTCTTCTAACAAAGTTGAGTTAAGCCTCCATGTCCAGGTCTTCCCTGGCATATCTTCAACAGCACAGGGGCATGATCCGAAATCGTGATAGATCCTATGGAAGTCTCTTTAATTGCGGGTATAGCAATATTGGATAAAAATATGTAGTCCAGGCGCTGATAAGAGCCATGGACCTTAGAAAAGAAGGTGAAGTCCCTGACTTCTGGGTGAAGTAATCTCCATACGTCAGATAAATTCCCCTCCGCCAAAGCAATTTGTAATCTACGCTTTTGTTTTTCTGAAATATGGGGTGTGGCAGATGTGGAGTCCATCTCATGATCCAGTGTGAGATTAAAATCTCCACCCAATATCAAGAGCCCTTCTGTGAAGGTTTTCAAAGATTCTAGCATCTGAATAAGCCATTTAACTTGCCCCTTATTTGGAGCATATATAGCAGCTATAGTGATCATTGAGTTAAGGACTTTCCCTTTTATAAATAGAAATCTTCCATTAGGATCTATCAACTTTGCTGTCACTTTAAATGGGAGGTTTTTGCTAAAACCGATAGAGATACCTCTTGATGCCGAGGAGTGGGTGGCATGATGCCAATCTGGGAAGTGTCTACTGGACATGTTGGGGACGTGGTCGTGTCTATAATGTGTTTCCTGTAAAAGCACAATATCAGGGTTTTCTTTCCTAAGGGTGTGGTAAACCTGACTGCGTTTCTGTGGGATGTTCATTCCATTCACATTTAGTGAGTAAATTGTGACGTGTGCCATATCAATGGGATTTAAGGCTTGTGTTACTTTTAAGACTGGTGTTCGTGAACCTTAAAGCTCGATTCAGAAAAATAAAAGCAAAAAACAATAAAACAAATATCAACAGAATAAAAGGGCTTAGGAGCCCCATAGGCGCTACAATGCGCAATTTAGCAATGACATGTTTAAGGTAAGAGATTGGGGGAGGGGACATAGGTAGAGACTACTAGAAAAATCTAGATGTACCACTCACCCGACCTCTTAAGTATTAGCAATCAAACTGACCGATAACTTAAACCTGTTAACCTTTGATTCTGACAGGCAGTTTAAAGAGACAGGGAAGATGTCATCACCCATCTCCTCAATATCTGCAGTAAGCTCAAACAGCAAAACCACACTTTCGGTCTCAAAGTGACATCATGTAGAATATAAAAGTAGTGTGCTTGGAATAGCATTTATCAACACTATTAAACATTAGAAACAACGAGTTTCAAGCACTATAATGCCTACTTATAAAATAGGGAGAAAAATGGCGCTCACTGAAACAACAACAGCGAGAGATAATAAACCTGGATTCTTTAACAACAACGGGAAGCAAATCAGTCCCCTGTCAGTGTCTTCTTCTTGGTGTACTTTTGTTTGGACATCGCTTGCCAGGGTGATGGTGCCGCAAGCTTTGGTAACTTTTCCATGTTGGCAGACGGGAGCCAGGACGGTATGTCCAGAGGCGAAATCTCCAGGGCTTCCCACATCTTGGAGAGATCATCAGGATGACGGATTATTATCTGTCTGCCATTGATTGTGGTGCTAAGTCCAAAGGGGAAAAGCCACCTCATAGGCAGCTTCCTCTCCCTCAATGCAGCTGTAAGGGGTTTCAACGCCTTGCGTTTTGCTAGGGTGCTAGCTGCTAAGTCCTGAAACAACAGGATTTTGTTCCCCTCATAGATTATTTCTTCTCTCTCCCTTGCCGCTTTGAGAACTGCCGCTGTGTCAAGATAATTCAAGAGGGCACAAACTGTATCCCTTGGCGGGTCGCTTGCAGCAGGTTTAGGCCTAAGCGCCCTGTGCGCCCTTTCGATGGTGATAACCTCAGCCCGCTCTTCTCCTACAAGCATGGCAAATATCTGCCTGACACTGTCCAATAGTGCTTCTGCCGCCACTGATTCGGGCATGCCCCTTAACCTCACATTCTTCCTTCTCCCCCTATTCTCTTGGTCCTCTAAGTGGAGGTATACGTTATCCACCTGGGAACTGAGAGACTTCATTTGATTTTGGAGGCCTTTGCTATGGTGTACTACTGCTATCTGGAAATCTTCCAGCGCTTCCACTCTTTGCCCCACGTGTGTTACCTCCGTTCTAATGGCCGCCAGCTCCGTCAGCACTGGTGACAACGCCTGGGCCAAAGATTGCTGTAGGGAGTGCTGTAAGAAGGCTCTGGTAATCGGAGCAGGGTCCGAATCTTCCGGCAGGTCCGACGGGGCACATGAGCTAGCGTCATCCGACTCCATGTCCAGAGCCGCGGCAGTTTCCTCAGCCGCCGCCATCTTCCCCCTCACTGCTGGAGACGCCGTCTTCTTGTAGATGCATTTATTCAAGTCTCCATGCGACTTTTTCACCTTGGTCGACTGGGTGACCTCTCCACCTCTCTCCTTGTTGAGTTTGCCCATTATCGATTCGGTCAGAGCTGTAAAAAAGGCTGTTGGTCGGGTGCTATGGAGAGGAGCTCAGAGCTCACACGTCTTCCACCATGCTCAGTTGGCTCCGCCCCCCAAGGTCTCTTTTTTTGCAGGATGAGGTGACGGTTTGATTGGTACTATTTTGGGGGGCATACGGCTTTTTGATCGCTTGGTGTTGCACTTTTTGTGATGTAAGGTGACAAAAATAGCTTTTTTTTAAACAGTTTTTATTTTAATTTTTTCCAGTGTTTATCGGCTGGGGTGGATCATGTGATATATTTATAGAGCCGGTCGTTACAGACGTGGTGATACCTAATATGTGTGTGTTTTTTTTTTTTTCATAAAATCAGGGGAAAGGACGTTTTTTTTCTTTTTTTACTTGAAACTTAATTTTTTTTTAATTTTTTGGGGGTCTGATCCCCTCTGCAATGCATTACAATACAACTGTATTGTAATGCATTGCCTGTTAGTGTAATACACTAACAGGTTGCCTAGGAGGTTCCCGTCAAAATGCGGGAATGCACCTACCGCCATGACGTACTATTACGTCATATGTCGGGAAGGGGTTAAAGGCTATGTACACCTTTGGGGACAATTTTTTATTAATTGCATTGTACTTATTTTAAGCTAAAAATCATTTTTTTCTATTTATTTTTATTAAAAAATATGGAATCCTTTTTTGTGTACAGAGCTGTCTTTTCCGTCATCTGGGGAGCATATGGACTCCTTATCTCTGCTCTCTGAAATTATAAACACTCGTTATAGCTCAGTCCTTAGGGTACTTTCACACTAGAGTTTTTCTTTTCCGGCATTGACTTCCGCCCTAGGGGCTCTATACCGTAAAAGAACTGAGCATTCCATTCAGGATGTATCAGGATGTCTTCAGTTCAGTCTTTTTGACTGTTCAGGACAGAGATAATACCGCAGCATGCTACAGTTTTTTCTCCGGCCAAAAATCCGGAACACTTGCTGGAATGCCAGATCAGGCATTTTTTTCTATAGGAATCTATTAGTGCCAGATTCGGCATTCAAAACACCACAATGCCGGATCCGTCCTTCCGGTCTACGCATACGCAGACCGAAATAAATTTATGCCGGATCCGTTTTTCCGGGTGACACCGGAAAGACGGATCCGACATTTCAATGCATTTGTAAGACTGATCAGGATCCTGATCAGTCTTACAAATGCCATCATTTTGCATACGTTTTGACGGATCCGGCAGGCAGTTCTGGCGACGGAACTGCCTGCCGGATTCCTCTACCGCAAGTATGAAAGTACCCTTATCCTACTGATATAATTGTGGCTTAAATAAGTGTTTATGACCTCTCAGTAGTTTAGAGATAAGGGTTATTAGATGACCAGCACAAAGTGAAAGTACCAGTCACACAGTTAGAAAAACTGTTAACCCTTTGACAGAATTACTCAATATTTTAAATAAACACTAATTGAAGATTTTTGGGGGACTTTCACACTAGCGTTATTGTTTCCCGGTATTGAAATCCAGTAAAGGGTCTCAATACCGGAAAAAAACGCTTTCGTTTTGTCCCAATGCATTCTGAATAGAAAGCAATCCATTCAGTATGCATCAGGAATCTTCCGTTCCGTCCCTTGTACGGTATTTGACCAGACAAAATACCACAGCTTGCTGCTGTATTTTTTCCAGACAAAATTCCGTAACACTACCGCACTTGCCGGATCCGTCATTAATTTCCATTGAAATGTATTAATGCCGGATCCGGTACCAAGTATTCCAGAAATTGCTGCATCGCCGGATCCGGTTTCAGTCTGCGCATGCGCAGTTCTTTCTAGCGTTGAAAAAATTAAATACCGGATCTGTTATTCTGGAAAGACGGATCCAGTATTTCAGTGAATAAGTCTAAAGGATCCGTAAAAAAAAGATATCCGTTTGCATACGGATTTCCGGATCCGGCAGGCAGTTCCGGCAACAGAACTGCCTGCCGGATTCTAACAACGCTAGTGTGAAAGTACCCTTAGCCAAAAATGAGTAAAATGCAATCATAAACAAAAATTGCCTCGGAGGGTGTATAATATAGCCTTTAAAATCTCTGCAGGTGATCTGCAAGCAGACTTGGATCACTGAATTTTTCTTTGGGCACTGCTATTGTTCCAAAAAAATGTTACAACTCCAAAAGTAGCTGTAAATATCATGGGCTGATATGCAGGGGAATGATCTTGAACGAATTGTTCATTCCCGATCAATGCCCCCTCAATAAGCTGCATTTACATGCGGCAATCATCACCGCTGTATGGGGATGAAGATAATTACTACGATCACTCGTCTCCATACAGTTTCATTGTTTGGGGCAACATGCTGCTCACAAATGATAATTTGTTTACACTGAGCCATTACTCAGAATTGAGCATTTGTATATCTGCCCTATAAAAAAAAATCACATGTTTAGGGTGCATTCACACGACCGTATTTTTGGCTCCGCATCCGTTCCGCAATTTTGCGGAACGGGTGCGGACCCATTCATTTCAATGGGGCCGCAAAAGATGCGGACAGCACACAATGTGCTGTCCGCATCCGTAGATCCGTTCCGCGGCCCCGCAAAAAAGATAGAGCATGTCCTATTCTTGTCCGCAATCGCGGACAAGAATAGGCATTTCTATCATAGGGGCGGCTACATTCACGCGGCCGGTATCCGTGTTTTGCGGATCCGCAATTTGCGGACCGCAAAACACATACGGTCGTGTGAATGTAGCCTTAAGGAAAGGAATGGCCACCAGATTACTTAAAGGATAACTGTCATATTTTCACTCAAAATTCAATTTTCATATATGTTGTTACTGCTGTGGTAATCCATAATCACAAATTATCGTGCTCACATACCACTTGTTTAATAAGATTCTGTCCATAGCAACCGCTCCTCACAAGACTTCTTTCTGACTATCTTCTCAAGATGGCCGCCGATGCCCATACCCTGAGGCTAAGAACTCCCTCCCTAACTACCCAGAATTCATTCGGCTCATCTCGGGAACGCAGAGCCTCACCCCAACCAATCAGCTTTCTCCTGAGTAGTTGAATACTCTAATCGCAAATTCTTATCGCAAGTATTTCTATTGCGAATATCGGCACTATCCCGGTCCGACGGGAGCACTCACGCAGCGTTCGGGACTGCCCACTACTACGTCCTCTGTCTTCTGTATATAGAAGATGGGGGACGGAGGACACCTAGCAACGCTGTTTTAGCCGCACCACTGAAATGCCTGGGGGAGGAAAGAACAAGCTGCAATTACTGGGTAATTCAACACCTATACAAAAGTATTAACTAGGGAACTAAGGTAAACTTAGTCAGACCAATCCAATTACATAAAAAATATATATATATGACAGTTACCCTTTAAACAGGTCCTTTGTAAGGAGTATTAGCACATAGTGTCACCAGATTCACACACTAAAGTCAAACCCAAACTGCTGAACCAGGCGGAGAAAAAAACCCATCAGAAACAAATGAATTAGGCCGAATTCACACGGCCGTGAGCTGTCCGTGGTATCCTGGCCTGGCATCCTGCTGACAGCAGGAGCGCACGGTGTCAATGGTTGCTATGACGCCGTGCGCTTCATGCCGCCGCTGCACTACAGTAATACACTCGTATAGATCATACCAGTGTATTACTGTAGTGCAGCGGCGGCATGAAGCGCACGGCGTCATAGCAACCAATGACGCCGTGCGCTCCTGCTGTCAGCAGGATGCCAGGCCAAGATACCACGGACCGTTCACGGCCGCGGAACACGACCGTGTGCATTCGGCCTAAAACAAATGATCAGGGTAAACTCAAGACAAAAGCATGGGTACCAAATCGATCAGTTTGCAGCCAGGAGACACTAACAGGACAGTAATAAAAAGTACCACTGCTCAGACTGGGGATGATTGTAAAAATTCGAACATACCTATATTAATTTGTTTGTTTTTTAATATAGATTTTTTAAGATAAATCTAAAAATGGTACTTCGATGTCAATGTAACAATAATATAAAAGAAATAAGAAACATAAAACTGAAGTGTGCTCTGAAAAACAGTAATTTTCCACCATGTTGGTAAAGAGTGTCTGTAGTAAAATACGGCAACAGTAAAAAAAAAAACGCTAAAAGAACAAAAATAGTATGTGTAAATTAACCCTTCATTTAGCCAATGGCACTTACTTTTCTCTTGTAATGTGCTAGTAATCGATTCCTATGACTCCCTTGAAATTCTACAACCTGCAAATAAATATTTACATTAGAATAGAAACTAAAGAATTATTCTTATAGAGAAATGTGTATAAGTGGTGCCAGCCATAGTGCCCCTATAATACCAAGCTCTATTATCCTATGTGGCCCTGCACTGCCAGCTACCATACTAAGGTCAAAATATAAGGTGGAGCTGAGAAAAGAATTATACTACACCTCTTTCTTTGATCCAATCACAGTAAAGTACAACACATCTACCAATTTACAAGGCCTACTCTAAATTTTTTAAACCAGTACCTGGATCTGAATATTTTTTGTAACTGAATGTAGTTAAAAATGTTGACACTGAGTTATTCAATAAAATGTATCTGTGTAGCATCACCTGCTGTTTGTTCTTTTCCTCTTTTCTCTGTCCACCTTGCTGTGGTGGTTGCACATGCTCAGTTCCTTCCTTAAAATGCCACCAGCTGTATCCTCTGTTAAAAGCTATGACACTTAGGCCTCTTTCACACGAGCGTGTCCGAATAAGGTCCGGATGCGTTGCGGCAAACCCGCGCGAGTAGTTACGCAATTGCAGTCAGTTTTGACTGCGATTGCGTTCCGTTCAGGTTTTTATCGCGCGGGTGCAATGCGTTTTGCACGCGCATGATAAAAAACTGAATGTGGTACCCAGACCCGAACTTCTTCACAGAAGTTCAGGTTTGGGTTCAAGGTTGTGTAGATTGTATTATTTTCCCTTATAACATGGTTATAAGGGAACATAATAGCATTCTGAATACAGAATGCTAAGTAAAATAGGGCTGGAGGGGTTAAAAAAAAATCATAATAATTTAACTCACCTTAATCCACTTGTTCGCGCAGCCGGCATCTCTTCTGTCTTCTTCTGTAAGGAATAGGACCTTTGATGACGTCACTACGCTCATCACATGGTCCATCACATGATCCATCACCATGGTGATGGACCATGTGATGAGTGCAGTGACATCACCACAGGTCCTTTTCCTCAAAGAAGAAGAAAGAAGAGAAGCCGGCTGCGCGAACAAGTGGATTAAGGTGAGTTAAATTATTTTTTAACCCCTCCAGCCCTATTTTACTTAGCATTCTTTATTCAGAATGCTATTATTTTAACTTATAACCATGTGTGCCTCCGCGTTTTTTAGCGGTCCCATTGACTTGAATGGGTCCGCGAACCATTTTCCGCGGAAATAGGACCGGTTATATTTTTTGGACGTACTGGAACCACGGACGCGGATGGCAAACGGTGCACCATCCGCATTTTCAACAGCTCCATAGAAATGAATGGGTCCGCACCTGAAACGCTAAAATCGGTGGAACGGACGCGGAAGCAAACAACGGTCGTGTGCATGAGGCCTTATAGGAAGAGAGCTGCAGCAGAAAGCACACGACCCCTGAGCTGCCAGCTTGAAATAAATCTAGCAGAACAAATGGAGCAATGAATGGAGAGATCTCTGGATCCATGTGAGGTACAGGGCTGGCCCTAGCTTTGTTAGAAAATGAATGCCATGTACTATATGATGTCTAATTTTAATTTTTTTTACATTGATTTGAGATAACCACTTTAAGAAATCTATCAGGCGGTAATCATAAATTAGACTTTGTTCTCACAATCACTGGAGGAGTCTGTCTAACTACTCAGTATTTTTGACAGCAAGAACAGCTCAGTCTGCAACAATGTTTTTGGAACCCATAAAAGTTTGTGAGAGCCTTCTGTGTCCATCTGGATTTTCTTGAGACAAAATCTGTCATGTTGGGTCATAAATAGAAGCCATGATGTGCCTACCACTAAGGCTATGATTGGTTTGTCTGTACTATATAGTTTATATCGATGTTCCTTGACTTCCTTGTATTTTGGATCGCTGAAAAAAATTATGTGGCAACTCAATGAATGACTTGCTACTTACTTGTGTAAGCTCATTTGAAAACTTTTTGCAAAGAACATTTATATCCATAAACAACATTTTTATTTCAGGATCTGTCTGTGAAGACAAAAATAAGAGTCACTAAATGCACAGTACCCTGCTGACAGTCGACAGTGACTTGACTTTTTTTAGTGTGATAGCCAGGGCCATTTTTTCACAAAGGCATATAAAGGCGGGTGCCTAGGTCATTGGAAGGAGTGGGGATGGCACTTCACAGAGAAGACTAAGGCCCCTTTCACACGGGCGAGTATTCTGCACAGATGCGATGCGTGAGTTGAACGCATTGCACCCGCACTGAATCCGGACCCATTCATTTCTATGGGGCTGTGCACACGGGAGGTGATTTTCACGCATCATTTGTGGTTTGCATGAAAATCGCAGCATGCTCCTCTTTGTGCGTTTTTCACGTAACGCAGGCCCCATAGAAATGAATGGGGTTGCGTGAAAATCGCAGGCATCCGCAAGCAAGTGCGGATGCGGTGCGATTTTCACGCACGGTTGCTAGGAGGCGATCGGGATGGGGACCCGATCATTATTATTTTCCCTTATAACATGGTTATAAGGGAAAATAATAGCATTCTGAATACAGAATGCATAGTAAAATAGGGCTGGAGGGGTTAAAAAAAATTTCAAATAATTAAACTCACCTTAAGCCACTTGTTCGCGCAGCCCAGCTTCTCTTCTGTCTTCTTTTTTGCTGTGTGCAGGAAAAGGACCTGTGGTGACGTCACTCCGGTCATCATGGGATAGGCATAAGGCTATCCTTCATATAAGATAGGGCCAGGGACTATTAATAGGATTCAGATATATTGGGCAGACTAGATGGGCCAAATGGTTCTTATCTGCCGACACATTCTATGTTTCTATCACATGGTCCGTCACATGATTTTTTACCATGGTGATGGATCATGTGATGGACCATGTGATGACCGGAGTGACGTCACCACAGGTCCTTTTCCTGCACAACCCAAAAAAAAAAACAGAAGAGATGCCGGGCTGCGCGAGCAAGTGGATTAAGGTGAGTTTAATTTATTTTTTTTAACCCCTCCAGTGCTATTGTACTATGCATTCTGTATTAAAAATGCTATTATTTTCCCTTATAACCATGTTATAAGGGAAAATAATACAATCTACAGAACACGGATCCCAAGCCCGAACTTCTGTGAAGAAGTTCGGGTTTGGGTACCAAACATAAGCGATTTTTCTCACGCGAGTGCAAAACGCATTACAATGTTTTGCACTCGCGTGGAAAAATCGCGCATGTTCCCGCAACGCACCCGCACCTTTTCCCGCAAAGCCTGTGTGAAAGAGGCCTAATAATGTATGTAGATTCTTTCACCTTAGTGCTGCTTCTCATGTCTCCTTATCACTAACTGGTTTATTGTTGCTACAAGGAGAGGTAACCCTCACACTGCTTACCTGCAGCTACTGTAACAGTAATCTCTCCAGGTTAAATCCCCTACCTTGGTGCTGCAGTTAATCAAAGTAAGTGATAAGGAGACATTGGATTGGTCAAATGAGGAGAAAGGTGACTCCAGTATCTCTCCTGTCTGTTTTTCTTGCAGACCCACGCACTTGAGTGAATGAATCTTGAGGGACAATGATGGCTGGATGGAGCATGCTATGATTTTCCCAATTATAGCATGCACCATCCCTTGATGGAGATACCTCAGGACTTGTGTATTAGGTTTAGGCAGTTCTGTAAAGGAATATTTAGATGAGTCAAAATTACATTTAGTTTTACCAGGTTTGCTGTGGTTTGTGATGTGGTTATTTGCCGTGCCTTTTCCAGGTTACAATTGTAACATAATGTACTTCACTTTTATAAACTGCATGGCCAATAAACATCACAAAACCACAGCAATCATGCATTTTCAACAGCATTTTTACTGCGTGGTCAAAATCATTTTATGCTGCTACTGTATACCCTTAGGTCAACAGGCAGCTACAGCTAATCTAATAGGGGTGTGAGCACATAAGCCCTAAATGCAGCCCCAGTGATGGCTGTTACATAAACTGTGTGTAACTCCAGCAAGCACAACTTATGTGTAACCGTTTTCTGCCTTGTTGCACATAAGTAATAAGAAAACATCATGACAAATGAGCAACCTAAAGATTACGTGTCACCACTCCTGACATGTCTGTCTATAAATGTACATAACTGTATTCCACATGGCATGACGATTCTGGAAAATCTTTTGTTCTACCTCTACATTGTGCTGTTCCTCTATTAGGCCTCATGCACACGACCGTATTTCCGTGTCCGATCCGTTTTTTTTGGCGGATAAGATGCGGACCCATTCATTTCAATGGGTCCGCAAAAAACGCGGACAGCACACCGTGTGCTGTCCGCATCAGTATGTCCGTTCCTCCGCAAAAAAAAAATAGTGCATGTCCTATTTTTTTCTACTTTGCGGACAAGGATAGGCATTATTACAATGGATCCGCAAAAAAAACGGATGCCATACAGAACGTCATCAGTTTTTTTTGCGGACCGCAAAACACATACGGTCATGTGCATGTAGCCTTATATCCCTACTAGAAATATATGAATAAATTGACAATTGGGTGTTACCAGTTAGGGGGTTTGTCCCTGCCCAGCGTAACACTGTCCAAACAGACGTTGCAGGAACACACTATTTTAACAAGGGGAATGGTAACATCCAGTTTACAATTTTTTTTCATATTGTATAGCAGGAATAACAGAGGAATGGCACAACATACAATTATAAAAATAGATGCTCCAGAATTGCTATTCCATGTAGAATATAAGTAGTTACCAAAACCAACTTGCCTGTATCAAAACCAGCATTGGCACATTAAGTTACAGGATATATAAACTACAGGTGATTGGTCTATGGAGATGAAGCTGAGGACACCTCGTCTCACTGCACACACACTGCACGCTGGGTGCAACTGAAATCTACCCATTATGTTTAGACTCAGACGGTCATTGAGATTTTTCATATATCCTTCACATACCTCATTGGAAAGAAATATTGTGCGACAACGTGACTTGCACACACCGCACTCTTCATTTTTTCCTGCAAGGAGAATATAAGCATCATAAACACATGATCAACATTTCAGGCTCTGTTCAGATTTACAATGCCACAACACTCTACCAGGTAAAGATAGTGCTACTGTCAGGAAATGACCTAGCCGTGATCGAGAGCATGGCTGTTTTAGGAGAATTGCTGTGCCAACTGGCCAAGCCCCAACTGATCAATCTATCCTGTGAGACTGGACGCCAAGTCAATAAGATTTCTGGCTCCAATCCCAGAGCTTGTCAGCGTGTTTACTGTTGCCCTTACCTGTGATTTTCTTTTCCTGGCTCCAGTTTGTTCTGTCTGCTGCATTTCCGTTTGATCTTCCTGTGTGTTGACCTCAGTTAGGCTACTTTCACACTCGCGTTTGGTGCGGATCCGTCATGGATCTACACAGACGGATCCGTTCAGATAATACAACAATCTGCATCTGTTCAGAATGGATCCGTTTGTATTATCTTTAACATGGCCAAGACTAATCCGTCATGAACTCCATTGAAAGTCAATGGAGGACGGATCCGTTTTCAATTGTGCCAGATTGTGTTAGTAAATAACGGATCCGTCCCCATTGACTTACATTGTGTGCCAGGACGGATCCGTTTGGCTCAGTTTCATCAGACGGACAGCAAAACGCTGCAATGCAAACTGATGCATTCTGAGCGGATCCTTTGACATTCAGAATGCATTAGGGCAAAACTGATCCGTTTTGGACCGCTTGTGAGAGCCCTGAACGGATCTCACAAATGGAAATCCAAAACGCGAGTGTGAAAGTAGCCTAAGTTTCTCCTGGCTTTGAATCCTCTGCCTGTTTCTGGCTTATCTCTTGTCTGCTGTTTTGACTTTATGGTCCCTCCTGACTCAGGCTTGTTTAACTCTCCTGCTACTCTTAGCTATCTGATAGGCCTGCTAGCCCTGAGCTTGCACCAGTTTTTTGCTACCTTACTCCACAGACATAGCCTGAGTCTCTAGCAGCCAAGTTCATCCTGCCTTGCAGCAGGCTCTGGTGAACACCTAGGGGTAGCCTTAGCTCTACAAACTGGAGTAGTAAAAGAGGATAAGTGGTAGATTTAGGCTGGGTTCACACGAGCGGATGCCGTGCGTGGCATCCGCTCCGTTAAAGAGTGCCAAGACCCGATGCAGACTGCAGAGGCACGGAGCATTAACATGACTGATAATGCTCCGTGCCTCTCTGTGACCTCTTTACTACGAAATCACAGTGAGATAAAGTTGTCACTGTGATTTCGTAGTAAAGAGATCACAGAGAGGCACGGAGCATTATCAGTCATGTTAATGCTCCGTGCCTCTGCAGTCTGCATCGGGTCATGGCACTCTTTAACGGAGCGGATGCCACGCACGGCATCCGCTCGTGTGAACCCAGCCTTACAGTTTGCTGGCGGTTGTCACAAACGGTAACCCTGTACTCTTCCTCACCTCTGTTTTTTTTACAGCTACATAAGGGTCCATTCACATGTCCGTGGTGTATTGCGGATCCGCAATACACCTGGCCGGCACCCCCCATAGAACTGCATATTCTTGTCCGCAATTGCAGACAAGAATAGGACATGTTCTATTTTTTTGCGGAGCCGCAGCCTGGAAGTTCAGGGCCGAAGCCTGGAAGTTCGGGGCCGCGCTCCGGAAATGTGGATGCGGAGAGCACATAGTGTGTGCGGAAAAACGGAACAGAAACGTAAACACAATGGAAACAAAAAACGGAACAACGGATCTGTGAAAAACGGACCGCAAAACACTGAAAAAGCCATACGGTCATGTGAAAGAGGCCTTATACCTTATGTCTGTGGAGGCTCCACTCCTCTTTTTGTCTCACAATCACTGATGAAAATCACTGACCAAATACTGATGTGTGAATGAGGCTTAAATGTGTATCAGAAGGTGTATGCAGTGGGAATAGTTAAGGGGTTATCCAAACACTACAATGCCTTCTCTAATGCCTGGGCCCCTCACACAGGTTTGTACTTACCTTGCTCCCTGGAACCCGCATCGCTTCTGATGTCCGCACGGCTGCAGCTGCATCTCTGAGTTGCACAGACTAAACCATCTGGCAATCGGGTAGCAGCCAACAGCAGGCCACAATGGGAACGAGCCTTCTTAGCGTTACCTGCGATGCTAGGAAGGATTGTTCCCGTCGCGGCTTGCTATTGGCTGCAACAACCCCCCCCCGTCATGGGATATTTGATCCGCGATTCAGGGAGATGCAGCAGCCGTGCAGGAATCAAAAGCGAAGCGGGCCTGGGCATTAGAGGGGCATTATAGGGGTTGTATAACTGTCTGCAAATTTGTATCTATGAAACTGGCTGACCTGTTACATGTGCGCTTGGCAGCTGAAGGCATCTGTGCTGGTCCCATGGTCATATGTGCCCTCCTTGCTGAGAAAAACGGTATATGCAAATGAGCCTCTAGGAGAAACCGAGGCGTTGTCATTACTCCTAGAGGCTCAGCTCTCTCTGCAGCTGCTGAACCTTCTGCACTTTGACAGAACCAGGCAGTGAAAATGTGATCATGCCTGGCCCTGTGAATCAGAGTGCAGACGGCACAGCAGTTGCAGAGAGAGCAGAGCCTCTAGGTGTAATGGTAACGCTTCCATTGCTCCTAGAGGCTCATTTGCATAGAATAAAACATCATTTTTCTCAGCAATGCGGGCACATATGAACATGGGACCAACACAGATGCCTTCAGCTGCCAAGTGCACATGTGACAGGTCAGCCAGTGTCATAGGTACAAATCTGCTGACAGATGTCCTTTAACAGTCACTACACATGTAACACATATTTACCGTACCTTTCTGCAGGCAGCGTTCACAGAAGACATGACCACAGTTTGAAATGGCAAATCGAGAGGTTTCCCTGCCAGGCTGCCAAAAGCAGATGTTACATCGTACCAGGTCACCCATGTCGTCTGCTTAGAACAATCAGATGATGCAATGTGGCTACAGAATTATATAAAAAAAACAGACAAACTAAGATTAGCTTTGGCTGAGACAAAGGAAATACGTAAAGTAACCCAATAGGAATGTAATAGACTGCAGGTCTACTGCCCTGTGCCCGCGCATCCGGGGAGTACAGGACGGCAGACAGAGCTCAGCCATCAACTCACACCCCAAGTCATTTCATTTTTTGATTGTCAATTAGGCCTCATGCATACGACCGTATGTATTTTGCAGTCCGCAAAACATGGATCCACAAAAAATACGGATGATGTCCGTGTGCATCCCGTATTTTGCGGAACGGAACAGCTGGCCCCTGATAGAACAGCACTATCCTTGTCTGAAATGCGGACAATAATAGGACATAATTACAAATAACAAAATGGCTGCACACCGTTATATATACAAACAATAGAGCTAAGAAATGGGGGTCATTCTAGATAAAAGTGGTACAATACCGACTATAAATGAGTAATGGAAGCTCTTAGCGCATATACGTGTCGGGCCCATCTACCAGGCGTCAAGGTGGCTTCCGCAGATGGGTCCCTAACACTAAATATACTGCCTCTCTTTGGACTTACTTAAGCCTACAATATTCAGGGCAGTGTAGGAACCAGCTACATACGTACTCTGCTCAGAAGTCTAAAAGAGGCGCTACCCTCAATATATTGCAAGAAAATTTAGACTAGAACCTTCATAATCGCAGGTGCATATCCATGAAGCAAACATAATAAAAAAATAAATAAATGGCTGCACACCGTTATATATACAAACAATAGAGCTAAGAAATGGGGGTCATTCTAAATAAAAGTGGTACAATACCGACTATAAATGAGTAATGGAAGCTCTTAGCGCATATATCCAGTCCTGATCAAAAGTTTAAGACCACTTGAAAAATGGCAAAAAATCCTATTTAGCATGGCTGGATCTTAACAAGGTTCCAAGTAGAGCTTCAACATGCAACAAGAAGAAATGGGAGTGAGACAAAACATTTTTGGAGCTTTCAATTTAGTGAAAACAACGAATAAACTGAAACCGGCTGTTTTGATCAAAAGTTTAGGACCACAACTCCAAAAAAAAAATAAACCCCCCCAAAACAGAAATCCAACTTCCAAACATGAACTCAGTAATGAGTAGCTCCGCCGTTATTGTTTATCACTTCCAAAATTCGTTTCGGCGTGCTTGATGCAAGCGTTTCCATGAGGGGAGTGGGAACATTTCTCCAAGTGGTGAAGACGGCCGCACGAAGGCCATCTACTGTCTGGAACTGTTGTCCATTTTTGTAAACTTCCCTTGCCATCCATCCCCAAAGGTTCTCAATTGGATTTAGATCAGGGGAACACGCAGGATGGGCCAAAAGAGTGATGTTATTCTCTTGGAAGAAGTCCCTTGTCCTGCGGGCATTGTGTACTGTAGCGTTGTCCTGTTGAAAAACCCAGTCGTTACCACACAGACGAGGGCCCTCAGTCATGAGGAATGCTCTCTGCAACATCTGGACATAGCCAGCGGCCGTTTGACGCCCCTGCACTTCCTGAAGCTCCATTGTTCCACTGAAGGAAAAAGCACCCCAGACCATTATGGCGCCCCCTCCACTGTGGCGTGTAGAAAACATCTCAGGTGGGATCTGCTTGTCATGCCAGTAACGTTGGAAACCATCAAGGTTACATTTTTTCTCATCAGAGAATAAAACTTTCTTCCACCTTTGAATGTCCCATGTTTGGTGCTCTCTTGCAAAGTCCAAACGAGCAGTTCTGTGGCGTTCAAGGAGACGAGGTCCTTGAAGACGTTTTTTGTTTTTGAAGCCCTTCAGACTCAGATGCCGTCTGATGGTTATGGGGCTGCAGTCAGCACCAGTAAGGGCCTTCATTTGGGTCGAGGATCGTCCAGTGTCTTGACGGACAGCCAATTGGATCCTCCGGCTCAGTGCTGATTAAGTTTTTTTGGGTCTTCCACTTGACTATTTTGTTCCATAACCCTCAGGATCATTTAAGAAATTCCAAATGACTGTCTTACTGCGTCCCACCTCAGCAGCTGTGAGAGACCCTGCTTATGTAGTTCAACAACCCGACCAAGTTCAAAAAGGGAGAGTTTTTTCGCCTTTGCCATCACAACGTGTGACTACCTGACAGAAAATGACAATGAATCCATATCTTTGCACAGATTTGGCCTTTTAAAGGCATGTGGTCCTAAAACTTGGATCAGCTGAAAAACAGCCTGTTTCAGTTTAATCGTTATTTTCAATTAATTGAATGCTGAATAAATGTTTTGTCTCACTCTCATTTCTTCTTGTTGCTCTACTTGGAACCTTGTTAAGATCCAACAATGTAAAATAAGATTTTTTGCCATTTTCAAGTGGTCTTAAACTTTTGATCAGGACTGTATAGTCGGTATTGTACCACTTTTATTTAGAATGACGTTGAGCGCGACGTTCACTTCCTGGATTCTTCTCCCGGCCGGGCCGTGCTTGCGCAGAAGACTGAAGATTTTCTCCCGGCCAGGCCGAGCAATGTCCTGAACGCGCACGCGCCATGGTGACTTATTCCTGGCCTGTATAGTACAGAGCCGGCGTGCGCGTTCGCGGCTCTGTACTATAGTGGCCAGGAAGAAGTCATCATGGCGCATGCGCGGCGGCGTGCGCGTTCAGGACATTGCGCGGCCGGGAGAAAATCTTCAGTCTTCTGCGCAAGCGCGGCCCGATGGGATTCGACAGGAGAGGTGGCCATAACCAGGGAAGACCAAAGACAACGATAAGGTAAGAGGGGACTTATTTTCTCAAAAAGGGTGGGAATTGGGTAATTAAATGTATTTACAAAAATGATCACTGTCAAATCATTAACAATTTAACAGTGATCATTGTGATGGGAATACCCCTTTAAGGGGTTAAAGACACCATTTTTGGGTACATGTTTGGGGAAAAAACAAGAATTTTTCTTTTTACAGTGTTCCCCGTGCAGTATAAATAATATGATAAAGTTATTCTCTGGTAAGTAGGATTACAGCAATACCAGATTTATTTATTGTAGCTTTTTACAGTTTTGTTACTATTTCATAATAAAAACACTTAAAAAAGAACGTAGTATTTCGGTTGCACATAACAAGGGCCATCATTGTCTGATTTTACCATTGGCAGAGCTCTGTACGAGGCCGTATTGTTTGCAGGACAAGTTGCAGTTTTTATTGACATCATTTTATAGCTTTTTCATTTTTTTGCATATTATGCCTTTCCTGTACACTACCATGGACCCTATTACCTCTGGCAGGGTCTAATGTTAGGGCTCTAGTTGCCATAGTAACCAACGTCACATAGCGCTGCATCACAAGGTGAAAAAAAAGAACGCCAGGAACTTTCCGAAACAACTCAGATCTCACAGTGGCTATTGACTGCGACATCTAAAGCTGGGTTCACACCTGAGCGTACCGAAGGAGCGCTCTGTATTGCGCGATTTTATCGGGCGTTTTCAGACGCGGCTCCGGCAACAAGCAACGCCCATTGTCGCGCGTTCCCGGAAGTCTATGTACGGGAATGCGCGACCATACGCCCCAAAGAAGCTCCTGTACTTCTTGGGGCGTAGGGCATTTTGCAGCGTTCGTACGCGCTGTAAAACGCTCAGGTAAGAAACCATGCCCATAGGGGATCATTGGTTCTTGCCTGTTGAGCGTTTTACAGCGCGTAGGAACGCGCTGTAAAACGCTCAGGTGTGAACCCAGCGTAAGGGGTTCCTTCGATCCCAGCTGTCATTAGAAAACCGGCCGAGCGGTAAAAAAGGCGGAAGTGCAGGTTTAAGTGGTAAAAATGTGTTTTGGTGGTCGCTAAGGTGACAACCAATATGGCCGCACTTCCTGTTGTCACTTTCACAAAAAAAATACCTCTGTTGGGGTTCGGCAGTATTGTGCTCACTTGTGGCGGTCTGGGTGATACTGCGGCACTAAGGGTCAGTTCACATCACGTTTTATGCCTCCATTTAACGTATACGTTACAAAATAAAGGATACAAAAACGCAACACACAATGTTCTTGTATCTGTAAAACAATAAAGTATATTCTTTTTTTTTTTACAGTGGAACTCCATGGTGAATTGATGCCACTGTATGGCAAACGTTTAACGTATACGTTTTTTGGATACGTTCAAAGGATGGGAAAAACGTGATGTGAACACAGCCTTGTCTACATTTCCTGAGCCTGTAAATGTCAGCTAGTTTTCTCTGTTGGCAGCCATTCCAGGCTGGGGACGGACTAAATATCTTGGGGGAGATTTATCAAAACTGGGGTAAAGTAGAACTGGCTTAGTTGCCCATAGCAACCAGATTCCACCTTTCATTTTCCAAAGGAGCTGTGAAGAATAAAAGGTGGAATCTGATTGGTTGCTATGGGCAACTAGGCCAGTTTTTTTTTACACCAGTTTTGATAAAACTCCCTCCTTTACTTTCCACCCGCTCCTCCACATCCAACCTTCTTCACTAACCAATGGCCGACGCCCCAGAGCAAAGGTCCAAGCCCCAGTGCCCTCAGTTCTCACACAGACACGTCACAGCCCGGCAGCTGCCGGCCCGCCCTCCGTTACCTCAGCGCTTCCGCCCTTTCCCATTGGCTCTGCCAAAGTATTCCGCCTTCTCATTGGCCACTCCTGATCTAGGTGGACTGTGATTGGCTGCGGCGCCGCCATCCCTGAAGGTGATTGGTCAAGTGCACCTGGACTTAGGCTTTCCATGTACCGCAAGTCCTGGTGGCTGGGATCATCAGGCTGAGCGCTGCAACCGAGAAAGGGGAGGAGGAAAGCGGCCACGGGGGGCGGCACAGCTCGGGGATTTCGGGCCTGTTCCGCTGTGAAAGGAGAAAGCCACGCAGGTAGCTGGGCGCATGTATGATGTGTATGGCTGCCGGAGAGTAATGGTAGTTTCTGGTAGACGGAATGTGACGGACTATGTACTTCTAGGCTGCGTCCTGCATATACGGGAAAGGCTGGGAGTTATGGTACTTGTAGTTCTTCTGAGCAGGGCTTTGCAGGTCATGATGGGACTTGTAGTTCCACACTGCCAGGCTGATCTCTGCAGCAGATCCCTATTGTAAGGTCATCCAGACAGGTTTGATTCCACAGGGCTGTAACCTTGTAAAGAGCCTACCTCCGACCCCCCATATAACAGCTGTACTGATGTTCCCAGTACAACCAGCATTACAGCGGTCAGTTCCCAGTGGACAGCTGGGAAGATGTCAGACCGCTACGTACATTGGTGTCTGCCAAATACTCGACTATTGCTTCCAGCAGCACACATGCAAGCTTGGCTCGGCTGGGCATGCATGTGTCCTCAGTGGGGAGTAAGCCTCTACCTGGCACCGGCTCTGGAGGTGAGAATAGAAGTGCTGGGCATGCTGAAATTCAGCCTGCCGGATCCTTCTTTCCCCTAATATCTGTGGTGCGGGGAGAGCGGGGACCCATCATACACATTATTCCAGTGTAGTTTATGCAAATGTTCATCTGTTTTCTTTTACTTTTCTGCACTGAAATCTGTACGTGCATTTGCTGGTTTCAACGTGGATTTGCCCCAAATCTCACTCTTATGCATCATCGGTAAAGGGGTATTCTGGTTAGATTAAATAGACTATTAACTACTGATAACTATCACATCGGTGGGGGTCCTAGTGCATATGTGCCTGCATTGCTGAGAAAAAGTAAGTCTTAATATATGCAAATGAGCCTCTAGGAGCAACAGGGGCGTTACCATTACACCTAGAGGCTCTGCTCTCTCTGCAATTGCTGCGCCCGCTACACTTTGACAACATCATTATGTCTGGCCCTGTCAATCACAGTGCAGACGGCACAGCAGTTGCAGAGAGAACAGAGCCTCTAGGTGTAATGACAACGCCCCTGTTGCTCCTAGAGGCTCATTTGCATGTATTAAAACATTATTTTTCTCAGCAATGCGGGCACATATGAATATGGGACCCACACAGATGCCTTCAGCTGCCAAGAGCACATGTAACAGGTCAGCCAGTGTCATAGGGGAGGTCCTTTATCGGCTTCAGAGTAAGCACACTGCCATGTACAGTAGGTGCCCAGAAATATAGCCATGCCTTTATTGTGAATATCTGCCCCTCTAATCCTGAGGAACGCTTCTTCATATCTTTATGCAGATAAGGTTTTTGGAGCACCATGGGCATTTGGTCCACCATGTCCCCGCTAGTAACGTCACCCAGTGCCTCTCCCTCTTGTTCAGTAGACGTCCCTGAGATTTCAGAGCTGGTAGTAATGGCACAGGGGATGCCAGGTGCACAGAACGGAGTGGCCCCGCCCACTGTGCACCGGAGACCACATTTGCATAAAAATAAATAAAATAAAAAAAGCATTTCTCAAGATCAGAGGACCAGAATTTCACAAGAAAGGTAGGGTTATTTTTCAGGGAGTGGACATTGTACGTACACCACCTGTGGTAGGAGAAATACCTGATGAGAACCCAAGCGGTGATAGAAACTTGTAACGTTAATATAGTTGTGTTATTTTATGTCTTTTTATTAATTATGTTTTTATTCTTCCACCTAGTTCTAATGGATGTTCTCGCTCAGCTAGAAGTTCACCGGTAGCGGGTCACAGAGGCAGTATTTCTTGTACGTATGCTTACTCTGCATTTTATGGGACTATCTGATGTAATACAGGGGGCATCAAGTGACGGAAACAAAGCTGCAATACCCAGAACAGCCACAAGTAACAGTATAACATGCGCAGTATGAACAGTGTCTAGACCAATGTAAATAATGAAGAAGCTGTATCTCTCCAACGCCATGGCCCCTTCAAGCAGCTGATTGGTGGGAGTCTGAATCTCGGCACCCCCACCCATCTAATATTGGTCTTCTGTCTTAAGAACAGGCCAATGGAGGATGCATGACGCCTTTAACATTCTTAGTTTCCTACTGCCAATAGAGCAGTGGGGGAAGTCTCCTGCCGCCAGTTCTCTTTACACGAGATACACAGGGTGGGTAATAGCTCCCCTATCGGGACTCACATTCTTATATATTTCTCAGTCTTAGGGCTCATGCACACGACCATATGTATTTTGCAGTCCGGAAAAAAATACGGATGTCGTCCATGTGAATTCCGTATTTTGCGGAACGGAACAGCCGGCCCATAATAGAACAGTACTATCCTTGAACGTAATACGGACAATAATAGGACAGGTTCTATTTTTTTGCGGAACGGAGATACGGAAATGGAATGCACACTGAGTACCTTCTGTTTTTTCTTCAGACCCATTGAAATTAATTGTTCCGCATACGGTTTGCAAAAAAAACGGACACTGAAAGAAAATACGTTTGTGTATGTGAGCCCTTAACTGCAACATTTGACAAATAGGACCCCTAATTAGTAGGGATGAGTGAATCCGAACTGCAAAGTTCGGGTTCGTACCGAACTTTGCGAGTTCTGGTACCCAGACCTGAACCTGGACTTTATCACTCAAGTCCGGGTTCAGTGTTCGGTTGATTTTATTATTTTCCGTTCTAACATGGTTATATCGGAAAATAATAGCATTCTTAAGACAGAATGCAAAAGAATATGGCCATTTAGGGGTTAAAAAGAAAAAACAACTCGCCTCATCCACTTGATCACACTGCAACACCTTCTTCTGAACAGGACCTGCAATGTGCGCTATGATGTCCCGCGCTCTCCCTTGTGGTGACATCATCATGCATATCGCAGGTCCTGTTCAGTGAGGATGGTAGAAGCTGCTGCAGCGCGATCAGGTGGATGAGGTAAGTTGTTTTTAACCCCTAAATGGCCATATTGTTTTGCTTTCTGTCTTAAAGGGCTTCTGTCACCCCCAAAACACATTTTTCTTTTTTTTTTTTGTGCTTGTTTAAATCCTTATTTAACTACTATTCCCTATATAGGGCTCTTACCTTTTGTCTGTGGCTTCTTTTCCTTAAAAAACAATCTTTTAAAATATACAAATCACTTCACTACCAGCAAGAAGGGCGTCTACTTGCTGGTAGCCGCTGCAAAAAACCGCCCCCTCCTCCTGTTGATTGACAGGGCCAGCGAGCGCTCTCCTCCTCCGGCTGGCCCTGTCATCATTTCAAATCCCGCGCCTGTCTTCATTCGGCGCGGGTGCACTGAGAGAAGGAGGCTCGCCTCCTCAGCACTCCCTCAGTGCGCCTGCGCCGATGACGTCTTCTCTTTCGGTGACGTCGTCGGAACAGGCGCACTGGGGGAGTGCTGAGGAGGCGAGCGTCCTCCTCTCAGTGCGCCCGCGCCGAATGAAGACAGGCGTGGGATTTGAAATGATGACGGGGCCAGCCGGAGGAGGAGAGCGCTCGCTGGCCCTGTCAATCAGCAGGAGGAGGGGGCGTTTTTTTGCGGCGGCTACCAGCAAGTAGACGCCCTTCTTGCTGGTAGTGAAGTGATTTGTATATTTTAAAAGATCGTTTTTTAAGGAAAAGAAGCCACAGCCAAAGGTAAGAGCCCTATATAGGGAATAGTAGTTATATATAAAAGGATTTTAACAAGCCCAAAAAAAAAAAAAAAGGGGTTTTGGGGGTGACAGAAGCCCTTTAAGACTGCTATTATTTTCCAACATAATAATGTTATAATGGACCTGAAGTTCAGCCGAACCTGGCGAACCCGAACTTCCACGTGCTCTCTCATTCCTAGAGATTAGGGATTTTTAGAAGTTAAGTAGTTCTTAAACAACCATGGAGGATCAATGTGAAAATACATTGCTAATGGTTCACATCACTGCTAAATCCGTGAGTGTATTCCTGATCTCACAAGGATGAGATCATTGCACGCCGGCAGTTCCCTCCAAAATCAAATGGCATTTTATCTAGTTAAAAAAAAATATATAAAACCGACAAGAATGCAAATTAGAGAAAATGTATGCACGTTTGGCGTTTTTTTTTTCTATAGAAGACTATGTGCCTGTTAAACACATCAGATTTTCTATGGTTTCTAGGTGAAAACCAATAAGATGGACAGATACAAATACTTGTGTACAGGCCACAGAACTATGCATGCTATATAATGCCTGCTGCAGCTGGGCCACAGAACTATGCATGCTATATAATGCCTGCTGCAGCTGGGCCACAGAACTATGCATGCTATATAATGCCTGCTGCAGCTGGGCCACAGAACCACTTTTTAACTAGGGGACAGACCTACATATCAAGGGTTGGAGAAGGAACCTACATCAAAAGTGATCTGTGACGGAGCGACCCTGTGAGATAAGTAGAGCCTGTGCAGCGCCACGTGTCCCTGATGTATCGCCACAGCCTGTTATCAGAACGTGTGCTATGTCAATGCAGAATTTCCAGTGACGTGGATTATATCATTACGGATGGTAGACCTCTTTCCCCGTACTGTGCATCTTTTTAGATGAAGGACCACTTATTAGAGCCGCCTTTTGATTTAAAAAGACATGTGATGTAACATTGACCTTATTTTTAAAGAGTAACTAAACCTTTTTACTAAAATTTTAATAAGATGTTCCTAATGCCCTAATAAAAGTTTTTCTAATATACTTTATTTATGGATTTTGTATTTTTATTAAACTTTTCCCTACCTAAAGCGCACCATTCCCTGTGCGCTTAAAAATGACATTTCTGTACCCTGCTGACTG
The DNA here is from genome assembly GCF_905171765.1 of Bufo bufo. Classification (NCBI taxonomy): domain Eukaryota; kingdom Metazoa; phylum Chordata; class Amphibia; order Anura; family Bufonidae; genus Bufo; species Bufo bufo. Next base: position 710,880,209 of record NC_053389.1, on the reverse strand, counting down.
CTCAGTGGTGTACGGAGTACACATTTTATCAATGGGGCCACAGCAGCAGTGCCTACGGGCAGGAGCGCATATTGCTGCCCGTGCCCACCAGAGGTTTACTAAGTCCTGGCATAGCACATGGATACTCTTACCCATGTGCTATGCCAGGATTAGCTGAGAGGAGCGGGCTCCTGCTTCTGCCTGCTCAGCTAAGCTTAGAGCTGACATGCAGGACTCTTATCTTAGCGGAGCAGGCACAAGCGGGAGCCCGCTCCTCTCAGCTACATGGGTACGGGGGGAACGGTGCACGGGCAGGAGCAGAAATATGTGCTCCTGCCCATACTCCCTGCTGCTGTGGCCCCATTGATAAAATGTGTACTCCGTACACCATCGAGCAGTCAGCGGGGTACAGAAATTTCAGTTTTAAGCGTACAGGGAATGGTGCGCTTTAGGTAGGGAAAAGTCTAATAAAAATACAAAATCCATAAATAAAGTATATTAGAAAAACATTTATTAGGGCATTAGGGACATCTTATTGACATTTACTCAAAGGTTTAGTTACTCTTTATACAGCTTTAGATGTTCCTGGGTAGAATCCAAATGCTCAAATCCAGTATATTCTGTAAATCTGAGCCCTGTATTCCTAGACACGAGTGCATTCTTCATTCAGTGGCGACTTCTCATCCCCGGTGAGAAATGCAGAGGTCAATTCATCTGAACCACGTTTGATGTTCATTAAGTAAAGCCATGAATTGACTGCTGTAATTGTGGTTTCCTTTGCTGTGGGCTATGGATGTCTGCCACTATATATTTCTGCTGGGCTCTGTAGTCGCATCTGTCATACAAGGCCGCGTCTGTGAGCGCTTGTTGAAAAGTTGTGTACACAGCCATTTCTTGGGAGGAAATGTCAACAGCCCTGCATGTAAGAAGCAGACATCAGTGCACCGAAGGGGAGGAAGCCTTCTGCTGCAGCGCGCTATCGTGCGGTGCGAACAAGGTCAGTATCTGCAGGGCCGACGTTACCCTGAACTGCCGCCTCGAGGCGTGATGTTTGGTCTTGGATCTCATGGACCTGATTTCAGTCCTCCCACCTGGTGCCCAACTTCATGATCTTCCTCATTGTAGGTTGTGCTAATATGATATAGAGGAAAATGGTTTTGGTCCATCTTTCAGCTCTGCTTAATTTCCTACTATAGGAGAGCTTTATCACGAGGTGAATTTTTAAAGTCAGTTTGGCAGGAGTTTGTGCAACATTACGGCAATGCGATGTTGTTTTAATAAATTTGGTGCATCTTTAAGTCTACCACTTGTGTCTTGAGATGCTACATTGTCCATATTGTCTCCTTTGCTGGCTTGATTCCTTTTTTCCATCGCATTGTACACTGTTCATATCCAGGGATTACGACCACTGCCGCAGCGCAGACACGAGGTGGCCGAGAATAGAGCTGCTGAGCATATGTTGCCTATGCGCGCTCCCACAGTCCCTGGTTGCCAGAGAGGCCGGTTCTTTTTCCTATAGTATGCAAGCCACGGCCACCACTGCTGGATTGTAGGGTGGTCACAACCCCTGGATAAGAGCAGTGTAGATTGTAATGGAAAAATTAATCAAGCCAGCAAAGGACACAATATGGACAGTCTCCTATCTATCTAAAAAATCTGTTAATATTACATCTGTGTAAGCAAGCTTTTCTCTTTATGTGGTCTACAACAGGGCTCGACAAATCCCGGGCGCCAGGTCGCCATGGCGACCAGGAATTTGGTCCTGGCGCTTGGGTATTTGTCAGCCCGTTTTCAAAGATGCGCTCTCGGCGCGCACCATGGTTTCCTGAGCCGGCACAGTGGAGAAGGAGAGGAGTCCCTCCCTCCCCACTGTGCGCGGCTGCCGCTGGCCACTAAGAACAGAGTAGGAGGAGGAGGGGAGGGACTGTGGCCACTGCGCCACCAATGAATGTGTCGGCCATATCCCGGCCCCTATGACTGCACGCTGTGATCCGCGCGATTAACCCCTCAGTTGAGGGGTTATTCGCGCGGATTACAGCGTCCTGTCAGAGGTCGGGTGCCGGGTTCTTCAGTCTCGACTCTCTGCATCAGTGGGCAGTTCTGATCAGAGTTCCAGCAGTGTAATGCTGGGGCTCCGATCGGTTACCATGGCAGCCAGGAGTCGCGCTACTGAAGTCCTGGCTGCGATGGTATGTTAGTGAGCAGCATTATACTCACGTGCGCCGTGGCCGCCGGTCGCTCCTTCTTCTGTCTGTGCGGCTCATTGCTAATGCTTATAGCATTAGCAATGCGCCGCACAGACCTATGAGAAGAAGGAGCTCCCGGCGATCACGGTGCACGTGAGTATAATGCTGCTTACTAACATACCATTGCAGCCAGGACTTCAGTAGCGTCCTGGCTGCCATGGTAACCGATCGGAGCCCCAGCATTACACTGCTGGGACTCCGATCGGAACTGCCCACTGCCACCAATGATGGGGGGAGGAGAAGGAGGGGGACCCTGTGGCCACTGCCACCAATGATTAATACTGGGGAGGGAGGCGGGGTGGGTTTGTTACCAGAGGGGGCTGATAAGAGGGAGGCTGGAGGGGCTGATCAGAGGGAGGCTGGAGGGGCTGATCAGAGGGAGGCTGGAGGGGCTGATCAGAGGGAGGCTGGAGGGGCTGATCAGAGGGAGGCTGGAGGGGCTGATCAGAGGGAGGCTGGAGGGGCTGATCAGAGGGAGGCTGGAGGGGCTGATCAGAGGGAGGCTGGAGGGGCTGATCAGAGGGAGGGGGGGAGGGGCTGATCAGAGGGAGGGGGGGAGGGGCTGATCAGAGGGAGGGGGGGAGGGGCTGATCAGAGGGAGGCTGGGAGGGGCTGATCAGAGGGAGGGGGGGAGGGGCTGATCAGAGGCTGGCTGCCATGGTCAGCTCCCTGCTGTGTGCACAAAGCACAGGGCAGCAGGGAGAGTGTAAAGTCCTATTCACCCTAATAGAGCTCTATTAGGGTGAATATGACAAGGGTTCTAGCCCTTAAGAAGGCTAATAGTTATTAACCACCTCCGGACCGCCTAACGCAGGATCGCGTTCCGGAGGTGGCAGCGCTGCGCACAGTCACGCATATACGCGTCATCTCGCGAGACGCGAGATTTCCTGTGAACGCGCGCACACAGGCGCGCGCGCTCACAGGAACGGAAGGTAAGAGAGTTGATCTCCAGCCTGCCAGCGGCGATCGTTCGCTGGCAGGCTGGAGATGTGTTTTTTTTAACCCCTAACAGGTATATTAGACGCTGTTTTGATAACAGCGTCTAATATACCTGCTACCTGGTCCTCTGGTGGTCCCATTTGTTTGGATCGACCACCAGAGGACACAGGTAGCTCAGTAAAGTAGCACCAAGCACCACTACACTACACTACACCCCCCCCCCCATCACTTATTAACCCCTTATTAGCCCCTGATCACCCCTAATCACCCCTGATCACCCCATATAGACTCCCTGATCACCCCCCTGTCATTGATTACCCCCCTGTCATTGATCAACCCCCTGTAAAGCTCCATTCAGACGTCCGCATGATTTTTACGGATCCACTGATAGATGGATCGGATCCGCAAAACGCATCCGGACGTCTGAATGAAGCCTTACAGGGGCGTGATCAATGACTGTGGTGATCACCCCATATAGACTCCCTGATCACCCCCCTGTCATTGATTACCCCCCTGTCATTGATTACCCCCCTGTAAAGCTCCATTCAGATGTCCGCATGATTTTTACGGATGCACTGATACATGGATCGGATCCGCAAAACGCATCCGGTCGTCTGAATGAAGCCTTACAGGGGCATGATCAATGACTGTGGTGATCACCCCCCTGTCATTGATCACCCCCCTGTAAAGCTCCATTCAGATGTCCGCATGATTTTTACGGATGCACTGATAGATGGATCGGATCCGCAAAACGCATCCGGACGTCTGAATGAAGCCTTACAGGGGCATGATCAATGACTGTGGTGATCACCCCATATAGACTCCCTGATCACCCCCCTGTCATTGATTACCCCCCTGTCATTGATTACCCCCCTGTAAAGCTCCATTCAGATGTCCGCATGATTTTTACGGATGCACTGATAGATGGATCGGATCCGCAAAACGCATCCGGACGTCTGAATGAAGCCTTACAGGGGCATGATCAATGACTGTGGTTATCACCCCATATAGACTCCCTGATCACCCCCCTGTAAAGCTCCATTCAGATGTCCGCATGATTTTTACGGATGCACTGATACATGGATCGGATCCGCAAAACGCATCCGGTCGTCTGAATGAAGCCTTACAGGGGCATGATCAATGACTGTGGTGATCACCCCCCTGTCATTGATTACCCCCCTGTAAAGCTCCATTCAGATGTCCGCATGATTTTTACGGATGCACTGATAGATGGATCCGATCCGCAAAACGCATCCGGACGTCTGAATGAAGCCTTACAGGGGCATGATCAATGACTGTGGTGATCACCCCATATAGACTCCCTGATCACCCCCCTGTCATTGATCACCCCCCTGTCATTGATTACCCCCCTGTAAAGCTCCATTCAGATGTCCGCATGATTTTTACGGATGCACTGATAGATGGATCGGATCCGCAAAACGCATCCGGACGTCTGAATGAAGCCTTACAGGGGCATGATCAATGACTGTGGTGATCACCCCATATAGACTCCCTGATCACCCCCCTGTCATTGATCACCCCCCTGTCATTGATTACCCCCCTGTAAAGCTCCATTCAGATGTCCGCATGATTTTTACGGATGCACTGATAGATGGATCGGATCCGCAAAACGCATCCGGACGTCTGAATGAAGCCTTACACGGGCGTGATCAATGACTGTGGTTATCACCCCATATAGACTCCCTGATCACCCCCCTGTCATTGATCACCCCCCTGTCATTGATCACCCCCCCTGTCATTGATCACCCCCCCTGTCATTGATCACCCCTCTGTAAGGCTCCATTCAGATATTTTTTTGGCCCAAGTTAGCAGAATTTTTTTTTTTTTTTTCTTACAAAGTCTCATATTCCACTAACTTGTGTCAAAAAATAAAATCTCACATGAACTCACCATACCCCTCACGGAATCCAAATGCGTAAAATTTTTTAGACATTTATATTCCAGACTTCTTCTCACGCTTTAGGGCCCCTAGAATGCCAGGGCAGTATAAATACCCCACATGTGACCCCATTTCGGAAAGAAGACACCCCCAGGTATTCCGTGAGGGGCATATTGAGTCCATGAAAGATTGAAATTTTTGTCCCAAGTTAGCGGAACGGGAGACTTTGTGAGAAAAAAATTAAAAATATCAATTTCCGCTAACTTGTGCCAAAAAAAAAAAATTTCTATGAACTCGCCATGCCCCTCATTGAATACCTTGGGGTGTCTTCTTTCCAAAATGGGGTCACATGTGGGGTATTTATACTGCCCTGGCATTCTAGGGGCCCCAAAGCGTGAGAAGAAGTCTGGTATCCAAATGTCTAAAAATGCCCTCCTAAAAGGAATTTGGGCACCTTTGCGCATCTAGGCTGCAAAAAAGTGTCACACATCTGGTATCGCCGTACTCAGGAGAAGTTGGGGAATGTGTTTTGGGGTGTCATTTTACATATACCCATGCTGGGTGAGATAAATATCTTGGTCAAATGCCAACTTTGTATAAAAAAATGGGAAAAGTTGTCTTTTGCCAAGATATTTCTCTCACCCAGCATGGGTATATGTAAAATGACACCCCAAAACACATTCCCCAACTTCTCCTGAATACGGCGATACCACATGTGTGACACTTTTTTGCAGCCTAGGTGGGCAAAGGGGCCCATATTCCAAAGAGCACCTTTAGGATTTCACAGGTCATTTACCTACTTACCACACATTAGGGCCCCTGGAAAATGCCAGGGCAGTATAACTACCCCACAAGTGACCCCATTTTGGAAAGAAGACACCCCAAGGTATTCCGTGAGGGGCATGGCGAGTTCCTAGAATTTTTTATTTTTTGTCACAAGTTAGTGGAAAATGCTTATTTTTTTTTTTTTTTTTTTTTTCATACAAAGTCTCATATTCCACTAACTTGTGACAAAAAATAAAAACTTCCATGAACTCACTTTGCCCATCAGCGAATACCTTGGGGTCTCTTCTTTCCAAAATGGGGTCACTTGTGGGGTAGTTATACTGCCCTGGCATTCTAGGGGCCCAAATGTGTGGTAAGGAGTTTGAAATCAAATTCTGTAAAAAATGACCTGTGAAATCCGAAAGGTGCTCTTTTGAATATGGGCCCCTTTGCCCACCTCGGCTGCAAAAAAGTGTCACACATCTGGTATCTCCGTAATCGGGAGAAGTTGGGGAATGTGTTTTGGGGTGTCATTTTACATATACCCATGCTGGGTAAGAGAAATATCTTGGCAAAAGACAACTTTTCCCATTTTTTTATACAAAGTTGGCATTTGACCAAGATATTTATCTCACCCAGCATGGGTATATGTAAAAAGACACCCCAAAACACATTCCTCAACTTCTCCTGAATACAGAGATACCAGATGTGTGACACTTTTTTGCAGCCTAGGTGGGCAAAGGGGCCCACATTCCAAAGAGCACCTTTCGGATTTCACAGGTCATTTACCTACTTACCACACATTTGGGCCCCTAGAATGCCAGGGCAGTATAACTACCCCACAAGTGACCCCATTTTGGAAAGAAGAGACCCCAAGGTATTCGCTGATGGGCATAGTGAGTTCATGGAAGTTTTTATTTTTTGTCACAAGTTTGTGGAATATGAGACTTTGTATGAAAAAAAAAAAAAAAAAAAAAAAATCATCATTTTCCACTAACTTGTGACAAAAAATAAAAAATTCTAGGAACTCGCCATGCCCCTCACGGAATACCTTGGGGTGTCTTCTTTCCAAAATGGGGTCACTTGTGGGGTAGTTATACTGCCCTGGTATTCTAGGGGCCCAAATGTGTGGTAAGGAGTTTGAAATCAAATTCAGGAAAAAATGAGGAGTGAAATCCGAAAGGTGCTCTTTGGAATATGGGCCCCTTTGCCCACCTAGGCTGCAAAAAAGTGTCACACATCTGGTATCCCCGTACTCAGGAGAAGTTGAGGAATGTGTTTTGGGGTGTCTTTTTACATATACCCATGCTGGGTGAGATAAATATCTTGGTCAAATGACAACTTTGTATAAAAAAATGGGAAAAGTTGTCTTTTGCCAAGATATTTCTCTCACCCAGCATGGGTATATATAAAATGACACCCCAAAACACATTCCCCACCTTCTCCTGAGTACGGAGATACCAGATGTGTGACACTTTTTTGCAGCCTAGGTGGGCAAAGGGGCCCATATTCCAAAGAGCACCTTTCGGATTTCACAGGTCATTTTTTACAGAATTTGATTTCAAACTCCTTACCACACATTTGGGCCCCTAGAATGCCAGGGCAGTATAACTACCCCACAAGTGACCCCATTTTGGAAAGAAGAGACCCCAAGGTATTCGCTGATGGGCATAGTGAGTTCATAGAAGTTTTTATTTTTTGTCACAAGTTAGTGGAATATGAGACTTTGTAAGGAAAAAAAAAAAAAAAAAAAAAATCATCATTTTCCGCTAACTTGTGACAAAAAATAAAAAGTTCTATGAACTCACTATGCCCATCAGCGAATACCTTAGGGTGTGTACTTTCAGAAATGGGGTCATTTGTGGGGTGTTTGTACTGTCTGGGCATTGTAGAACCTCAGGAAACATGACAGGTGCTCAGAAAGTCAGAGCTGCTTCAAAAAGCGGAAATTCACATTTTTGTACCATAGTTTGTAAACGCTATAACTTTTACCCAAACCATTTTTTTTTTACCCAAACATTTTTTTTTTATCAAAGACATGTAGAACTATAAATTTAGAGCAAAATTTCTATATGGATGTCGTTTTTTTTGCAAAATTTTACAACTGAAAGTGAAAAATGTCATTTTTTTGCAAAAAAAACGTTAAATTTCGATTAATAACAAAAAAAGTAAAAATGTCAGCAGCAATGAAATACCACCAAATGAAAGCTCTATTAGTGAGAAGAAAAGGAGGTAAAATTCATTTGGGTGGTAAGTTGCATGACCGAGCAATAAACGGTGAAAGTAGTGTAGGTCAGAAGTGTAAAAAGTGGCCTGGTCTTTCAGGGTGTTTAAGCACTGGGGGCTGAGGTGGTTAAATAAAGTAAAAAAAAAAAAGTTTAAACACCCCCCCCAATATAGAAAACAATATATTGCGATATACATGCTTAAAATTATATCGCAATATAGATTTTATGACGCGTCTCCGCCTGGCTCCTAACTTTTTTAGCTGGCTCCTAGATTCCAAGGAAATTTGTCAAGCCCTGGTCTACAAGATGTGGAGTAGTAAAGGAAGTATTTTGGTTGCTGTAATCCCAGGCATCCTCAAAATGTGGCCCTCCAGCTGTTGTAAAACTACAACTCCCACAATGCCCTGCTGTAGGCTGATACCTGCAGGCTGTTCGGGCATGCTGGGAGTTGTAGTTTTGCAACAGCTGGAGGGCCGCAGTTTGAGGATGCCTGCTGTAATCACTCCCTGATACGTTTGTCACCGAAAGGGTGTTGAAAGCCTCATTGTGATTGAGCCAAAACCCGGATTGGAGCCCATAAGGTATTAGGGAAAGATCTGCACCTGTTCTGTGTTTAGAGCCGCACTTGGTTTTGGCTCACAATCGCTGATGGAAATCACTGACCGAACACTGATGTGTGAATGAGCCATAATTCCTAGTGCAGATGGGCGTACTTGCCTTTGCAGATGGTGTAGCTAGCGTGTGGAGGCATCCAGTCCAGTATTTCAACTTGGGCAGCCACCTGTGAGTCTAATGCTCCGCTTCTGACGACCCTCTCCTGAGCGTAGGCCCCTGCGCATGTGCAGATCCAGTTTGTGAGGTGCTTGTCCACTTGAGGGAACATTGTGCACAGGTGCAGGCAGCACAATGCATGGCGCCTACACAAGATTTCAGAAGGCAGCTCAGTGACATCAGGGCAGAGGATGCCAGGTAAAGCGTATGAGAGGAGAAATCTGGGGTGAAGTGCTGCATAAGGCTAGGGCTACACAACCATATTTGTCGTGCAACATATATATATATATATTTTTTATTATATTAGGTGACAGGCGCCCTTTAAAGCACTCAAAAAAAAAAAAAACATTGTCTAATGGAGGTCTGGAATCCCTCACATGCTCAGTCAGGTGCCCCTCATCCCCCATGCTTAACCTTGCAGCACTGTGTGCTCTGGTTGACTGCTGGTTGGGAACTTGCCTTTAATCAATTCAGGCTAGGCTAAAAACCACACCATGCAGGATTTGTCATGGTAAAAAAAGTGGTGGAAACTGGTATAAAGCATTGATAAATCCATCCCCCATTGACTTTCAATGGTGTTCAAGACGGATCAGTCATGGCTATAGAAGACATAATACAACCGGATCCGTTCATGACTGATGCATGCGGTTGTATTATTGTAATGGAAGCGTAACGGATCCGCAAAAAAACGCTAGTGTGAAAGTAGCCTTAGTCTGTCCGTCCTCTTTGGCGGTTTGTCAGGATTTGTTGGAAAGGAAGAGCATACAGTGACATGTTTACTACCTTACACGTGTAATGTTGGCTGACCTGCAGCAAGCGGCCATACATCCAGGTGAGTCTCTTATTTGGACGTGTCGCTCCCGCTGTGTACACACTTCAACACCCAGCTTCTAGTCTTATCAGGAATGCTGACCACACAGACTGCAACGTCTTGGTTGGGTACATGGAGCACAGTTCAGTCAGCCACAAGATTATGAACACCGTCTGAAACGGGATGAGATTTTAATTGCATTAACCTTCAGTGCTGAGCACAGCGTGCCCATGTAATTTCAGATGTGCCTCCCTGAAGCTACATGATACATTACTGTGATTGAGGTTGCCATGTAAGCGTTGGTCTGCTGCTGTCTTCCTTATGTTACGTTACATACCTAACCTCTGCTTCAGTAACTTCATGCTCAATGTCTGCATTGCCTCTCCAGGGCTGTGATAACCATGCGTCTGAAAAAGGGACCTTCTCATTCCTTCCATCCACCAGCTACCGTCCATTCATCTCGAGGAAGCCATGTTTACACATTTACTAATGGGTCATCAGACCTCGACAGCTCCTCAGAAGAAGAACTTAACATCTTGGAGCTGCGAGCGAGAGGAGGAAAGCTTCATAGACAGAGTGCATCGAGGGAAAAAGTTGGCGATATCGTTCTGCTGGAGCATGCCATTACAGAGAATGACAACCTTAACAAACTGGCACTGCAGTATGGCTGCAAGGTAATAATTTACACCCCCACACACACTTGAATAAATGCATTGCAGGCCATTGTCACAAATTTATTTATTAAAGGAGTTTTGTCCGAGATTTTGATAATAATGACCTATCCTCAGAATCTGATCGGTGGGGGTCTGACACGCAGGACCACCACCAATCAGCTGTTAGAGAAGGCACTGGCATTCCTGTGAGTGCCGCAGCCTTCTCGCGGCTCACAAAGCATAGTACCGTACATTGAATAGCAGCTGTGCTTGGTATCGCGCTCAGCCCCATAGAAGCGAGTGGCGATGAGCACAGCCGCTATAGAATGTACAGGACTGTGCTTGGTGAGCACCTGTGCCTTCTCAAACAGCTGATCAACGTGGGTCCTGGGTGTCGGAACCCCACTGATCAGATACTGATGACCTATTTCTAAGGGTAGGTCATCGGTATCAAAATCGTGGAAAACCACTTCAGCCCCCCTAGCTTAAACACCCTTAATGACCAGGCCACTTTTTACACTTCTGACCTACACTACTTTCACCGTTTATTTCTCGGTCATGCAACTTACCACCCAAATGAATTTTACCTCCCTTTCTTCTCACTAATAGAGCTTTCATTTGGTGGTATTTCATTGCTGCTGACATTTTTACTTTTTTTGTTATTAATCGAAATTTAACATTTTTTTTGCAAAAAAATGACATTTTTCACTTTCAGTTGTAAAATTTTGCAAAAAAAACGACATCCACATATAAATTTTTCTCTAAATTTATTGTTCTACATGTCTTTGATAAAAAAAAAATGTTTGGGTAAAAGATATAGCGTTTAAAAACTATGGTACAAAAATGTGAATTTCCGCTTTTTGAAGCAGCTCTGACTTTCTGAGCACCTGTCATGTTTCCTGAGGTTCTACAGACGTGGCCAAAAGTTTTGAGAATGACACAAATATTAGTTTTCACAAAGTTTGCTGCTAAACTGCTTTTAGATCTTTGTTTCAGTTGTTTCTGTGATGTAGTGAAATATAATTACACGCACTTCATACGTTTCAAAGGCTTTTATCGACAATTACATGACATTTATGCAAAGAGTCAGTATTTGCAGTGTTGGCCCTTCTTTTTCAGGACCTCTGCAATTCGACTGGGCATGCTCTCAATCAACTTCTGGGCCAATTCCTGACTGATAGCAGCCCATTCTTTCATAATCACTTCTTGGAGTTTGTCAGAATTAGTGGGTTTTTGTTTGTCCACCCGCCTCTTGAGGATTGACCACAAGTTCTCAATGGGATTAAGATCTGGGGAGTTTCCAGGCCATGGACCCAAAATGTCAACGTTTTGGTCCCCGAGCCACTTAGTTATCACTTTTGCCTTATGGCACGGTGCTCCATCATGCTGGAAAATGCATTGTTCTTCACCAAACTGTTGTTGGATTGTTGGAAGAAGTTGCTGTTGGAGGGTGTTTTGGTACCATTCTTTATTCATGGCTGTGTTTTTGGGCAAAATTGTGAGTGAGCCCACTCCCTTGGATGAGAAGCAGCCCCACACATGAATGGTCTCAGGATGCTTTACTGTTGGCATGACACAGGACTGATGGTAGCGCTCACCTTTTCTTCTCCGGACAAGCCTTTTTCCAGATGCCCCAAACAATCGGAAAGAGGCTTCATCGGAGAATATGACTTTGCCCCAGTCCTCAGCAGTCCATTCACCATACTTTCTGCAGAAGATCAATCTGTCCCTGATTGTTTTTTTTGGAGAGAAGTGGCTTCTTTGCTGGCCTTCTTGACACCAGGCCATCTTCCAAAAGTCTTCGCCTCACTGTGCGTGCAGATGCGCTCACACCTGCCTGCTGCCATTCCTGAGCAAGCTCTGCACTGGTGGCACTCCGATCCCGCAGCTGAATCCTCTTTAGGAGACGATCCTGGCGCTTGCTGGACTTTCTTGGACGCCCTGAAGCCTTCTTAACAAGAATTGAACCTCTTTCCTTGAAGTTCTTGATGATCCTATAAATTGTTGATTGAGGTGCAATCTTAGTAGCCACAATATCCTTGCCTGTGAAGCCATTTTTATGCAACGCAATGATGGCTGCACGCGTTTCTTTGCAGGTCACCATGGTTATCAATGGAAGAACAATGTTTTCAAGCATCACCCTCCTTTTTAACATGTCAAGTCTGGGTTAAAATGGCAATCAGCCTGACATAATGATCTCCAGCCTTGTGCTCGTCAACATTCTCACCTGAGTTAACAAGACGATTACTGAAATGATCTCAGCAGGTCCTTTAATGACAGCAATGAAATGCAGTGGAAAGGTTTTTTGGGGATTAAGTTCATTTTCATGGCAAAGAAGGACTATGCAATTCATCTGATCACTCTTCATAACATTCTGGAGTATATGCAAATTGCTATTATAAAAACTTAAGCAGCAACTTTTCCAATTTCCAATATTTATGTAATTCTCAAAACTTTTGGCCACGACTGTACAATGGCCAGACAGTACAAACACCCCACAAATGACCCCTTTTCGGAAAGTAGACACCCTAAGGTATTCGCTGATGGGCATAGTGAGTTCATTAGAACTTTTTATTTTTTGTCACAAGTAAGCGGAAAATTATAATTTTTTTTTTTTTTTAACAAAGTCTCATATTCCACTAACTTGTGACAAAAAATAAAAACTTCCATGAACTCACTATGCCCATCACGAAATACCTTGGGGTGTCTTCTTTCCAAAATGGGGTCACTTGTGGGGTAGTTATACTGCCCTGGCATTCTAGGGGCCCTAATGTGTGGTAAGTAGTTTGAAATCAAAATCTGTAAAAAATGGCCGGTGAAATCCAAAAGGTGCTCTTTGGAATGTGGGCCCCTTTGCCCACCTAGGCTGCAAAAAAGTGTCACACATGTGGTATTGCCGTACTCAGGAGAAGTTGGGCAATGTGTTTTGGGGTGTCATTTTACATATACCCATGCTGGGTGAGATAAATATCTCGGCAAAAGACAACTTTTCCCTTTTTTTTTTTTTTTTATACAAAGTTGGCATTTGACCGAGATATTTCTCTCACCCAGCATGGGTATATGTAAAATGACACCCCAAAACACATTCCCCAACTTCTCCTGAGTACGGCGATACCACATGTGTGACACTTTTCTGCAGCCTAGATGCGCAAAGGGGCCCACATTCCTTTTTAGGAGGGCATTTTTAGACATTTGGATCCCAGACTTCTTCTCACTCTTTAGGGCCCCTAAAATGCCAGGGCAGTATAAATACCCCACATGTGACCCCATTTTGGAAAGAAGACACCCCAAGGTATTCAATGAGGAGCATGGCGAGTTCATAGAAATTATTTTTTTTTTTGCCACAAGTTAGCGGAAATTTTTTTTTTTTTTTTCTCTCACAAAGTCTCCCTTTCCGCTAACTTGTGACAAAAATTTCAATCTTTAATGGACTCGATATGCCCCTCAGTGAATACCTTGGGGTGTCTTCTTTCCAAAATGGTGTTATTTGTGGGGTGTTTGTACTGCCCTGGCATTTGAGGGTCTCCGCAATCATTACATGTACGGCCAGCATTAGGAGTTTCTGCTATGCTCCTTATATTGAGCATACGGGTAATGAGATTTTTTTTTTTTTCCGTTCAGCCTCTGGGCTGAAAGAAAAAATGAACGGCACAGATTTCTTCATTCGCATCGATCAATGTGGATGAAAAAATCTCTGCCAAAAAATAAAAAGGAGGGGAAAGGCGTCTGCCAGGACGTAGGAGCTCCGCCCAACATCCATACCCACTTAGCCCGTATGCCCTGGCAAACCCGATTTTTCTCCATTCACATCAATCGATGTGGATGAATAAATCATTGCCGGGATTTTTTTTTTTATATATATACAAAGTGTTTGCCAAAGTATATGAACACCGCCACCTCCTCAGCTCATATGCCTCGGCAAACGTATCTTTTACTGCAGAGGAGAAATCTCGTCTTGCAGCGCCGCATACACCTAATTGTGTGTAATCTGACAGCAGCGCAATGCTTCTGTCAGAATGCACATCAGTGCTGCAGCTAGTCGATCGGTTGGTCCACCTGGAAGGTAAAAAAAACAAAACAAAAAAACAGGCCGCAACGCAATAAATTTATTAACTTTATAATAACTTTTGAACATAACATATAAACTTTTGAACTGAACGTTAACTTTTTTTGCTTACCGGTGATTATTTTTTTTTTTACCTTTTTATAGGACAAATCTCTCCTTCCCCATGGGACAATGTGCAAAGCGCAAATTGCCCAAAGATGTGGCGAAGTACATTATGCACTTTATCCCAGGTGAAAGGAGAGGTTTGCAGCAGCTGTGAGTGTAAGGGCCCTAATAGCCCTGTGTGCCTGTCCTGTGAGATGCAATCCCTATGCTAGGTGTACCTGTGTGTGGTACTTCCGGAAACACTCTCCAAAGCATAGGGCAGGGTGGTCAGGACAGAAATAGCGGGTGTCACGCCTTATTCCACTCCTGCTACAGACACGACATCTTTTTCGGGGTGACGGTTGGGTTGAGGTACCAGCAACGACACTGGGGAAATGTCGCTTGTGTAGACTACTAACTACACTGGTGGATGGGGCCACAGAACCTCCTGGATACAGGAGGTTCGCGATGATCTCTTCCTGAAATTTGAGGAAGGATCCCGTTCTCCCAGCCTTACTGTAGAGAACAAAACTATTTGTACATCGCCAATTGAATCAAATATACAGACACCTTCTTATACCAGCGTCTGGTGCGTCGGGAAACTAAATAGGGAGCCAACATCTGGTCATTGAAGTCCACCCCTCCCATGAGCGCATTATAGTAGTGGATTGAGAGGGGCTATTCAATGACACTGGTTGCCCGTTCAATTTGTATTGTCGTGTCTGCGTGAATGGATGAGAGCATGTAAACGTCACGCTTGTCTCTCCATTTCACCGCAAGCAGTTCTTGGTTACACAAGGCAGCCCTCTCCCCCCTTGCAAGACGGGTGGTAACGAGCCGTTGGGGGAAGCCCCAGCGACTAGGTCGCACGGTGCCACAGCAGCCAATCTAGGAACAAATGCCTGAAGAGGGCCACACTTGTGTAGAAATTGTCCACATAAAGATGGTACCCCTTGCCAAATAAGGGTGACACCAAGTCCCAGACTTCCCACTGCTCCCCAGTTAGTCAGGGCAACCGACCGGCTCCAGGGTCTGATCTTTTCCCTCATAGATCCGAAATTTGTGGGTATAGCCTGTGGCCCTTTCACAGAGCTTATACAATTTGACCCCATACCGGGCGCGCTTGCTTGGGATGTATTGTTTGAAGCCAAGGCACCCGGTAAAATGTATAAGGGACTCGTCTACGCAGATGTTTTGCTCAGGGGTATACAAATCTGCAAATTTCTGGTTGAAGTGGTCTATGAGGGGCCGAATTTTGTGGAGCCGGTCAAAAGCTGGGTAGCATCTGGGACGGGAGGTGCTGTTGTCGCTAAAGTGCAGGAAACGCAGGATGGTCTCAAAACGTGCCCTGGACATAGCAGCAGAGAACATGGGCATGTGATGAATCGGGTTCGTGGACCAATATGACCGCAATTCATGCTTTTTGGTTAGACCCATGTTCAGGAGAAGGCCCAGAATTTTTTTTTAATTCGGAAACTTGGACTGGTTTCCACTGGAAAGGCTGGGCATAATAGCTTCCCGGGTTGGCGGCTATAAATTGAGTGGCATACTGATTTGTTTCTGCCACGACTAAGTCCAAGAGCTCCGCAGTCAACAGCTCAAAAAATCCCAGGGCCGAACCGATCTGAGCTGTCTCAACCCGAACTCCAGACTGGGCGGTGAAAGGGGGAACTACAGGTGCGGCTGAAGTTGGGGACTGCCAATCAGGGTTTGCCAGCACCTCAGGGACTCTAGGGGCCTGTCTGTGCGGTGGCTGCAACGGGGTGACTACTGCACGTGCCACCGTACCAGCTTCAACTGCCCTTCTGGTGCTCGCCACTTCACCATGTTGTACGGCAGTGCTGGTACTAGGGAGGGCTGCGCTGCTGGTGTATGCCTCACCACGTGATCCGACAGCGCCAGCCCCACTCTGCTGCCCTTGAAACGGATCCTGCACAACCTGTGGTCTAGCGACACGGGGCCGGGTACGCCTGGTGCTATCAGGGACCTCAACCTCCTCGTCCGAACTTTGGGTCAGACTGCCACTGCTTTCTACAGGTTCATATTCTGACTCGCTAGATTCGTCAGATGAGGGTTCCCATTCCTCATCCGACTGGGTCAGAATCCTGTAGGCCTCTTCAGAAGAATACCCCCTGTTTGACATTTGGACTACTAAATTTAGGGGTATTCCCTGAGACTACCCAAGAAAAAAAAGAAAGCCTGTCTTACAAAGGGGAGGCTAGCGAAGTACCGGAGGCCGCTGCGATTGATAAAAAATATCAAAACAGATTTTTTTTATCGCCGCAGCGCTTGTAAAGTGATTGTGCAGTGATCAAAAAATAAAAAAAAATTTGTCACTGCTGCGGGGCGGGCGTGGGTGAACGCACGTGTGGGCGACCGATCAGGCCTGATCGGGCAAACACTGCGTTTTGGGTGGAGGGCAAGCTAAGGTGACACTAATACAATTATAGATCTGACTGTGATCAGTTTTGATCACTTACAGATACTATAAAAGTACAAATGATGATTAGCAATACGCTAATCAGCGAATAAGTGACTGCGGTGCGGTGGGCTGGGTGCTAAACAATCGCTAAACTACCTAACCAAGGGACCTAAACTATCCTAAAACCTAACAGTCAATACCAGTGAAAAAAAAAGTGACAGTTTACACTGATCACTTTTTTCCTTTCACTAGGTGATTGACAGGGGCGATCAAGGGGTTAATTGGGGTGATGGGGGGTGATCTGGGGCTAAGTGAAGTGTTGGGTGCTACTCACTGTGATGTCTGCTCCTCTGCTGGAACCAACCGACGAAAAGGACCAGGAGCGGAGAAGCCATTTAACACATCATATTTACAAATATAATGTGTTGGCTTCTGATTCGATTTTTTTTATTTTTTATTTTTTTTTAAATCATCAGCTTGCCAGCCACGATCATTGGCTGCCAAGCTGATGACGTGACCCCCCTCCAACTTTTGCCGGCCCGCGATGCGCATGTGCGGGCCGGCTTTGAGCGAAATCACGCGTATATGCGTGACTCTGCGCAGAGCTGCCGCCTCCGGAACGCGATCCTGCGTTAGGCGGTTAAGGCCTCTTTCACACGGGCGCTATGTTTTTTGCCCGAATAAGAGGTGGGTGCGTTGCGGGAAAATGCGCGATTTTTCCGCGTGAGTGTGGCAGGTGGTGATTGGAACAAGGTGCCTGCTCAAATCATTGAGCAGGCCCCTTGGCTAAATGCGCGGTCCGCAGGTCAAACCGCAGGTCAATTCAGACCTGCGGCTTTTCTAAGTTGCGGTGGCGGCAGTGCCATCGGGTTCCCATGGGGCTGTAGGGGGGACCTGATGGCATGGAAGGCAGCGCCATGCCTTCCTGAGGCATCGGCGTTGCCTTCCTGTGATGAGCCTGTGAGATCCAGCCACCTGGATCTCACAGGCCGAAAGCTGTATGAGTAATACACACAGTATTACTCATACAGCTAATGCATTCCAATACAGAAGTATTGGAATGCATTGTAAAGGATTAGACCCCCAAAAGTTCAAGTCCCAAAGTGGGACAAAAAAAAAGTTGAAAAAATAAAGTTTTCCCCCCAAAAAAATTAAGTTTCAAGTAAAAACAAACAAAAACTTCATTTTCCGCAAATAAAGTTTAAAAAAATTGGTAAAAAATAGGGGGGGAAAAAAAAAGTATACACATTGGGTATCGCCCGGCTCTATAAACATATCACATGACCTAACCCCTCAGATGAACACCGTAAAAACTGTGCTAAATAAACAATTTTTTTTGTCACCTTACATCACAAAAAGTGTAATAGCAAGCGATCAAAAAGTCACACGCACCCCAAAATAGTGCCAATAAAACCGTCATCTGATCCCACAAAAATCATACCCTACCTAAGGTAATCGCCCAAAAACTGAAAAAATTATGTCTCTCAAACTATGGAAACACTAAAACATGATTATTTTTTTGGCTTCAAAAAAGAAATCATTGTGTAAAACTTGCATAAATAAAAAAAAAAGTATACATATTAGGTATCGCCGCATCCGTGACAACCTGGTCTATAGAAATATCACATGATCTAACCTGTCAGATGAATGTTGTAAATAACAAAAAATAAAAACTGTGCCAAAACAGCTATTTCTTGTTATCTTGCCTCACAAAAAGTAATATAGAGCAACCAAAAATCATATGTACCCTAAACTAGTACCAACAATACTGCCACCCTATCCCGTAGTTTCTAAAATGGGATCTGTATTCAGCGCACTCTGTATGGAGACTGACTGTAGGGTTCCACCCCAATAGATCCAATAAGAATTAACATCAGCCTTAGATATCGATGCTTAGGTACATTTATTGATGTTAGTTTCAAACTAACTAAACTAACATCAATAAATGTACCTAAGCATCGATATCTAAGGCAGCTGTTAATTCTTATTGTTTCTAAAATGGGGCCACTTTTTTGGAGTTTCTACTCTAGGGGTGCATCAGGGGGGCTTCAAATGGGACATGGTGTCAAAAAAAACAGTCCAGCAAAATCTGCCTTCCAAAAACCGTATGGCATTCCTTTCCTTCTGCGCCCTGCCATGTGCCCATACAGTAGTTTACAGAAACACCCCATATGTGGTCGTATACTACAGAATCAGGGCCATAAATATTGAGTTTGGTTTGGCTGTTAACCCTTGCTTTGTAACTGGGAAAAAATTATTAAAATGGAAAATCTGCCAAAAAAGTGAAATTTTGAAATTGTATCTCTATTTTCCATTAATTCTTGTGGAACACCTAAAGGGTTAACAAAGTTTGTAAAATCAGTTTTGAATACCTTGAGGGGTGTAGTTTCTAGAATGGGGTAATTTTTGGGTGGGATCTATTAGGGGTGGGCGATATGGCCTAAAATCTATATTGCGATTATAATTTTAAGCATGTGCGATATATATCGCGATATATTGTTTTCTATATTTGGGGGGGGGGGATGTTTAAACTTCTTTTTTTTTTTTTTTTTACTTTTTTTTACTTTTTATTTAATAACTATTAGCCTCCTTAAGGGCTAGAACCCTTGTCATATTCACCCTAATAGAGCTCTATTAGGGTGAGTAGGACTTTACACTCTCCCTGCTGCCCTGTGCTTTGTGCACACAACAGCAGGGAGCTGACCATGGCAGCCAGCCTCTGATCTGCCCCCCAGCCTCTCCCTCTTATCAGCCCCCTCTGGTAACTCAAACCTCCTTCCCCAGTATTAATCATTAGTGGCAGTGGCCACAGGGTCCCCTCCTCTCCCCCCCCCCCCCCCCCATCATTGCTGGCAGTGGGCAGTTCAGATCGGAGTTCCAGCAGTGTAATGCTGGGGCTCCGATCGGTTACCATGGCAGCCAGGACGCTACTGAAGTCCTGACTGCCATGGTATGTTAGTGAGCAGCATTATACTCGCGTGCGCCGTGGCCGCCGGACGCTCCTTCTTCTCATAGATCTGTGCGGTGCGATGCGCCGTACAGACAGAAGAAGGAGCGACCGGCGGCCACAGCGCACGTGAGTATAATGCTGCTCACTAACATACCATGGCAGCCAGGACTTCAGTAGTGTGACTCCTGTCTGCCATGGTAACCGATCGAAGCCCCAGCATTACACTGCTGGGACTCCGATCGGAACTGCCCACTGCCACCAATGCAGAGACTGAAGAACATTCCTGGCACCCTACCTCTGACAGGATGCTGTGATCCGCGCGATTAACCCCTCAACTGAGGGGTTCATTTCGGCGGATCGCAGCGTGCAGTGATAGGGGCCGGGATATGGCCGGCACATGAACGCTACGTTGTTATTCAGGCATTCATTGGTGACGCAGTGGCCACATTCCCTACCCTCCTCCTCCTACTCTGTTGTCATTAGTAGTCAGCGGCAGCCGCGCTCAGTGGGGAGGGAGGGACTCCCTCCTTCTCCACTGTGCCGGCTCAGGAGAACATGGTGCGCGATCATATCGCAGTCCGGCGATATGCTCAAAATCCATATCGTGGCACAAATTTATATCGCCTATATCGCCCACCCCTAGTTTCTATTATGTAAGCCCCGCAAAGTGACTGAACTGGTCCCTAAAAATTGGGTTTTTGAAAATTTCTGAAAAATTTCAAGATTTGCTTCTAAACTTCTAAGCTATGTAACATCCCCAAAAAATAAAATATCATTCCCAAAATGATACAAACATGAAGTAGACATATGGGGAATGTAAAGTCATCACAATTTTTGGGGGTATTACAGAAGTAGAGAAACTGAAACTTTGAAATTTGCAAATTTTTCAAAATTTTTGGTAAATTTGGTATTTTTTTTATGCAAAAAAATTAACTTTTTGAACCAATTTTAGCAGTGTCATGAAGTACAATATGTGACGAAAAAAACAATCTCAGAACGGCCTGGATAAGTAAAAGCGTTTTAAAGTTATCAGCACTTAGTGACACTGGTCAGATTTGCAAAAAATGGCCTGGTCCTTAAGGTGAAATAGGGCTGTGTCCTTTAGGGGTTAAAACTTCGAAGCCTTGTAACATCCCCCAAAAATAAAATATTCCCAAAATGATCCAGACATGAAGTAGACATATGGGGAATGTAAAGTAATAACTATTTTTGGAGGTATTGCTATGTATTATAGAAGTAGAGAAATTGAAACTTGGAAATTTGCAATATTTTTTTTTTTTTTTTGGGGTAAATTTGATATTTTTTAATAAATACAAATGATTATTTTTTTTTACTTCATTTTACCAGTGTCATGAAGTACAATATGTGACGAAAAAACAATCTCAGAATGGCCTGGATAAGTCAAAGCGTTTTAAAGTTATCTGCACTTAAAGCTGTTTCACAACTTTATCTCACTGTGATTTCGTAGTAAAGAGATCACAGAGAGGCACGGAGCATTATCAATCATGTTAATGCTCCGTGCTTCTGCAGTCTGCATCGGGTCTTGGCTGTCATTCACGGAGCGGATGTCACGCACGGCATCCGCTCGTGTGAAACAGCCCTTAAAGTGACACTGGTCAGATTTGCAAAAAAATGGCCAAGTCCGTAAGGTGAAATGCGGCCGAGTCCTTAAGGGGTTAAAGGGAATCTGTCGGGACATCCCTGTAACTGAACACAAACCGCTTTGTAAATGTGCACTTTCCCCTTGAATGCACTGGACTTTCTCCCGTTCTGATCAGTGGTCCCAATTCTAACAATGGCATGCTAATGAGCCCCTTTCATAGTACAGGGTTGGAGATCACTAGGCAGATGCGCAGCCACGAGATTTTTTTTTATAATCGTCAGAATTCTGGAGTGCAGGGCTTGATAAATTCTCTCCCTTGAGTGGCTGTACATGCTGTAGATTTGAAGCAGAAATTTCTGTGAATTAAAATCATCTCCACTTGTATGAATGGAGTTGTTTTTTGTAGGCACACAGATATCAGAAATATCTGCTGCATGAGAGTCTACTTGTATACACATGCAGTGGTGTATCATGGGTTGCCAAGTACTGTGACCTCTAACCTGTGGACATGTCCCTTTAAACACAGGCAGAGCTAATCAGGGTCTGCTAAGACCCAGCAGCTCTGCTCTGCCCCCAAGACAGGAAGTCTTAATGACACAAAATTTCACTGCATAACGCTCATTGAGTGCTCTGTACTGAGGAAAGGAGAAAGCAGAAGAGGTACTCTGCTGTCACTGACCACCTGCTAGATTGCAGGAGCTTTATCCCACACTGTACATGTATAATGCTTGGTCATTATTACGTTAAAGGGGTTTTCTCGGGCGTGGCCTAGCGCGGCATGGAGTAAGGCGCACATGTGAAGAGCTCCTGCCGTTTATCCTGATAGTCGTCACCAAGGCACTTACCGAGTCTCTGCAGCGGTGTAACAGCCGCCCGATCCTGGGGACAATGGTCAGGAGCTCGCAGAAGCCGGTGAAAATGTCTAAAGGGACCCCGGGTAAGCTTCAGAGAGGAGCGGGAGGAACGGCCGCAACATGGCGCCGAGGGGGAGGACCCGCAAGAAGAGATGAGTTGTAATGTGGCGGCGCGGCTCAGCAGATATGCCCGCGATTTGGGAGAGACATGAGCGGGCTTGAAGGAACGTGAGGAGACGGAGGTGTCCTTGGATGGGGAGAGAGACTCCTCGGTGGAGGGAGAGAGCGGTCTGGAGGGAGCCCGGGCCTCTGTGAGATCTGGTAAGCAGAGCCATGCAGCTGAGGGGGGAAAAGCGCCTCATGATAAAGAGCCAACACTACAGGATGTCATGAGAGCAGTGACACAGTGCAGCAGCACCCTTAAGTCCCTGACATTGCAAGTGGGGGGACTTAGAGAAGATTTGGTGATTATTGGACCTGCACAAGATATCTGAAAGAACCACTGAGGTGGAAAAACGAGTGTCTGGCTTAGAGGATGAAATGACACCCCTTAAAATGGCTGCCAAGATGTCTGGACGGGACATTGCACAGTTATTTGCTAAAACAGACGACCTTGAGAATAGGTCGCGACGCAACAATATTAGAATCGTGGGTATCCCTGAAAAAGCTGGGGGAGCTCACTCCACAGATTTTATTGAAAAGTGGCTGCTGGAAAACTTTCAAGATAAAGGGCACACAGGGTGCCCACTAGACCGCTTCCTCCGGGGAGCCCCCCACGTCCGATCCTAGCTAAGATACTACACTACAAAGATAGGGACACTATTTTGAAGAAAGGGCGTGACCTTCCGGAACTATCCATTAATGGAGCGACGATCTCAATATACCCCGACTACTCCTCAGAGGTTCAAAAGCGCAGGGCGCGCTTCCTGGATATAAAACGGAGGCTGAGAATCCTTCAAGTACCATACTCCATGTTGTTCCCGGCAAAATTGAGGGTGGCAGCCTTGGGAGCCACTCATTTCTTTGGAAATCCGGAAGACGCGCTAAAGTGGCTGGATCTACATGAAAAGCGTCTGAAGCATAAAGAACCGGACACTTGAAGTGGACAATGCTGGTGGTAATGTTGTCCAATTCTTTGTTTGCATTCCTTGACCCCCCTACGGTTGGGGAGAACCTGCACTTGTTATGGAGAGAACAGTCTTCTGACCGGCCCGGAGTGCGGAATCTGTTTAGTTTTAATGTTAATTTTTATTATTATTCATATGGTGACGGTGACATTTTGATGGCAGGAGCACGAGCAGCGTGCATAACCTTACCAAGGACTCTAGCCTGTGTGAGTGTTTAACACAGAGCTAGGCTATGCTGCATCGCAAGCTAGGTAGTGTTTGCTGTAGCTGCCCACCTAGGGCGGGAAATGTTCAGTATAAGAAATCAATTTACCTGTTGTTGGAATGGGGAGTTAACATGGGGGGGGGGGGGGGGGGGCTGGGCTGGCTATCATGCTTCAGCACTAAATGGCAGTGGTGGCGAGGAGAGACATTAGGGTACCTACAAGTTCAAACAAATGTGTTGCATAATTATAGGAACATAATTGTCAATGACTCAAGTGACTAAAATAGTTGTAATGTGCGGGGACTAGCTGATGCGACGAAACGCCAAAGTGTGTTTAATTATATGATGCGGTTTCACCCAGCTATATACTGTTTACAGGAGACTCATTTGAATAAACGATCACTGCATACTGTGAGTAAGGCCTGGGTGGGATTTTCTCCTAACATTCAATGGGGGTAAGCATAATGGTACACAGAAGTATCCGCTTCTTATGTTTACAGCAGCATGTAGATGAGGAGGGCAGGTTTATATGTTTATTTTGTGAAATAGATGGAGTGCGCATGGTTCTGATATCAGTTTACAGTCCTCCTCCGTTTTCGGTGGTCCATTTTAAGGAAAATATTTGATATCTTAGCGCAATATGCTAGTGTCCCTTGGTTAATAATTGGGGATTTTAATAATGTCCCAGATGAGCGAATAGATAGATGCAGAGTTCACGATATTGGCAGGTATCGGAGAACGTCTCCTCTTAATAATATAATGACGGAAGTGGGACTGCTGGACATCTGGAGGATACAGCACCCAGGGTCTCGCAATTATTCCTGTAATTCATCCACCTTTGCATCGCTATCGAGAATAGATTTAACCTTGATTAACGCAGCTGCGTTTCCTGTGGTGCACTCCCCAGAGAATCTCCCCAGATACCTCTCAGACTACTCCCCTCTTAAAATAGAATATTGGCTTTAGTAAGAAAAGCTGGACTGGGCTCCAAACTGTGGAAATGTAATGCTTTTTGGTTGCAGACGCTAGGTGGGCTGGAAGATGTGAAATGGGCGTTGAAGGAGTATTTTTGTTTTAACACAGGTACAGCCCCTTTGCACATTGTCTGGGACGCCATGAAGGGGTTCCTGCGAGGTGTACTAATCCAACAGATTAACAGACATAAATCTCGCTCTAGGGAGACCTGATGTTCGTATGCATGCAGCTGTCAAAGATGCAGAAGTGGCATATGTATTAGATCCGTCAGAGGGGGCGAGCCGGAACTTGAAGTTAGCTCAGGAAGATTTAAGATGCCATTTGATTCAGGTGGCAGATAGGAAGAGACAGTTCTACAAACAGCAGTTCTTTACAGAAGGGGAAACATAGAATGTGTCGGCAGATAAGAACCATTTGGCCCATCTAGTCTGCCCAATATACTAAATACTATGGATAGCCCCTGGCCCTATCTTATATGAAAGATGGCCTTATGCCTATCCCATG